>NC_133771.1:55117874-55173780 GCF_003597395.2 Chelonoidis abingdonii | reverse complement strand
GTCACATCTCTATAACACTGATAGAGAGAGATGCACAGCTGTTTGCTCCCCAGGTATTAATCACTTACTCTGGGTTAATTAATAATAAAATATTTTTTGTTTAAGTATAAAAAGTAGGATTGAAGTGGTTTCAAGTAATAACAGACAGAACAAAGTAAGTCACAAAGCAAAATAAAACAAAACACGCAGGTCTAAGCCTAATACATTAAGAAACTGATTACAGGTAATATCTCATCCTCAGAGATGTTCCAAGAAGCTTTTTTCACAGACTAGACTCCTTCCTAGTCTGGGCCCAGTCCTTTCCCCTGGTACAGTCTTTGTTAGTTCCAGCAGACATCTCAGGTGGTAAGCAGGGGTTTTCTCATGAGTGGCTGCTTTTTGTGCTGCTCCACCCCCTTTTATAGCATTGGCACAAGGCAGGAATCTTTTGTATGTGCTTGTAGTGCATGTTCACATGTCACTGAAAGACCCCTAGTCTCCATTCTTCCTGGGTTGGCCCACATGTACACAGGGAGGCTTGCAGGTAAATAACCCAGTTACAACCAATTGTCTCCTAGTCAATGGGGGCCATCAAGATTCTAAACCATGATTAATGGCCCACACTTTGCATAATTACAATAGGCCCTCAGAGTTATACTTCGTATTCCTAGCTTCAGATGCAAGAATGATACATTCATAGAAATAGGGGGAATATATTCAGTAGGTTACAACCTTTGTTATGATGCTCTACAAGAGACGTTTTGCAGAAAGCATATTCCAGTTACATCATATTTCCCCTCATAAGCATATTTCCATAAAACATATGGATGCAATGTCATAGGCACCATCTTTGTACAACACAGCGGTGTCCTGATCTTTAACTTGGACTCTCTAGGCACTATGGTAAAACAAATAATAGCTGCCCAATTTAAACCCATTACTCTTCAGCCAAGGGTGCCCCAGTCTCTCTAGAGTGTATCATTTCTAGTTTATTCCCCTTTCATAAACTAAGTTACATGACAGTTTAAAAACATGACAAATCAACTCTATATAAACAACACTGTGTGGACCTGCATTATGGTGAATGTATGTAAGTTAAGACTGTCAGATCTAGTTTTCCCCTTTCTTAGAGAGAGATCAGAATGTCTTTTTTCCCTTCACACTTCCTAGCTCTGAGACTTACGTAAGGGATATGGGGAGTGGGACTAGGGGAGGGGGCAACCTTAATACCACATTCATTTGTTTTCCAAGATTGCAGCTGAGGCATTTAACTCTCCCTGTTAGAAAGGGTGCATTGATCATCAAACTACAATTTTTATTCTATATTAAATATGTTTGTCTGGTGACTATCACTTAGAGCCAATGTGTAGCAAGGAGCTGAGCCTATCAAGCACATTTACTGCCAAGTTCAGTTCAAGAAAGTTTCAGTTACCCCCAAACAATATCATCAGTCAGTCTCTGCTATACCTTTTAATCCTTGCCTATGTGTGTTCTCATCCCCATGTAGAAATGGGGATCAGAGTGTTTTTGGTATAGCTAGATCCCAAAGAGAGAAAATCATTGTCCCTTGTAATGCAAGAACATGTTCAGTGACAAGCCTCACTGATACATTTTTTTCCCTGACATTGTAGCCAAGTTTGAACCACCTCCCCTCCCCTCTCCTCTCCTTCCCCCTCACCCCCTGCAATGCTTACCTCTCCCCTTCAAGCTCCGCTCACAGGACATACTGTATCTCCTACAGCTGCAAATCCTTCTGACTTCTACAACAGCCTTCCAGGCTGCTGCTGCTGCTTTACCCGGAGGGTTTGGAGCTCATCTGCTTTCTTCAGCTTACAAAACAGTCTCAGATGCTCTTGCCCAAATTGCTGGAGTGGCAAAGGGACGGGAGCAAAGCAAAGGATGAGTTCAGTCCCCTTCTCTGTGTATGCAGGCGTGCGTCCAAATGGGTCAGTAAGTCACCATTAAGAGAAGAACAACCTCGGGGAGTTTTACAGGAACCGAGTTTGTGGAGATCAGCTTGTCACATAGAGCAGTGAGAGGAACACGTGAAAAAATCAAAGTGAAACTAAAGCCCTTAGTGCACAGGAGACGCTGACAAGCAGCTCGGCTACAAGTACAGCCATAGTGCAACTACGTTTGAGTCAGGAGAGCCAGTTACAACTGTGCTGTGGACATGTTTGATTACAGTGTTTGCAATGTACAACATAGACAGGACATATTTGTCATTTCTTTACAGATTGTAAACACTTTGGAGCAGGGATTGCTTTTTCTGTGCTGTATGTTCTCCAGCACAGTGGGGTCCTGATCTTGGTCAGGGCCCCTGAGACGCACTGTAATGCAAATGATAAATAATAGGGAACAGAATTGTGTACAGATGCTCCCCGACTTGCGCAACTCGAATTTTGCTTAAGTCGGAAACATATCTCCGATCATCACACTCAAAAAAATCCAAACCACTCCTATTTCTATCTTACAGAACTTTTCCATAAACTCGGATTTGCGTACATCGGGTTTACGTAACTCGGGGAGCCTCTGTATCTGTAATTCTACAGCTGTGGAATTTACTATGGGGCCTACTATTTGCTGCAGAATATCGGTATTCATTCTTAAACCAAAAAAGAGCATAAATGTAGAGTAATTTACGCATTCTGACTCCTGAGTGCTACATTGGTTTCGACAGAGTGCTACTTAAGTAGATGGTCATATGCCCAGTAACTTTGAGTTACAAGATTACAACCTTGATCATAGAATCATAGAATGGTAGAACTGGAAGGGAGTTTGAGAGGTTTCCCAAGGATTTAAAAGTACTCATGGCCAACATGGAAATCATGGGATTCTCCCAGGCAGTCTTTCATAGAATCACAGAAGTGCAGGACTGGAAGGGACCTCAAGAGGTCATCTAGTTCTGTCACCTGCACTCAAGGCAGAACTACATAATAACTAGACCACGGGTAGGCAACCTTTGGTGCCCGGCCCATCAGGGTAAAGCTGCTGGCTGGCTGGGATGGTTTGTTTACCTTGAGTGTCCACAGGCACATGGTTTGCTGTTCCTTTCAAATGGGGGCTGTGGGAAGTGGCGCGGGTTGAGGATTGTGCTGGCCACCACTTCCTGCAGCTCCCATGGGCCGGGAACGGCGAACTGCAGCCAGTCTGATCTGCAGAGCTCCGTGCCTGTGGATAATCCAGGTAAACAAACAATCCTGGGCCACCTGCGGCTTACCCTGATGGACCAGATGCCAAAGGTTGCAGACCCCTGAACTAGACCATCCCTGACTCTAATGATGGAGGTTCCACAACCTCCCTAGGCGATTTGGTCCAGCACTTAACCACCCTGACAGTTAGGAGGTTTTTCCTAATGTCCAACCTAAACCTCTCTTGCTGCTATCTACGCCCATTGCTTCTTGACCTATCCTCAGAGGCTAACAAAAACAATTTTCACCCTCCTCCTTGTAATAACCTTTTAGGTACGTGAAAACTGTTATCAGGTCGTCCCTCAGTCTTCTCCTCTCCAGACTTAATAAACACAATTTTTTCAACCTTCCCTCATAGGTCATGTTTTCTAGACCTTTAGTCACTTTTGTTGCTCTCCTCTAGATGTTCTCCAATTTGTCCACATCTATCCTTAAACGTGGCACCCTTAACTGGACACAATACTGATGCTGAGGCATAATCAGCATGGAGCAGAGCAAAAGGATTACTTCTTGTGTCTTGCTTACAACACTCCTGCTAATATATCCCAGAATGTCGTTTGCTTTTATTTTTGCAACAATGTTGACTCATATTTAGCTTATGATCCACTATGGCCACCATATCCCTTTCTGCACTACTCCTTCCTAGGCAGTCATTTCCCATTTTGTATGTGTGCAACTGATTGTTCCTTCCTAAGTGAAGTAATTTGCATTTCAGAGTAGCAGCGGTGTTAGTCTGTATCCACAAAAAGAACAGGAGTACTTGTGGCACCTTAGAGACTAACAAATTTATTTGAGCATAAGCTTTCGTGGGCTACAGCCTACTTTTTCGGATGCATAGAATGGAAATATTGAGGAGATATATATACACATACAGAGAGCATGAAAAGGTGTGAGTTGTTTTACCAACTCTGAGAGGCCAATTAAGTAAGAGAAAAAACTTTTGAAGTGATAATCAAGATAGCCCAGTACAGACAGTTTGATAAGAAGTGTGAGAACACTTCAAGGGGAGATAGATTCAATGTTTGTAATGGCTCAGCCATTCCCAGTCTCTATTCAAGACTAAATTGATTGTAGCTAGTTTGCATATCCATTCAAGTTCAGCAGTTTCTCGTTGGCATTGGTTTTTGAAGCTTTTCTGTTGCAAAATTGCCACCCTCAGGTTTGTTACTTAGTGACCAGACAGGTTAAAGTGTTGTCTTACTGGTTTTTGAATGTTATGATTCCTGATGTCAGATTTGTGTCCATTTATTTTTTTGCCTAGAGACTGTACGGTTTGCCCAATGTACATGGCAGAGGGGTATTGCTGGCACATGATGGCATATATCACATTGGTAGATGTGCAGGTGAATGAGCCCCTGTTGGCTGGAGCACATGACTTATGAGGAGAGGCTGAGGGAACCGGGATTGTTTAGTCTACAGAAGAGAAGAATGAGGGGGGTGGATTTGATAGCTGCTTTCAACTACCTGAAAGGGGGTTCCAAAGAGGATGGATCTAAACTGTTCTCAGTGGCACCAGATGACAGAACAAGGAGTAATGGTCTCAAGTTGCAGTGGGGGGAGATCGAGGTTGGATGTTAGGAAAAACTTTTTCACTAGGAGGGTGGTGAAGCGCTGGAATGGGTTACCTAGGGAGGTGGTGGAATCTCCTTCCTTAGAGGTTTTTAAGTGTAAGCAGTCAGGATGAGCTCTACCCTGACATCTGGTGGTGAATTATGACGAGTGTGGAAAAGAACTTCTGGGGCTGATCTTGTTTGCAGAGGCACACCCAACCCACCTAACATGAGCCCACAGCAGCCCAAAATGGTCACTTTGGCTGCTGTGGGATCCCCAGTTTCTCTGTTATTGGGGCAAGAGGAATAAAGTTTTGTTACCCTGATTATGTGAATCAAGGACAATGAAACTGTTTTGGGACTGAGGGTGTCACCATCTCCTAAGTAGCACTCGCTAGACAAGGGACAGTGAATTGAGTGAGAGTGGTTGGGGAGTGGTATTTGTACCTGAGAGTATGGGGTCCTTTTTAAGGGCCTGAAGCACCAATTCTATCTTCTTCTCTTTCTACTGTTGAATATCAGAGCTAATTTTGATTTCATTAGAAGTCTAGTTACAGGCTGCAGACTTGAGTTCACTCTGGGCTAATGGTGTACCTCCACTGGGCCTTTCCTATTACAAGCTGAAATTGTTAAAATCACTGAGTGGGTGTTAGCAATAGAGCTTCAGGCCCCCCCTCCCACTAGTTAAGTAGATGGTAGGATAGAGCCTTTTGTGGGGCAGTTGATATTGCTCATGGGGCAGCTGGCAGAGCGGAGCTGAGCAGTTTGCAGAACAGCTGGAGTGACTCATGGGACTGCTGGTGGAGTGGAGCAGTTTGCAGGATGGCTGGTGGAGTGGAGTGGCTTGCGATGAAGGCTGCAGCAGAACTCCACGGAGAGGTATGGCAGTTGGCCTTGGACCATGTAAGGTGCCCCTTAACGCTTCCCCTCCCAATTCCACCCAGGCTGGGGGGTGGCAGTAAAACTCTGCAGATATAATTTTGAACTCTGGCGCTGCATTGACCAGGGACAGAAGCTTTTGGGTTGTTAGACTTTTGGGGTGTTGGACTGTTGGGACTTTGGGTGATCTTTTGGGTTGCTGGATGCAAGACCCAGCTCATGAGTTGTGTTATGATTCCTGTTTCCCCAACATAATGCTGCATTGTTTCCCTCCTTTATTAAAAGGATTTTGTTACACTCAGACTCTGTGTTTGTGAGAAGGGAAGTATTGCCTCCTAGAGGTGCCCGGGGTAGGGGGATGGTATGTAATTGTCCCAGGTCACTAGGTGGGACTCGAGCCAGTTTTGCATTGTGTTATTGAAATGGAACCCCTAGATACTGAACCCGGCTCTTGTTTCTGCCAACTCAGACCAGCAGAAGGGTTACATAAGGTAAGGTTTGTCCAAGCCCTGGCTGAGATGATTTAGTTGGGGATTGGTCCTGCTTTGAGCAGGGAGTTGGACTAATGACATGCTGAGGTCCTTTCCAACCCTGATAGTCTGTGAAAATATGTGCAAATAGATCTGTTAAGGAAAAATGAATGTAAAAAGGTCTGTTTGAATTTAAATGTTAATAAAGTCACCCCAATATGTTTAATTGGAGGAGGACTCGACCGAGTCTTCCAGCTCCCCGAGACCCTCCTGATCTAGAGAAGGAAGCCAACGGGATTTGGTATGTGACCCCATACCCCTTGATCCATGTAGCATAACCTCTAGAAATTATAAAGAGCTGCAGCCAAAATAATGAAAAGATAAAATTAAAAAAGACAGAGACATGTTTTAAAATACTTCCACAGAGCTCTGTTAAGGCAAAGGGAACGTTCCTGGGTGTACATGTTAGCTCACATGCCAGTGTGTTTTTTCAAGTAATGAATTGTAAAGAAAATGGCAAAAGACCAAGTATTTATGATACTTTATTATAATCAGTGGTATAAATTGTATATGTTTAAAGAGAGAGTTGTTTTTATAGGGTGAATATTAACCTTTTTACTAAAAGATACACAGAATTTTTCATAACCTTCTGTAAGTATTAAAGAGAGTGAAAATACAAAATGTAAGGCTTATGGAATAACTAGGACATTATAAATTGTGCCTTCCAACATAGCCATAGAGCCAGCTTAGCTTTTTATTATATTCAGCAGTAACACAAGGAAACTACACGTCTGTGTCCTGTAAGACCTCAGTATAAATAACTTAGCATAAGAATAGCCAAGTATATTAGGCCTGTGACCACTGGCTTAGATAAATGGCCTGACAGGTACCCTTAGAATTTGGGGAACTAGGACTAGCTTGTTTAATAACAGGCATTGGAACCTAATGGTGCCAGGCAACTGCAGGAACATGGGAGTGCTGGTGGACTGGGATATTTTAGCATAGAATCGTTGGCAGATTGCTTACCCAATAGGTGATGTATAGGATAATGAGTTACATGGTATTAATACATTAAGCCATAGGATAAATGCACCCCCAATATTATGAGAGTAAAGAAGTGGATCTGGACATGGAAGGCTGGGCATTAGAATAAATGTTCATGATGGGGCTCAGGCCCTATAACAAGGCAAATCACCACATGTTGGGGATTAACTTTCCATCTTTTGATCCTTCAGCTCTATTATTATCTCCCATCAATCTGGGGCATTGAGGAACCTGGACCATGAGGTTCCAATATTCGGCATGCTGGAGGCAGGGCTTTTCCTTTGTCTCTCACCACCAGGCCCTCAAGGAAGGGTGTGAGCATGCAAGTTTAAGAACATATGCAAAGAATGATTCCACCCTTATCCCCAATATTGTCTATTCCTAGCTGTTTATGTGGTTTGCAGCTGTTCTGTCTTTATGATTGGTTCTAATAAAAACCACCAAGGCTTTGCTTTGCTCTCAGTGTGAGTGTCCTTTTCAAGCACCTTGCCAAGATAGTAAACTCATTGGTTTTACTTCTCTGTTTCCTGCTTCTGGAACAAGAACCTTGTGACCCTCAGTTCATTAATCAGGATCAATTGGCAATCAGTACAAGTATTATCAAGCATTATAGGCAACACAAGCAGGTATTTATATTGTTTTTGCAAAAGTTCTGAGAGTTTATTTTAAATCAGTTCATTCCATTTTTCCTCAAATAGCTCAGCTGTTAATCTAATATAGGTAATAAATTACTCCATTTCTCTTAATTCACTTAATTGTATCCTGGTAGAGAGTATATATATTTCCAACCAAAGGGATGATATTGTTAGTGAGTTGTAAGGATGTGAGGACTCAGGCTGTGGTGCCTCCTGCTGGTCATCCAGGCATTAGCTTTTTCTAGCATAGAGCGCCCTCTGCAGGACAGTGGCTCGCCTGCCTCAGGCCCTGTATCCCTCCTGGACCCCAGTGCCCTTTGTCCTGGGGTTCTGCCCACCACACCACCCCCACACTCTGGGTCTCCCCTCCCAGGGGAACCCCCAACCCTGTATCTGCACCTTGCCTCAGTGGCTACTGCCGGTCATCATCTAGCCCCTGCTCCCTGGGCTGTGATGGCCACTCATCATTGGCAAAGGGGTAGGACCAGCTGCCTCTGCCTCTGCCTCTGCCCAGGCTGCCCCCTGCAGCCCCAGTCCCTTTTCACAGGCCTTCCTCAAGGCCTGCAGCCTGGAGGATTATTAGGCTGGAGCTCCCCAGCTCCTCTGGCCATTCCCCAGCCCTGCTTTGTTGCCTGCACCCTAAGCTCCCAGGCAGCTAGGTCCTTCTCTCTCTAAAGCTGGAGGAAAACTCCTCCAGCTTCTAGCCCACAGTCCTCTTATAGGGCCAGCTGTGGCCTGATTGGGGCATGGCCCCAGCTGTGGCTGCTTCCCCAATCAGCCTTTCCCAGCCATGGGAGTGTAGCTTGTTCTTTTAGAAGACAATTGTCTGGTTCTTTCCTTTTGATTCAATGTTTCTTGGATTTATGATCTGCCATTGCAGTACATTTTTCATCTGCAATTAAAGACTTCCATCAAATATTTGATACAAAGCACAGTATCCAATGCTTGTAGTCATCTTTTAAAACATAGCATAGAAGAAAATAGAGCAAAATGTTAAAGCAAGGTAGAAGTTAAACTGCATTTCAGATTCTGTATAAAAACAGTCTCCATTGACACTTGAGGCTTGCCCCTGTGTGACAGGAAGCAGATTTCCTCAGAATTTCTTTAAATTACCCTAAACATTTCATTAAATAAAATAAACAACAAAAAACAAAAGCATGAGTTATTATATTCTCCTAACATCAAGGGTCCAAGAATAACTGTAGATGTCTCTTAAAATTCAGTAAAGGTGCAGGCACACTTGTAATGACCTAACCTCATGAGAATAAATTAGAACGATTTTATTAATAACCTCTTTTGCACAATATTTAGGTCTGTCCTCTACACTACGTTTACAAAGTACTGAAACTTTATTAATGAATATTTCAGCTAAAATCATAGGAGAAAAAAAAGCAAACAGAAAGGAAGATCCATCACTCGCTCATCACTTTCTAACCATTTTGAATTTACTCTGCTGGAATTTTGTGCCACTACGCAATGCAGAACTTCTGCAGAATTAATGTTTCCCACGGAATTTTATTTTTTTATGCAGAATTTGTGATTTACACCAAAATGCACTGAGTGGTAGCACTTCACCTGGACCTCCTCTCTGCACTGGCCTGACTCTAGTGGTGCTGTTCTCCCTCTTATATTCCCTGCCAACCTGAACCCACCCACCACCACTCCCACCTATCACTGGCACGGAGGCAAGAATGCCACCTTCCAAGACAAAGAGGTGTTGGCTGGCAAACCATGTACATGACCCAACCCACAGAAAGAAACACACACTCACACCTCGACATATACCCTGGGTCTCCCTTCCCCATGCTAACCACCTGCTATCCTCGAACGAAACTACCGCTAACTCACCAACCCCCCTCCCGCTACAGTGGCATGATCCAAATACCTTACAGTATACATAGAAGCTTGAACTTGGACAAGACTTGACAGACAGATACAAAACAGTCCTTAAGGATGTTAGCACCCTCTTACACCAAGTTGTTACAATACTTTTGTATAACACACTTTTGTATAATGACTTTGTTTAAATGAAATATTTAATTTCATTGCAACAGAAGATAACTGCTAACAAAGGTACATCAAGTCTGTATTAACAGGCCTAGTAAGGAATCTATTTGTCCAAAAATATTTCCTGAATCTTTTTATTCTCTGTATTATTGCAGACATATTTGCTGACAGGTATTTTGAAATAAATTACCAAAACAATTGAAACTGGCAAGATTGTGTTATTTTGACAAATAAAATATGCAGAATTTTAAAATTGTGTGTGCAGAATTTTTAATTTTTTGGTGCAGGATTCCCCTGGGAGTAGAATATGAAGTTAAATGCTTCCAAGATCATCTGCACTATTTGCCAAATAATTTGGCCAGTCTTATCTTGGCTTTTTCCTTGGACTTCCTGCTTTGATGAAACATATTTCTGGCTCTTTCTTAAATCCCTCTCATTACGCTGTTCTAGAGCTTTCCTCTTTTCTGCTAGATCTTTTTACCAAAGAAAACACTCATTTTCACGGGCTATTTAACTGCTTTTAAACTCAACTTCTGTCATCTTTAATTCTTCCTTCAGTATTTTTAATTGTTCCTCATATTTATGTGTTACTTTTTTCTTCTTTCCATATCTTTTCTGCAGTGCTTCTGTTTTTTTCTTGCTTGTTTTCCTCAGGATATTTTTATGTCCCATTATTACAATGTGTCTCATTTTCTTGCACCATCTTGTCTGTCGTCACTAGTTCCTCATTAAAGTGGGCACCCCATTCCTCTGCAGTTACTCTGTTATTGAATGTGCAGTGTTGTTTTAGAGAGAGATGGTGGGTGACATAATATCTTTTATTGGACCAACTTCTGTTGGTGAGAGAGACAAGCTTTTGAGCGTACACAGATACTGGTCTAGGAAACTTACACAGAGTGTCACAGGTAAATAGTAGGTGGAACAGATTCTTTAGCATAAGTAGCTAACACATATTTCAAAGGACCATTCAAGGTGAAGTGGTCTGTTAACACCCTCCTGTCATAGGAGGGGAAAGTAAAATGGGGGAAGGCTGCTGGGGGTGTTAGTGGATTATAGCTTGTTGTAATAAGTGAGAAATTCCAGTGTCTGTTCAGTTCTTGATTCTTAGTGTTAGGCAAAGTTATGAATTTAAGCTCCCAAGATCGTCTTTTGATGGATTGGATGAATGGACTATAAAGTGGATAGAAAGCTGGCTAGATTGTCAGCCTCAATGGGTAGTGATCAACGGCTCCATGTCTAGCTGGCAGCTGGTATCAAGTGGAGTGCCCCAGAGGTCCATCCTGGGGCTGGTTTTGTTCAACATCTTTATTGATGGTCAGGATGATGGGAAGGATTGAACCGTCAGCAAGTCTGCAGATGACACTAAGCTGAGGGGAGAAGTAGATTCTCTGGAGGATATGGATAGGGTCTAGAGTGACCTAGACAAATTGTAGGATTGGGCCAAAAGAAATCTGAGGAGGTTCAACAAGGAGAAGTGCAGAGTCCTGCACTTAGGAAGGAAGAATCCCATGTACCGCTACAGGCTGGGGACCAACTGGCTAAGCAGCAGTTCTGCAGAAGAGGACCTGGGGATTACAGTGGATGAGAAACTGGATATGGATCAGCTGTGTGCCCTTGTTGCCTAGAAGCCATATTGGGCTGTATTAGTAGGAGCGTTGCCAGCAGATCAAGGGAATTGATTATTCCATTTTATTCAGCACTGGTGAGGCCACATCTGGAGTTTTGCATGCAGTTTTGGTCCCCCTACTACAGAAAGGAGGTGGACAAATTGCAGAGAGTCCTGCAGAGGGCAATGAAAATGATCAGGGGGATGGGGCATTTCACTTATGAGGAAAGGCTGAGGGAACTGGGGTTATTTAGTCTGCAGAAGAGAAGAATGAGGGGAGATTTGATAGCTGCTTTCAACTACCTGAGAGGGGGGTTCCAAAGAGGATGGAGCTCAGCTGTTCTCAGTGGTGGCAGATTACAGAATGAGGAGCAATGGTCTCAAGTGGCAGTGAGGGAGGTGTAGGTTGGATGTTAGGAAACATTATTTCACTAGGAGGATGGTAAAGCACTGGAATGGGTTCCCTAGGGAGGTGATGGAATCTCCATCCTTAGAGGTTTTTAAGGCCCGGCTTGATGAAGCCCTGGCTGGGATAATTTAGTTAGTGTTAGTCCTGCATTGAGCAAGGGGTTGGACTAGATGACCTCCTGAGGTCTCTTCTATGATTCTATGATGGAATCTATTTCTCTGGTGGAGTGTTTGTTTTTGGTGAAGCCAGTTTCGAGCGTGTTAAGGCATGAATCCCTGACTTTCTCCTTGGAGCATATTCAGTGGAATCTGAGTACCTGGCTGTAGATAACAGATTTCTTGGTGTGTTTGAGGTGGTTACTGAATCTATGAAAGCAGGTGTGTTGACCTGTGCATTTCTTGTATATGGTTGTCTGTAGGGTTCCATTGTTGAAGCTGATGGTGGAGTCCAGGAAGTTGATGATAGCGTGGGACTGTTCTCACCATAACTGACATGTCTGGTGATTGTGGAGGTGCTGAATATCCTCCCTATTTACTAGGTACAGAATTCACAGTTACACAGACCACAGTGTCCTGCAGTGGCTCTTTACTAGGCACAATGAAGGACATATGTGGAGATGGATTCACAGACTGACAATACATTCTCAGTTCATCATATACCAGGAAAGAAAATGTGGTTATGGGTGCTGTCAACGAGGTGAGGGCAGTATTTCTTTGTACTTGGTATGAAGAATAGGCATATGCTTACCACATGGCCAAAGCGAAATTTATTTCCTTTTATTTAATGTGGGTTTTGTAAATATTGAAATAGATGCGTACATTGTTGCTGTTAGCTGTTTTTTTTTGTCATGAAGCCTTTTGGCATCTCATCTGGGGGAGGGGATAAATTTTTAATGCAAATTCAGTTCTTATTGTTGCTTTGTGTCATGGACACTTAAATACATACCTCACTACACAAACCAGCCTTAACTTAGACTTGTGCTTATTTTGAAAGCTTTTCTCCTCCAGGTGTTACTATAAGACAAGAACCACAGGACACCATGAGGTGGTTTGGAAATATAACTAAGCATTTTAGTTCATTTGCTATGGTATTAGATGAAAACTGTCTGGCACACGAAAAAGTTGATGAGAGATGGAGAAAAAAAATTCCACATACTTCATTTTGTAAAGATACCATTTCTATGTGAGGAAATGATCATTTTGATGTAGGTTATTTCTTATTTGAACACTGGGGACTTTGATTTTAGGCTGAATGGTCTCATGAGTTGCTGCTGTTCACCACAAGCTGACTTCCTGTAAAACTCCCAATTGCGTATTTGTTGTTCAGTGGCTTTGGTTTGCCCCACATCATGTATAAACAGAAGGAAGTTTAAATCATTAAATCTTTTTTTTTTCTTTTTCACATTTGTCCTCAGTCTCATCAGCTATTAATCTGACACTGCTGTTAAATAAAAGAAACTGGCAACCAGTCATTCTTGTTTGACACGAGCAGCCTGGAGAACAGTGAAGAAATTGGAAATATTGGCTTAATCTGAAGAAATAATGATTTGATCTTCAAGCTGAGCCTTCAGCATAGAGGTAATGTGAGAGAGAGAGAGAGAGAGAGTGTGTGTGTCTCTCTCTCTGTCTGTCTGGGCGGGAACAGGGGTGAGGAGGTGTGTGAAGGGATTGTTTGTGTGGGCATTTAAGGCGAATTTAAAGTTGGTTACAAAACTGAAAATGCTACTGAGTTACCAGGAGACAATACAGGGAGCATGGTGATTTCTCTCTGGGCATCAGTGCTGCCTCATACCTATTCCCAAAGGGTAGAAGGGAGAAGATGGGAAGAAATTATTAAAAGTTTTAAGAGAATTCACCAGATTTACAGGTGATAGAAATAGGTAATCTGAACAACTGCAATAGCCTCTGTGCAGCCGGGTCCATTTCTGGGCAGCTGTATTTATCCCAGGTTTGAGGAGATGCAAAGGTCTACTTATGCCTTTTCCCTGTGTCAAGGTTGGTTCTGGAACCAGGTCCTCAGACCCTCTCTGAAGGGAATGACCACCCCATAACCTAGTCTGTAGTTAGAATGACTTTTTTATTTTTGGTTAGAAATATACTATTGCTATACTATTTATAGAAATATACTCTTTTGAATAATTTGTCAGCTAAGCAGTGAGAATAGGACAGGAAAGTGAGAGTTTTAATGATTCCAGCAATTGATGGGAAGAACACTACAACTTGAATTTTCATAGCTCATACTACACTATCTAGATCCTAAATCTGTTAGCTTACATTTTTTTCAAAAATATTTAAATATTTGAAGTAATGCTTTAAATGGTTAAATCATGAATCATTGAAGATCATTTCAGTGAATTTTTTTACTTGGTTTTGAACTTGTTAATTTTATTAGTTTTGTATTTACCTGTAGATGATCTGACATATCAGTCACACTTTTTATCATATATCAATTCCACAAAAATATACATTCAAATGGTGACATCAATAGGGATTTTTTTAATAGAGAATGTTCCTGTAGTTCAGAGTGCACATTTTTCAAACCAAACCTGCAAAATGCAGGTTTTGTTGGCTGGGTGTGGATAGAGTCATGATGAAATTTGATCTCTATCAACATATTTTATTATTTGACTTAGAAAAACATGTGGAGTCAGAGTAAAACCCTGAAGAGCTACTGATCTGTGGGTCTGATCCTGCAAACATTTATGTGCCATCTATATCAATTTGGACACCTCACGTCGTTAAATGTAAGTGTGAGTGTTAGTGTCTGCAGGATCAAGGCCTTATTTTAGAACAAGAAACAACAGTGAAGCAAATGAGCAGAGGCAGGAAAGGCTGCAGGGGTTGTGGGTGATAAAGGGAGAGGGGAAATAAATAATTCAAGCACATCTTGTCATATTTACTACATATGACAAAAGGCAAGAGTACTTAACATACATTACATATTTATTCCCAGAGAAAAAGCTACATTAGACTGGAGTTCAGGTTAATGAACATTTATTACAAGAATGTTGCAATTATCCTAAAAACAAGTAGCACAAGGAATCTGAATGTGTTCAGGTATGGGAATGCTCAGTGCAGGCACTCAAAGTCGTATTGGAGAATTCAAGCTCCGCTGGAGGGGCAAGTTAGGCGTTTAAACACTACATCTAAATATTTAGCTTCTAGGAGCTACTGTTTGACACTTAGTTCTCAATATGTCGGAGATAAATTCATTTTCATGTAGTTTAGTGTTTGGAGTTCTCAGACCAAATCTACAGTGCAGGAGTTCTGTTGGCTGGGTGTGGACACAGTCATGATCAATTTTTTGCGCTTAGGATTTGTCCCAGTGTCATTGACCAAATTGTCTCCGTCCCCCACTGTAGCACAGAGACCTGCCCACTGGTCAACAGCTGCTCTTCACCCCACAGGCTGCTGCAGTTCCAGCATTTGTAAGTTGCAAACTGAAGCACTCATTTGTCACAAAATAGCTCACCCTCTTGGGGACAGTCCAATAGAGCTGGAAGAGGGGGTCCATTGCATGTGAGACTCTTCAGGTACAGCACTTGGGTTGAGACAGAGCCAGTCCCAGAGTCTGGGGTACCACCTTCTGTATTTTCCTCCTGGCATCTAGATGTAGCAGATGCCTCACACCTCCAGCTTACTCCCCCTCTGGCTGACAGTTAGGCTACCAGGCCCACCTTTCCATGCCCTACACCTGCCTTTTCCAGCAGAGCTGCCCCTCTTTTTGTTTTAACAACTGGTGAGACCACACTGACCCCTTTCCCTGGCTAATGCCCAGGGTCTGGGGCATCTTGACTGCCACAGCTTACTGGGGTTACTGCTCCTTTGTGAGCCTCAGGGGGCTGCTGCCAGTGGGCTCCAAACTGAGTCCCTTTTCAGGCCACTCCCTATTCTGTTTTCTGTCCCCTGACCCCCTGTGGCCCAGGCTCTGTGACTTCCTTCAGACTTTTATTCAGCACCCCGATGGGCTCTGTCCTTCACACAGCCTCCCCATCCCAGCTCTTCAAGTGCTGGCTTAGAAATCAGGAGTTTTTTTAAAAAAGAGAATAAATTGTGTGGATCTTTTAAACTTCCCTGCCCAGCCACAGAGCATGTGTGTGTGTGCGTGCGTGTGTGTGTGTGTGTGAGGCAATGACAAGTAGAAACTTCAATCCTAAGTGCACAGGAAATGTGCAAAAACAAAGCCCCACCTCCCCTACTCCCATCATCCCTGGCTCCCTTCCCACCTTGCTCCTGGGACCACCTGATTCCCACTGGCAGGCGCCAGTGGCCCTCAGTCCCCAGGACTCCAACAGATTCCAGCTGCTGCCTTGTCTTCAACTTGCATAGAAGGGGGCTTCCCCCATGCTCCTTCCTCCACTGAGGGGGGGATGAGGTTTGCTGCTGAGCTCTGAGTGAAAAGGGGAGGGGCTGCTCCGCTGCACTTTGCCCAGTTTGAGCCTCTGCCCAGTTCACATCACAGAGGGGCAACCGGGTACCACCCCTGACTGCTGCTTCGTATGGCACAAGTAGCACAGCAACTGCTGATGGTCAAAATATGATACTTCAGGCAAAATTTCTGAGCTGCCTGGGATCTCAAGCACCCTCCAAAACCCGTCCAAAATTATGGTATTGTGTGTGCTGGCAACCTGGCCCCTGCTCTAGAAATTGGGATGCCTGCTACTAGCAATTCCTCACTGGATCAGCAACACATGTACTTCCCATGTCCACCTCCAGCTTGATAAAACCCCTGCTCTGAGCTCTAAATCAGAGAATTGGTTCTTAGCTGACGGTTGGTTGGATCCCTAAAGAGAACAGACCCTTTTAGAGGTTTTACACACACAAGGAATTATTGGTCAGGAGATAGGACTGGGGTCTGCTGTCCCTCTCTTTCTACTGACCTACGACCATCAGGTTCACTCCTTGGGGGAGGAGAAGAAAAATAGCATAGTTGCTGCTCATCAGATTATGTGAATGTTTAGTGCAGAGTTAGACATGCCCTTGTGCTAGCCTGGAGGTGCAGGATGGGTGCAAGAAGCCTTCTACCTCTGTGCTCCCTGCATCAGGCCTATGACCAATTCCAGTCCTTGAAACTGGTGGACATACATGCTGAGCTGTGCACTCCGGGGATAGACTCCATGCTATAGGCTGCTGGGAGGAGGCAGCCCAGAGACAAAAGCATCCCAAAAGGATGATACTGGATGCACACTTCCTCCCCCAAAGATTATGCCTGCTGGATCTCCCAGTGGAGACCAATGACTAAATGCCAATCTGTAATGGGCAGTAAAGCAGAAAACTATAGGCTGCTTAGCCTGGCATTAGTCCTGAGCAAAATCCTAGAAAAGGTAATATGGGATGCAATCAGTAAAGAATTAAAGATGGAAACATAATTAATTCTAAGCATCGTGGGTTTATGGAAAAAATAAAATCATTTTTGATGAGATCGCAAGTTTGGTTGATACACAGTAATGTATTCACGCTTCTGTAAGGCATGTGGTTTATTCCCCCATCACATTCTGATAAAAAAGCATTAATACAATATCAGAATAGCTCACATTAAATAAAACAGAAATGATTAACTAATAGAGCCCTACAAGTAATTGTAAATAGGGGATCATACTTGGTGGGAGTGTTTCTCATGGGGTCCCACAGGGACCTATTCTTGGCCCAGTCCTGTTCAATGTCTTTATCAATGATATGGAAGAAAATATAAAATCATTGCTGGTAAAGTTTGTAGATGACACAAACATTGGTGGAGTGGTAAATGACAATGGGGCTAAATCAATTATAGAGCATTATAACAGCATACTTTTTAACACAGCCAAATGCAAGGTCATACATCTAGGAACAAAGAATGCGTAGGTCACACTTACAAGACAGGAGAGTGCATCCTAGAATGCAGTGACACAGAAAAGGACTCGGGGATTACAATGTATAACCCATCAGAAGGGTAGCCATGTTAGTCTGGATCTGTAAAAGCAGCAGAGTCCTGTGGCACCTTATAGACTAACAGAAGTTTTGAAGCTTGAGCTTTCTTGGGTGAATACCCACTTCGTTGGATGCCTGTGCATGTATAACCTGTTTAACATGAGCTCCCAGTGCAATGCTGTAGCTAAGAGGGTTAACACAACTCTTGTATGTACAAGCAGATATCACCTGTATACAACATGAGTGAGACCATTACTGGGACACTGTCCAGCTCCTGTGTCCACACTTCCAACATTATGTTGACAAATTGGAGAGAGTTCAGAAAAGAGTGACAAGAATGAGGTCTGGGAAACCTGCCTTATAGTGAAAAACTTAAGAAGCTCAATCTATTTCTTTGATCCAAGAGAAAGTTGATCACCATCAGTAAGCACCTATATCTAGCAGATTAAAGTATAAAAAGATTCAGTGGTTGGAAGCTGAAGGCAAAGTCAAACTAGAAATAAGGCACGTATTATTTTAACAGTGAGAGTAATTAACTGTTGGAGCAACTTCATGAGGGAGGGCTTTCCCTTTACCCTCTGGCAGAAGGTCAGAAGCCTGAAGTGCAGTGCAATGCAATGTTTATTGGGGTTAGTTTCCAGCAAGCATGTATACCAAAACTCTGATGCCGCATAGCCGTATTTCCCAGTCTCCCATCCCCACCTCCTTAGCAGGCATAATTATTCCTGAAATACACACCCTCGGTCACACTTCTTACAACTTATGGTCATGTTCCGTTTTGGAGAGTCGTGAGTCTGAGATCTTCATCCAGTGGTGAAAGTAAACAAAAGTTTTTTCTGGTATGGGATGGGGAGGGCACACCAGCTAAGGGGGTGGGGGCATATGACCTCCTCTCCTGACTCCCCCCTGTGACTCTGCCCTACCCCCAGCCCGAGACCCTCACGTTCTTCCCTTCTCCTCCCCATCTATGTTACCTGCAGGGATGGGGGCTCGGGGCAGTACGGCAGCTGGAGGAGCTGCTGCCAGTTAGACTCATAGACTTTAAGGTCAGAAGGGACCATTATGACCATCTAGTCTGACCTCCTGCACAATGCAGGCCACAGAACCTCACCCACCCACTCCTATAGCAAACCTTAGCCTATGTCTGAGCTATTGAAGTCCCCAAATCGTGTTTAAAGCTTCAAGTTGAGAGAATCCTCCAGCAAGTGACCCATGCCCATGCTGGGCAGAGGAGGCGAAAAACCTCCAGGGCCTCTGCCAATCTGCCCTGGAGAAAATTCCTTCCTGACCCCACATATGGGAATCAGTTAAACCCTGAGCATGTGGGCAAGACTCACCAGCCAGCACCACAGGAAAAGATTCTCTGCAGTAACTCAGATCTCACCCCATGTAACATCCCATCACAGGACGTGGGGCATATTACCGCTAATAGCCTAATTTTGGCAATTCATTGTTCTTTGACTATACCGTCATATCATCTCTCCACAAACTCATCAAATTAATCGTGAAGCCAGATAGGTCTTTGGCCCGACTGCTCCCCTTGGAAGGCTGTTCCAGAATTTCACTCCTGATGGTTAGAAACCTCATCTAACTTCCAGTCTAAACTTCCTGCTGGCCAGTTTATATCCATTGTTCTGTGTCCACATTGGTACTGAAGCTTAAATAATTCCTCTCCCTCCCTGATATTATCCCTCGTGATATATTTATAAAGAGCCATCATATCCCCCTCAGCCTTCTTTTGGTTAGGCTAAACAAGCCAAGCTCTTTGAGTCTCCTTTCATAAGACAGGTTTTCCATTTCTCTGATCATCCTAGTAGCCCTTCTTTGGAGGAGCAGTGGGGAAAGGAGCAGAACTCCTAGCCCTGCACCCTACCCTCCACGGAACTGCTGTGGTTGGGGTACAGGGTTGGTGGGGCTGGGAAGGGCGAGGTCTGGGAGCAGTATGGCAGATAGGAGCTGCCAGCATGCTGCTCATTTCCTGCTGCCCCTCCAAGTGGGGAAAGAAGCCAACGACCTACACCCCCAAGCCCTGTACATAGACGCGGCAGCTCAGTAGAAGGACAGGAGGTGTACAAGGAGCCTGAGAGGAGGAGGGGGGCAGCTGGCTCTCCTGTTTTATTTTGCCACACTGTACCAGCAAAAAACAGCTTAGTGGTACAGGGTACTTTTGGTATTGTCTTCGTCCCACCCTCTTTTGTATCCATGGGAGGAGTAAGGAGTGAGGTTGTGCTAGGTCAGGACAGGCATTTCTTTGACCTTTCAGTGTTTTATACCTCCCCATCCTCCCTTGCCCTCCTGACTGGTTGCTTGACCTTGCTAAGATAGGAGTTGAGGCAGCCTTCAAGTGTGCGCTTGGATTATTACCCTCCACTGTGATGGGTAAAGTCATAAATTGTCCACCCTCTATAACACTGATAGAGAGACAGCACAGCTGTTTGCTCCCCCAGGTATTAATCACTTATTCTGGGTTTATTAATAAAAAGTGATTTTATTAGTATAAAAAGTAGGATTGAAGTGGTCTCAAGTAATAACAGACACACACAAAGTAAGTTACCAAGCAAAAATCAACAAACACGCAAGTCTAAGTCTAATATATTAAGAAACTGAATACAGGTAAAATCTCACCTCAGAGATGTTCCAATAAGCTTCTTTCATGGACGAGACTCCTTCCTACTCTGGGCCCAATCCCTTTCCCCTGGTACAGTTCTTGTTAGCTCCAGAAGGCATCTTAGGTGAAAACCAGGGATTCCACATGACTGCAGGTTCCACCCCTTTGATAGCTTTGGCACAAGGCAGGAATCCTTGTCTCTTCTGGGCTCCCACCCTTCTTCTAAATGAAAAGCAGCCAGGTTTAAGAGGACCAGTATCATGTGATCAACATGTCACTGTAAGACTTCATTACCGCTGGCTGGCACCCGATATACAGGAAGGCTTACAGCAACGGAGCAATTTACAACCAATTGTCCTAGTCAATGGGAGCCATCAAGATTCTAAACAAGCATTATGACCAACACTTTGCATAACTACAATAGGACTCAGAGTTATGTTTTAGATGCCTGTTTCAGATACAAGAGTGGTACATTTAACACAAATAAGGATGACCACAGACTCAGTAGATTACAAGCTTTGTAATGACACTTACAAGAGACCTTTTGCATGAAGCATATTCCAGTTACATTATGCTCATACTGGTGGGAATAGTTCAGTGTTTGAGCATTGGCTTGTAAACCCAGGGTTGTGAGTTCAGCCCTTAAGGGGCCAGTCTTAGGGAACTGGGGCAAAAATCAGAACTGGTCCTGCTAGTGGAAGGCAGGGGCTGACTCAATGACTTTCGAAGGCCCTTCCAGTTCCAGATAGAGTTCTGTTATTTACACTTACAAACATATTTTTATAAAGCATATGGAGTGGCAACTATCATACCAACCATGCCCAGTAACACTTCACTGTTTTTATCTGTTCCCATTATGACTAACAAACTCACTTGGGCCAGGCAGAAGCAACTATACGCAGTGTCTTTGTTTACATCAATCCTAGGTCTGAGAGAATTTAGGCACCTACAACAGTTTATAGGCAGTAAACCAAGCAAGAGATTTGTGTGAATCGCAGTGGTACCTAAAAATCAGAGGCGAGGCCCTAAATCTGGGGTTAGCACATAAGTACCCTTGTGAATACCACACTGCAGTGCCCATCTTGTTCTGGGCAACCTGTGGTAACTTAGCTCTATTTAGAACAATAAGTGGGTGGCAGAAAGAAGAATTGAAAGAAGGCATTCTTCATATATTTCTCTGAAGGAGGGTTACCCTCTGCTGAAGAATAACTTTGAGATATGAAGAATAATGGTGAAAAAATTATCAGTCCTAAAACCTCTTGACATGTAGCCTGTGTAAGCTCTCTGTGAGGTTAACTGCAATGAGATATTTGAAGCGTCATCTTATTTCTGTTGTTGAGATCATTCAGAACCAAAGGAAAATGTTTGACTATGGTGGGTTCCCAGGGTGCAACCTGAACTGGGGAACTGCTGAGCCTCGTATCCTACCAGTCTGAGTTCTTCTCACTCTGTGATCCAGTAACAACTGCAAACCTCTGACAGGCCCTGCACTTACACAGACATTCACAGGCAGGGACACACAACTGAATTGCATGAAAGTTTCTCCAAGCCACTCATGAACCACCATATAGAAGCTCCAGCCAGCTCCCCAGATCTGCACTGACTTGCGCTGGTCAAAGCCTGACCAGGTCTGTGTATTATCTAGTCCTCGCTCAGTGTGGAGAGAACATGCATGAGTTTGTTAACTGAGCTAAGATTTCTCTGAGCCACTTCACAAAATGACACTTTTAGGTAAAACATAAAACAGATTTATTGACTACAGAAAGATTTAAGTGGTTAAGTAATAGTGTACAGATCAAAGCTGATTACTAAGAATTAAACAAATTCACAGTCTAGTTCTAATAAACCCTCATGATTGCATCAAGCAGTGGATCACCCCGATGATGATGTTCCTTAATACACAAGCTGGGATTCTCCTTTTCAGTCTGGGATCCCCTCCCCCATCCAAACCTCACTTGTCCTCCAGACATCTTTCCAGTGTTGATTGGAGGGGGAATTAGACCATTATGATGTCACTCCTTCTTTTATAGTTTCTTCCGCATTGCGGCCACGTCAATGCTGGTGACATTGGCTACGTGCTATCCCCGAGAAGTCTACATTGTATATGGTTCCTGGGACAGTCCTTGTGAGTGAGTAGTTCCTCAAATGGGCCATTAACACTGTCTGTCTCTCTCCATTGTTGTATGGTGGTGTTTCAACATCAACACGTATTTCAGTAATACACATATAGCAAAACTTAATAAATTTACATACAATGATAGCACATGCAGTTCAACAGGATATTAATGTTCAACAGATCAAGATTTTTTAAAATGATACGCACAAGGCATCTTTGTACAAACAATTCATAATCGTATCACCAATGGTAATATATCGGTGCCAGGGTGCTGTTTTGGATACGGAGGTGTCTCACTGACACGTTACTTAATTTAATAAAGGATCTATTTTAATTATTTCACTCATTAATTCATGTATATAAGTCTCAGAAAATTCATTCTATGCCCGTGAGTACTGTATTTTGAGGGAGACACGCTGGTTTATTCATACATAATAAAATGATTCACCAACTTTAAATCCAACACTCAACTCAGTCTTAACTAGGAGCCACCACTGGTGCTTGCATTAGGCTCTAGATATTGAGTGCACCCCATGGAAGTGTATGAGAAACCGCAAAGAACAACATTAGGATATTCATCTGCTGCACTGGGATGATCATGTTCCTATGTGTTTCATACTGTGGAACATTTGGAACTAATTCCCATATACACTAAAGGCGGGCTTACATTAAAAGTTAGGTCGACAATAGCACAGTACTTGGGGTAAACCCCTGAGTGCCGTAGCCTCTGCTAACCAAATGCCCTGGTGCAGATACAGCTCGGGCAATGGAATAAGCTTTTCCTAACACTACAGTGGCTACGAATGGCATAGTTAGGGCTGTAGTTTGGCTGTTTCCAGTGCTGTACTGTAGACATGGCTAAGCCAGGTGTAAGGGGCCTTGGAGTGGGCTTAAGTGTAATTTCAACCAACTTAAGCTCCCTTATAGAACTTGCAAGATGCGCTGTAAAGAATCTCAGCACCCATGAGGATAAGGCCAATATAGTTGTTTGGGTTTTTCTAAAGTCTTAAGTAACTAATTTCATGGTTCATAGCGCTCTCAAAATCACAACAAAAACTAGAACTCAGGGTGGGTTCTTAGCTCAATCCGAATAATTCGATGACTCACTGGAGTGATAATCACATGTGTAGCTTGGAAAAATTAGATGTTTAGTGGTAAACGTCAATACATATTGATTTTCACCAGACCACACAAAACGAGGAAAATATAATATTTCCATTCATAATAATTGAACTTCACAGACAGGCAAAGTAAGAAAAAATGCTGCATGACAATTTATGAGAAGTTTTGATTAAGGATATTGAATTTTAAAATATGACGTTGACAATTTGTGTTTAATGGTTATAAAAGTTTAACTTTCTGAATCTCAGCATTTAGGTCTTAAACAATTATTGTTTGACAGCCTCTTGTCTGACTTTCGATAATTTCTTGCAACTGAACATTTAAATTGATTAAAAATGCTTAAAAACCCACGTGTGCACATCTGTGAAAATTAAAATGGATAAAAATAGAAAATGTAAACATTGATATTATCTGTCATAATTACAAAGAATTAAATGTTGCCAAGCCTGTTTATTGCTCATTATTGAATTGCAGAGTGCCAGCCGCCCCATCAAGGCTCCATTGTGGCTGGGTGCTGTACAAACACATGTGAAGAATACAGTCCCTACAGCAAAGAGCTTACATCTAACTCAGAACAAGATGACATAAGGGAACGTAAGGAACAATAGCAGGGAAGTGGGGAAGAGGATAAAGGTGCAGCAATAAGAATGTGTGGTTAAAATAGGCCAGAGCTGGGCAACATGTTTCCAATTCATTTAAAAGTTAATATAATTACAAATAAATGCCAAAACAACAAGGAGTCCTGTGACATCTTATTATGGGCATAAAGCTGTTCCATGGCTGGAATTCCACATCTGCCAGATGCATCAAGAAAGGGGCCAGTGGTTCCCCAGGCTGTAACCGTTGCGTTGCACCCCGAACATGGAAGTTTATGCCCAAAATACATTTGTTTGTCTTTAAGGTGGCACAGGACTCCTCAATGTTTTGCTGAACACGACTAACATGGCTACCCCTCTGAAATAAATACCTGCAATGCCACCTGTAATTAACTGCTTTACTAGATTGGGGCGAGAACAACTGAGACTTAGCAGATCTGAGCTCTAATAAAAAGAGCAGATAAAGAGAGCGGGACGAAGGCACTACCAAAGTGCAGGGTTCATTCTCTCAACCTGAGGCCTGAAAAGTCAAACTGTCAGGTAAGTTCTGATTCCTGATGAAAATGTGTTTGTATTATCATGAGCAATACATAGGAATGGCCCACACTGGGTCAAACCAAAACTCCATCTAGCCCAGTATCCTGTCTCCCAACAGTGGCCAGTGCCAGATGCTCCAGAGGAAGAAACAGGACAGAGCAGTTTATTGAGTGATCCATGCCCTGTCATCCACTTCCAGCCTCTGGCAGGCAGAGGCTTAGTTACACCCCAGAACATGGGGTTGCATCCCTGAGCATCTTGGCGTATAGCCATTGATGGACCCGCCTCCATACTCAGAGACTTGATTTCATATACCCCTGCAGCTTGAGTTACTGGCAGTTAGGAAAAATTGATATGGCCCAATCCTGCAAACACTTCACATGTGTGTATGTGAATATACAATTGCTTCACTGGGACTAGCCACGTTCTTAAATAAGGCAAGAAGTGTTGCAGGATCAGTGCCTATGGCCAGAGTACAGCTTGGTTCATAAGCATATGCCTAACTCTAAGCACATGAGTAGTTCGATCGAAGTCACAAGTCAATAGCACTAATTGTGATTAAAGTAAGCACAATACTTAAGTACACCTTCTACCCTGATATAACGCCGTCCTCAGGAGCCAAAAAATTTACTGCATTATAGTGTGAAACTGCGTTATATCAAACTTGCTTTGATCCATCAGAGTGCACAGCTCTGCCCCCCGGAGCACTGCTTTACCAGGTATATCCGAATTCATCTTATATACGGGTTCATTATGGGATGCAAGGGCGGTGTACCTTGCTGCGATCAGGGCTTATTTTCTAAACTGGAAAATTTGAGGAAGAAGAATAATGGGCATTAATATTAAGAATCAAAGTGTCATTTTCAGAACTCACTATTCTCGCCATAATCAAGATTTCAAGGCTGATAGCGGAATATTTCTAATATTGTGCTTTCTAAATTCTGAGCTTGGAGGTACAAGGATGTTTTAAATTAAATAACACATTTTAATCTATATTCAGAGAGAGATGAAAGGAGGAAGAGCAAAGGAGAAGACATAACCTATGGTGAGAAAGTTACACAAGAGCCTTGTTCTGGCCACATTTCAGTGCTTCGTTCAGAGATCTCCTCTTCCCTGCTCCAACTTTCATGTGGACTTCCAGAGATCTCTGTTCTGGGCCCCTCTTTATTTTCCCTCTGACCCAATCTATTTAGTACATAAATATTTTACCTGCGTGTTGACAACTCACAAATCTGCACTTCTGACCTGTCTCCTTCTCCCCAAACTAAAGTCTTAGCTCATCTTTCTGACATGTTGATGTGCAGCCTTCAAACCTATTTCAATTGGCCATAACAGAGCCTTTAATCTTTCTCAAAAACTCTCCACTTTATTCTCTCTTCTTAGTTACTGTGCCCAACACTCGATCCCCGTATCATCAGGTCTTGACCTGGCATCACTTTTAACGGCAACCTTTCTCCACCCTTATCTCCAGGTCATGTCTACATCTTGCTGCTTTCCTCCTGTACAGCATCTCTCCGATTCAGCCTTTCTTTCTGTCTGCCACTGCTACACTCTCCTCCAGGCCCTGTTTATCTCTTAGCCTCCTCTCTGGAGGAACAGTCTTGCTCAGTCTATCATGAATATAATATTGCATAAAACATAGAATCATAGAAGATAGGGTTGGAAGAGACCTCAGGAGGCATCTAGTCCAACCCCCCACTCAAAGCAGGACCAATCCCCAACTAATCATCCCACCAGGGCTTTGTTCAAACCTGATCTTTAAAAACCTCTAAGGAAGGAGATTCTACCACCTCCAGGAACCCATTCCAGTGCTTCACCACCCTCCTAGTGAAAAAGTGTTTTCCTAATATCCAACTAAACCTTCTCACTGCAACTTGAGACCTTTGCTTCTTGTTCTGTCATTGCACCACTGAGACCAGCGAGCTCCATCTCTTGGAACCCCTTTGAGGTAGTTGAAAGCAGCTATCAAATCCCCCCTCATTCTTCTCTTCTGCAGACTAAAACAATCCCACTTCCCTCAGCCTCTCCTCATAAGTTATGTGCCCCAAGCCTAATCATTTCCATTGCCCTCCTCTGGACTTCTCCAATTTGTCCACATCTCTTCTGTAGTGGGGGGACACAAAACTGGACACAGTACTCCAGATGTGGCCTCACCAGTGCGAATAGAGGGGAATAATACACTTCCTGATCTGCTGGCAATGCCCTACTAATACAGCTCATATGCCATTAGCCTTCATAGCAACAAGGCGGCACACTGCTGACTCATATCCAGCTTCTCGTCCACTGTAACCTCTGGTCCTTTTCTGCAGAACTACTGTCAAGCCACTCGGTCCCTAGTCTGTAGCAGTGCATGGGATTCTTCCATCCCAACTGCAGGACTCTGTACTTGTCCTTGTTGAGTCTCATCAGATTTCTTTAGACACAATCCTCTAATTTGCCTAGGTCCCTCTGTATCCTATCCCTACCCTCCAGTAAATCTACCATTTCCCCCAGTTTAGTGTCATCTGAAAACTTGCTGAGGGTGCAATCCACGCCATCCTCCAGATCAAGGCCAGATTTCAGATGTGCGGGGCCCAATTCTAAAGAGCTGCCGCCAAAGACAGCGGCAGTGATTGAGCTGCTGCCGAAGATTGCGGTGGCAATTTGGTGGCAGCTCAATCAGTTGCCACTGTTTCTGGTGGCACTTTGATGGAAGGTCCTTCCTCAGCAGCAGTTGTCTTCCGGAGTCTTACCTTGTGGGGCCCCCCTTCCGGACGATGTGGGGCCCTCTTAGACGCTGGGCCCAATTCACAGGAATTTGGGGGAATTGGCCTAAAGCCGGCCCTGCTCCAGATCAATAATGAAGATATTGAACAAAACCGGCCCCAGGACCGACCCTTGGGGCACTCCACTTGATACTGGATGCCAACTAGACATGGAGCCATTGATCACTACCCACTGAGCCCGACAATCCGCCAGCTTTCTGTCGATCTTATAGTCCATTCATCCAGCCCATTTTTCTTTAACTTTCTGGCAAGAATACTGTGGGAGACCGTATCAAAAGCTTTGCTAAAGTCAAGGAATAACACAATCACTGTTTTCCCCTCATCCACAGAGCCATTTATCTCATCATAGGCTTTAGTGGAACTGAACTGATCTATACCAGCTGAGGATGTGATCCATTATTTCTATTAACAGATAAAAAATACTAAATTTAACTTAAGGTTGCATGGTATTATGATTACATACTAAACAAAGTTAGAGTTTAAAGAACATAAGCATTTTAAAGCATGAACATGAAGAGTTAAATGTAGATGAATATTCAAATTAACAGTTTAAACAATCCAACGCATAATTGTACAATGCCATATTTCCCAATAGTTTTAAAGTGCCCCTAATTCTGCCCACATATCTCTACTCAGCCTCAACCCATAAACCTGAACCTTCTTATGCCCATACACATGGTTTTATATACTTTTCCCATATGGGCTGGCAGTTCTCAAACCCATACCAAAAGTATATGAACTACAGACAGTTATAGACCCACTTCCAGTTCATCCACCTAGTTTTAACCAGAGAAAACACCCTACATATACAGTTCATAAGATAGGTTTTCCCCATCGCAACTACCCACTGTAGTCAAGAGACCACAATGTCACATCTTATTCTCAATATACGGTATAGAAACAAGATTTCCCTCACTCTAATATAAAGCTGAAAATAAAGTCTACTATATCCACCCTCACTATTGAGACTTTAAATTTCAATTATAGATTCCCTATTCACCCTCTTGTTTCTGGATCAGAGACACCCAGGTCTGGACATGAAAGTTGTAGTGAATACAAGAGTGAATCTTCATTCAGGCTGCTGAACACAACAAGACCCTGTAGATCTTAGTGTATGAATTAGAGAGATATGGCCTAAACACAACTTGAGCAAATATCCTTCATCCTGGAAGAGATTTCTGACTTCATTATTACCATCTTCATCCAATCCACTCTGCCTATTTAGGTCAAAGACCTCAGATACCCATTCAACAATTAGCTATTACATTATTTATTTCCTTAAAGAGGAAAGGAGGGAGTCAGTATAGGCTATATCCAAAACCGATTGAAGTTAATGAGTTCCTTTTCATTGACTTTCATGGATTTTGATCACAATTCCTGTTTATAAAAATCATTACACGTTCATTTGTAGTCAATAATGTACACATTTTCTAAACCTGTGGTTGTTATAGTTTTGTAGCCATGTGAGATCGACAGTAGGTTTCTGTATATAGAGTAGAGTTTTTGTATATCGTTAAGAGTAGGATTTGTGAGAAGTGATATTTTATGTGACTGTATGAGCTGTGAGGGTATTTGTATGTTCATCTACCTTTCTATAATTGCTGACTACTAAAGTTTTAAATGCATGGATAGATTGCTTTGTTTTGTTCAGTTTTTTTTTAAACTAGAGACTCTCAACCTTTCTAGACTATTGTACCCCTTTCAGGAGTCTGATTTTGTCTTGCATACCCCCAAATTTCACCTCACTTAAAAACTACTTGCTTACAAAATCAGACATAAATACAGAAGTGTCACCTCACACAATTGTGATGGGTTCTCCCCAGAGTGCCACTTGGGACAAGGGTACCACTGAGTCCCCAAACCCACTAGCCTGGAGTCCCTCTCACACTGTGCTGCTGTGACAAATTGCTAACTCTCCAAGCTTGCTCTTTCACTCAGCATATAAACAGGTAGAGGCACAGCCAACTATTGTAACATGCAGACAGGCTTTCTGACCAGCACTGACATGGGAAGGCTATACAGCTAGGACTCTTACCAGCTTCTCAGGCACACACCCCCTCTGGAGAGTAAGCCCAAAATTATACCATCTTGCGCTGCACAGAGATCTGAAATTACCCCCTTCCTCAATGTGGAGAGGAATATACACAGCTTTCTACCCCAAATAATGACTCCCCCACGCACTGGTTTTAGACAAAGCAAAAATACATTTATTAACCACAAAAGATATATTTTAATTGATAATAAGGGATAGCAAACAGATCAAAGTAGATTACCTAGCAAATAAAAACAGAATCTAAGCTAAATATACTAAAGGAATTGGATATGAGTGGCAAATTATCACCCTAATTGTTGGTTTAGACAGTTTGCAGAGATTCTTGAAGGCAAGCTGCATTTGCTTGCAGTTTACTTCTTTGCCCAGATACTTCTTTCATAGGCTTGAAATTCTTCTAGCTTAGGTTCAGCCCTTCTCCCCAGTTCTTGTTACTCAAGTGTTTCCAACAGTCTCCTTTGGGCAGAGAGTCTGTGAAGAAGAACCACAATGATGCCACTCCTTTGCCTTAAATAGCTTTTGCATATGGTGGGAAATCTTTGTCTCCAACTTTAGTTCCCACGCCTCTCAGTGGAAAAACACTGATATTCTATGATGGAGTCCAGCACCAGGTGACTTTTAGGGCCATAGCAACCATGAGTCAGAAGCTGTTTGTAGCATCCCCAGAAAGGCTCCCCGGTGGGAGATTAGCATCTTCTAAGACCTATTTTTCTCCCTAATGGCCCTTCCCAGACAGACATTTAGACTGATTGCATTCTATGCAGTGGGCATTCCCCAGGTGTAAAACCATTTGTAATAGATGCAATAGACAATATTCCTAACTTCAGATACCAAAATGATGCATGAATACAAATAGAATAATTGTATTAAATGAATCATAACCTTTTCAATGATATCTTACATGACCTATCTTGCATAAAATACATCATAGTTCTGCTATAATCATATCATAATAATATTACTATGAATAATATGGGGCCCAATGCCACAACTATTACTCTTACTTGCTTTACCATACAATTATAAAATAAATCAACTGGAATATAAATATTGTACTTACATTTCAGTGTATAGTATAGAGAGCAGTATAAACATTTTATTAACGGTATGAAATTTTAATTTGTACTGACTTTGCTAGTGCTTTCCATGTAGCCTTTTGTAAAACTAAGCAAATATCTAGATGAGTTGATGTACCTCTGGAAGTCCTCTGCATACGCCCAGTCGTACATGTATTCCTAATTGAGAACCACTGTTTTAAACAAACTGTATTATTCCTTGGTATACATGAGCAGTAGCAACATTAACTTAAAATTACTAAAGATTTTTTGTCTTTTAAGCTCTTTTCTATTTTTTTTTAAAAAGTGGCATAATCGTGGTCTGAATGACTCAAAATCCACTTTACAATTAAAGGCATATTTAGGATTATAATCCAATTGCAAAGGCCACCTGTGACAAATCTGGAAACAGAGTCCAATCTTCTGATATTAAGGTGAGGTGATAGTCTCTCCAAACCTCAAAGGAAGGTCCTGTGGGATTCAGATGTCCACTATGAACATTACAATAAACAATTAATTTTGTCAATTAACTTTTATAGTTGTCAAATACCAGCCTGTGAGGGTAATCTACAATGATAAAAAGATGACAAAATAATACCATGAGTGTGGCTTAATTAGACAAGTCTCCCCCCCCCCAAAATAAATAAATAGGCTGCCTCTTCTTAGCAGACATAATTCTGCTTCAACTGTGGATGTTTTCCTATAACATGCTGCACGTTGACACATTGACAAGGCAAAGCAGGCATCTCACCCAGAAGAACAGGGCAGATTGAGTTTCAGCAAGACCTCTGAGGTTTTTTAAATGTGTTTTAACTTCAGGTCTGTCTTAAGTTAATTTCACTACATTTCTTTTCAATGTAATAATGGCAATGAAAATGAGTTAAATATACTGTATGTCTGCACTTAAAGATCACATTAGGTGTAAATGGCCTTACTAGCAATGACCCATGGACAAATACCAATAAGTTCAATGAACTGTGAGTCAGTGTTGTCTTTATATGCATTTCAGCATAGCATTTTACAAATGTTTAATAGAGAGCACTAAACTGTGCAATTTCCCAAATGACATTAATGACCTATACTTAAAGACCAGATTCTTCCCACCTGAAAAATAGCCCTCTATGGCATACTGTTGAAACAAAACATGTGCTACATTGTCTATAGCTGAAATTAGGAAGCTTTCTCAGTAATGTACATGACTTAATAAGTTTGCCAAAAGAGAAATGTTAACCCACAATCAGCAGCAATCTCATTTATTATCACTCATGTAATGTAGTCAAATCCCACCTCTGGGTACTGAATTGGGAGATATGAGTGAGAGGGAACAAAATATACAAAGATGCAGAAAGAGCTGTAATATTGGAGCAAAATGAGATTCAACTGGAAAAATGCACGTTAGTATACAAAAGGAACACCGATTTTCATTAGAAGGCAAAAAACAGGAAAGTGGCAATGGTGAGAGAGACATAGCAGTGCTGGTGGACAGCAAGTTAGATGTGTTTGCTGTGTGATGTAGCATCCATAAGGGTCAATGGGCATTTGGATTGCATACGAAAGATGTATCACATGGAAGCCAGAAAGCTAAGATTTCTTCTCTGTAGCTCTGGTTGGAGGATAGTTGGAAAACAGCATTGGCTTCTGGGTACTTGATTACCATTTACAAGTTGAAAAGTGTTCAGAGGAATAACACTGAGGAACATACAGCTGCAAATTTGTGAGTAAAGGGCAAAGACCCACATTTGCAAACTTAAGTGTGTAAAGTCAGGGTAATCCATTTATATGTAGGTACCTTGACAAGTCTAATGAGCAATTGCAGCTTTCTTTGAATTTAAGTCAGTTGAAGCTCCTCAATACTTCTAAAAATTATGTTTAAGGTTCATAACTATGAATTTAAATGCCTACTTTCAGAGCATAAACCCAGTTTTACTAAGTTTACCCGATGTTATTAGAGACAGAGTTGGTAGCACGTAGTTAAAGTTGTCTGACACTTCCCACATTAAGACTATTTCCAGTTGCTTATAACTTTGCTAAACTTTAACCATTTAGGCTAAAATTTCTCATGTCGCATGTCTGCTTCAGGCTTTTGTGTTTAAGGAAAAAATACTTTAGCCATTTCTGGAAATAAGATGAGGGGAAAATATGTTGTTTGAGCATGTTAAATAAATTCTTACAACCATTTCATTGAGAAATGCTAGTACATCCCATGCTGTGGAGCAAGATCCTGAAATTTGGCAGAGGGTTACAGACGTACCTTGTTCTGTTCCATGGGAAAAAAGTCACAACATTTGGCCAAGTTATAAGCACCTGAAAAATGTCCGTTTGCACATGTTCGATGGAGGCTTGTTAGAGTTTGGCAGTTAAATTTTATGAAGATTCTGTCTTTATCGGGCATACTCCAGCCCAGGACCTGAGGACTTAAGCAGGACTTTCAGTGAAAATGTTGCTACAAGCTGCTGTGGCTTTGAGAGCAGCAAGACTGTCTCATATATACTCTCAGTGCTCTGAGCCCAGTAGTGAGGAGAAGGAAGTGACGTGATTCAAATTAATTCAGAGCAGACAAGAACAGTAGATTGGAGCAAAGAACCTGTGAGGGAGTCGGGGAGACTGGGGACCCAGCTGGAGGGTGTGGGGTAGAGAGTTGGAATGGGAGGTCAAAGTGGACTTGGATTCAGTTGAGATGGGGCAAGGAGACCCAGAAGAGAGGTTTGGGGATGGGGTAGGCACTGGGAACCAAGGGACATTTAGTGGAAAAGCTAAGCACTCAGAAGTTAAGAAGTGCCAGAATTATGGTTGCCTGAGAAACCTTAGTTCAGCCCACATGTGCATAATACAATCTTTAATTACATCCCAATATTTTTCAACAGGACAGATCTTACTGAACAGGATGGCTTAGACCATGGGTTCCCAAACTTGGTTTGTGGCTTGTTCAGGGTAAGTCCTGGGCAAGCTGTGAGATGCTTGTTTACCTCAGTGTCCTCAGGTACAACTGCTTGTAGGTCCCAGGGGCCACGGTCCACTGTTCTCAGCCAATGGGAGCTGTGGGATTAGACTGAGGTAGCCATACGCATGCTCACTAGCAGAAACTTAGAGAAGTTTAATAGAGGAATTTAGATGTTTGCAGGGTTAGGTAGCAAGTGAGTAGATGTTTTTAAAATTTATATGGCACCTAAGTGTTGGATTTAGAAACCTAACTGACATTTTAGGTGTCTAATTCCCTTTATGGCTCTATTCCTCAGATGTTATAGTAAGGAGTGTGATAAATATGCTCCTGAAGAAATTAATAATTCTGTCTCCAGAACAGTGTTTGAGTTGTGTGCAATAAACAAGGCCTGAAGTGTCCCACTGAACAATAAGGATAAAATGAAATATGTATAGCTTCTCATTAAGTGATCCATCCATATTATACAATGAACAAGGCAGAGGTCCTGTGGAAAAAATATAAAATATGATCCCATAATTTAAACTGATAAATCACAATTGACCAAGGTAGTCAAATTAAGGTTGCATGGGGAAGCTTCATTCTGGTATTTCTTAACATTTGAGTGCTTGAGTTTCAAAGTTTAACATCCATGTAATGTAGATTTTTGTATATGTAATTTATATATGTGCACTGTTGTTGTTGGTCCATAGGCCAACAATTTCAAACCTGGATATCATGAAATTTAGTCACTTCAATTCATAATCAGGAGCTAATTGATGATAGTAACTATATATATATATATACATTACTCTTCTATTTATATATTATTGCATGTGTGATAGCCATCGTGTTGGCCAACACACCAGGGATAGAACTGAGAATCATTAGAACTAAAAATGTGAGTTGCTACAGCTTGAGCTAAAGAGTCAGTACTTGCTATCTTGATGTTGTAATAGCTCAAATCTTTTGTGAATTTGTAACACATTCACCAGTTGCTTACACACTTCCTCTGCTTAAAAATAAAACTGACTTTGAGGATCTGAAGCCTACAGTGGTTTAAATCCCGGATGTGCCCGTTTATGTGGTGATCAGCATCTTAAGCAGTTGAGACAACAGCAGCTGAACTGGGGACCTCTAGAAATAGAAGAATAAACTGTTGCAGACAGTGTGAGCTTAAGAGTGAATGCTATATGAGTAGGTGGGCTGCAAAAACATGGATACTGGAGAGACTCGTAACACACTTACTAATGGGCCACATACTTAACACACACACAGTAGTTATATGGCTAAATGATGACTTGAAGATATAAGAATCTTTCAGTATTTGAAAGGGAAACCCCAGAAGAGGAGGCGAATCTTATGGAGTTACAATTATTATAACTAGGAGAACCAGGTGAAATAAGAAAGGGAATGTATTGACTCAATATCAGTGACATCTTTTTGACAGTGAGATCTATTAGATTTTAAAATAGACTCCTAAAGGAAGTGGTGCAAGCACCATTGGTGGATGTATTTGAACTGCTGCTGTTAGCTTGATATAGCACTTAAAAGTACGCTTAAAAGAATACAGTGGCAATGTGATCAAGTAGCTGGCCTACCCAATCCTTCTCATATTATAATATAATTAGACTTGGCAAAATTTACTTTTTAAGAATTTTGACTGGTGTAGATGTTTGTTTAAAAATATTTTCAGTTTATATATTGAAATTTTCATACTCCAGGAAATTATGAAGGAGTCAGACAAAAATTAAGTGATAGTTGATGCTTAGATTCAAAAAAGTAATTGCTAAAATAAAAATTATCAAAAATCAGACTCTAATATGTTCTCAAGCAACATTTCTTACTTTGGCTATCTATACATTTTGAATATCAATGGCAATTAATAGTCCATCTGTATATGGGGAAATTGATATTTACCAATAAATCTAATTTTTCCAAGTCTAGATATAACTTTGTAATGTGTAATATAACTTTGGTCAGTGTTGCTCTATGGTAATCATCTACCTGTTCAATAAGAGAAATAGGAAAATGGTCAAAGTATAGGCCAAGTAATCATAAATTCCATTGACATTTTTGTAAGCTGTTTGGAACTGAGTGTTTTTTTTTACTTCTACTGAAGTCAGTGGAAATGGAAGGGACTCAGTACCTCATAGGAGAACCTAAGACAAGGAATGCAACCTAGAAGAAAACCCAGGTAATTGCTTTTTTAACTCAGATTTCACTAAGAGGAATAACACAATGTAAACCCCAAGTAGCTTTGTGCAAGAAGCAAAGGGATAATTTGAGACAGAAACATGAGGAGGTCTACAGCAAATGGTAGGCACTGCAATAAGATAGTGAGTGCATTTGACAACACTAGATCAGTTGTTCTGGATGAGGAGAATTTTAATATATTTCCATGAGTGGAAATAATATTAAATTATGGCAGTCTCTGTAGGTTGATTTGAAAAATGTGAATGTAGTATCTGCATTTACAAACAGTCCCGTGGATCTTCCTATTATCAGCGAACTATCCTAATGTTCATTATAACCAAAATATTGGAAGAAGGGACTCAGCAGTATAAGAATGTCACTACTGTGAAGTGTGACCATTTGGAAGAAAAATGTCTAATAAGTGATCAAAAGCATTTATGAAAATTATACCATGTCAAATAAATGTGATTGCCTTCTTCAAAATAAACATTTCAAGAGATGTAAGGAATGAAGGGGATGTAATACACTGTATGATAATATACAGAGTACTGGGAGGTGATAAAAATGAATAAACATAAAACATAACACAAAGCTTAGATCTACATCAGCTGGCTAAAATGGAAAAGTTTTTTGTAAAGGAAAATATAAAGAAAGTCAATGTGTATGATTCAGGGATTGGAAGATAAGACATACAAAGTAACACAAACTTTAATTTATATACATTGATATACAGGAAAAGTGAACACTCAGCGGAGACATGATCACAGTGTACAAATACCTTCAGGGTATCAATATAAATGAAGGAAGAAATTCACTCAGACTCAGCAGACAGTAGGACAGGGAGCAATGGCCTAAAACTACGGAAGGAAATCTACAGTAGATAATAGTAACAACAAAATTCTTAAGAGTAAGAACACTGACAGTAAAATATTCAGGAACACATCAGAGGAACTTTTAGTGGGGATGGCATATTGGATAATATTGCAATAATACGGGGGTAAGATTCCATGCTATGCCTCTAAGAGATGCAATAGAGAATTTGCAGCCCAAACAGTTAAGGGGACTAATGCACCTTTGCATCCTCACAATTCTGTGCTCAGAGCCCTGCCCAATGGACTTCTCTCTCCCCCAAAGGGCTGAATAAGGTAACAAACCTGTATATTGGCAGCACTGTCACTCAAGGTGTCTCAACCCTTGTCTTGACACAGACCATCAGCCCTGCCTCTGGCTTGCCTCCAACACTGGAGCTAACTTGAGGCTGTGTTCATTAGTTCCTGCACAGGAGGAGTTCTGTCTTAGCTGGATCTGTCCCTTTACCCAGAATACAGACTACATAATCCAAGTGTTATTTCCTTACCTTCCTTGTAATGTTGGTGAATCTTATGTCAGATCTATTGTTTGAAAAATTTCCATCTTAATATAATACTGTAGTTACTGCATAGATAGTAAATATGAAGATACAGTGGCGAAAGTCCGGCTACAATGCCATTTGAAAGCATCACACATTTTTTTCAATTACATTCAGCAAATGAAATGATCATGTGTTTTAACATTCATCAACTGAATCACTGAACTGCAAAAACCTGAATGTTTTCAATGAGAAGTTGTAGAAAATTGCAGAGTTGCTGTCAAATGTTGATCTTTTTTGAAAAATTCAAATTCAGATAATTTCAATACTTTGCTAGTTTTAAAGCTCTCAAATGCTGTCATTTTTTTGTCAAAGGTTTTTTCTTCTTATCAAAAATCAACTTTAAATGAAAAAACACATTTATAGAACTTCTCTCTGCCAGAGTTTCTACCAGTAAAATGGCAATAATTATATTAATCTACTTCATTACTAAATATGAGTGCTTTAATGCAATGACCAGCCATAATAGACTTGGGAATAGAAAGTGGAACCCTCTGGCTTCCAAACTTATGCCTAACTTACTAGAACCTATTGCTTATGTAATATGTAGCTACTCCTGCTTCAGGAGGTTCTTAAAGATTCACATGGTAGCTGGTAAATCTGTGTGAAATTCAAACTTTCAAAATGTCAGGGATCAAATATTGAATAGAAGAGTGCATTCATCATTGGAGTGCCCCCTCATGACTAGGCCTGGCATAGCAGGTACTCTTTATATAACACCCTTATCAACAAACACTCTGGCCCTGTTGTGGTCCTGGCATGACTCAGGTCTCCAGCCAAGTTACACTTTAGTCCAACTGCTTCTGGGGTAACAAAGTCCAATAAATAAAAATCCAATAATTAATTGTAAAACCTTTTATCAAGTCTTAGGTCCCTGACTCTGGGCCCAGTCATTCTTATACTCTTCTCTCTGAGCTCTGAACTGACTTACATCAGAGACTTTATGCTACCTTCCTAGTGGCTGGTCGGGGAAGGCCAGGTCCACCCTTTACTTTGGATTCTAGTCCAGCCACCCTAAGATAAATAACCAAAGTCTATTCTGTCAGATATTTTGCCAGACTCCCTGGACTCCTTTCCATCATTAAACTTTGTTCAGGCCTTTCCCCAATCACCTTCCTGCAGTCCTGGTAATGATCATCATCTCCCAGGGCTTCTCCCTAGACCTCTGGTTCCTACCCAGGTCAGCCATAGGAGCATGTTCTAATCCTGTATCTTCACTGTCCAATGTCCAGAAAGTGACTACAGAGTTTTTCCTCTCTCTCTGCAGCATCTCAAATTCCATTCCAAGCACATCTTAGACTTGATCATCACTACCTCTTGGGATTCAATGTCTTCAGCGTCCTCCTGGCTCAGGAAAATCTCTGACCCCAGAGTGCACTCACCCCAGGCTTCCTCTATCTCAATACTATCCAGTTTTGGCTTTAGACCCCAGGCTTATCTCAGCCTTTGGCCCAAGAAACATCCAAGATACGTCTATACTGCAATGAAACACCCACAGCTGACCCATATCAGCTGACTTGGGCTTGTGAGTCTTGGGGTGTGGGGCTGTAAAAATTTGAATGTAGACATTTGGGCTTGGGCTGGAGCCTGGGTTTTGGGACTGTGCTCTATCACATGGTCTCCAAGCTTGAGCTCCAGCCTAAGTCCTAGTGTCTATGCCACACTTTTACAGCCCTGTAACCCAAGCCCTACAAGGCTGAGTCAGCTGACATGGGCCAGCCACAGGTGTTTGTGATAGGATCCCTGGGGTACAACCTGGAACTGGGGTACTACTGTGCCCATTTAACTCTCCAGCCGGGCTGTCTCTTACAATGATTTGCTAGTGACAAGCAGCAAACCCCTCCGGGCACTGTTATCACTCAGTACAACAGCATGTGAAGCCTCACATCCAGCCAAATTGCATTAATGCTTCCCAAGCCACTCACGAAACACAGAGAAAGGCACCATCCAGTTCCCCCTAGGTCCCAGCCTTTTACCCCAGACCTGCACCGTTTTGCCTTGGTCAGAAGCCTGAGCAGTGTAAGTTTATTACCCATTCTGCCCCTCCCTCAGTGTGGAGAGGAGACACATTAGCCTTTGCAAATTGAGATGAAATTTTCCCAAGCACTTCAACCAAAACACACTGTTTTAGGTAAAATATAAAACAGATTTATTAACCACAGAAAGATAGATTTTAAGTGACTATAATTGGTGGGCACATAAGGTCAGAGATAACGATTAAAGAAAATAAAAGGTAAGTGCACAATCTAAATCGTGAAGCTTATTATACTAGGCAGTATTTGGATCAAACAGTTTTCTTACTCCACCTGATGTTGCAAGTAAGTTTTATAGTACTTAATACACAGGCTTCCTTTATACGCCTGGGACCAGTCTCCTCAGTTCAAATCTTTGTCTTCTCAGTATTCTTGTTGCTTCCAGCATTGGTGGGAGAAGAGAAAGGCCAAAGCATGATGCCACTGTACCCTATTTTATATCATCAGTACATGTTCCCGGAAGACACTAACCCAGACATGTCTTGATGGGCTTTGCTGAATCACAGAGTTAAACAATCCCCTTTTGTGTGATGCTTGCACTTCCTTCTTACAGCATTGTAAATACCTTGTTTATAATTCCCTTGCTGATAAATGGCTGTTTAACACCTCCCTGAGCATGGATCACTTCCCTTGTAGCCACCAGCAAACTTACAACATATTTTAGTAACAATCATAAATCAAAATCTCATAATTTCATACACACTAGTGATAAACATATTTTGACAGAACAGTGGGTTTCAGATCATGGCCTTTCCTGTGATATCTTACATGGCATTCTTTTTATGGAATATATTGTAATTATATGATGGGGTGAATAGGGGTTTCCAGGGTTCTGTTTTGAGGTACAGAGTGCCACAATGTTTAATTGCAGTGTAGACATATCCCATGCTACTCCTCACCAAGGCTTTCTCTCTGACCATTCTTCCCTGTCCTGTGGGCCTTCCTTTATGAAGACCCAGCTGGGTTTGATCTCCAGGTTTACCTTAGCATCCCTGCAGTTGCCAACTAGTGGGCTAATGAAACTTAGGCTTCTATTAACCCCTGGATAATTAGTGTGGTGTATGTACAGTCCATCACAGGCCCTACTCTATTTTTATTCAGTCCTTAGACAAAACTCCCACTGTTTTTGAATGGGGATTCCAGCCTTTGGGGAATAAAGACTTCAGGATTAATTGTATTAGAAGGTGATATTACAAGCCAATCTGCATGGAAATAAAATGCCTTAGAAATTTCACAGACAACTTTAGTTTTTGAAGTCTCAGAAGCCATGTAAAAATAATTGGTGAAAGTGTGTGAAGTATTTTAGAGATTTTTTTTTCATCAATTTTAAACAGCCCTAATAAATATAAACAAAACCTTTGCTGCATCTGATGTGGCTGCATAGAACTTAGGTTACGGAGGAAGGCCTTGACATAGTTAAATGTGCAACCATTCTATTAACTGAAGAATCCAGTAGTGTCTATTTTTCACACAGGATTTCTTTCCCTTATCATTATTTTTGATTTCTCCAATATCATCTCCCAGAGTTTATCATGCAGATTACAATACCATATTAACTGTGTTTTAGAACTAGAAAAAAATAAAATGGACCACATCATATTTGGATGATTGTGTTTTAATCTGTTCTATGTTGCATAATCTCTTTACTAACAATCTGTGCTGCCCAATGTTTTATGAAGTTCTGCAGAGATGACAGATGCTTTATAATTCCCCACCCTGTTTAGTGAACCCTTTAGATGAGTCTTTTACATAAATATACATTAATAATGATCTAACTTAAAAGAATGGGAAAGTTCCAGTTAAAATAGCATACTGGATTAAGATCTCTGATTTGAAATAAATTTAAACATGCAGGCAAGATGCTCCTGATATAGTAGATAATTAACTGGGAGCATACTAGCAATTTATCATCTCTGACATGCATCAACTGATTTTGACATAAGGACAAGCTTAGATCAAATACCACCAATATGGGCTGTCTTTAGATTTATGAGCTCAAAAAGATATGATAGCAAACCCATGCAGGGGAAAAATCAAGATTTCTAAAATAACTATGTTAATGAGTTTATCTCCTTTATATCATTAGATAAATGTCCGTCTACTTATCTCCCATGTATTTGTGATGGGGTGTATCAACCCTGCACTGAGGCAACAGGGTCTGACCAATCACTGTGGACCCAAAGGTCCACGCTCCTTCACCCTTGTGGCATATTCAAGGTGGAGGGAACAGATAAAAGGAGACAGCTCAGTTAAGTTCAGACTAGCTGAGCAGTAGGAAAGACGTGTGCTGCAAGCTCCTACAGAGGAACCGTTGACTCCACAGACTTCTGAGGCCATGGACCTGGTCTATGCTGCAGAGGACCAGCTGACTGTGGAGACTGATGGGGATGCTAAACCGCTGCCAGCTGACGAGATGCCCAAGATGGGCTTTATGGTAGGAAGTGACCCAAGGACCCTGTTAGGAGCTGAGGCTTGAAACCTTAATAAGGTGCTTAGGGCCCTGTGTAGCCAGTGTGCCGGAAGCCATTGAAGTAGGGCTGGTCTGGGTTCCCTTTCACCTCCCCGAACTTGCCACTAATTATGGCTACTGAGAAATGTTTATATAGACTGCTTGTTTGCTCTGCCCCGTCCAGGTCATATCCCCAAACTGCAATTATTTGCCTCAGACAGAGGCCAAGGGGCTATTGACTGCTTGCTCTGCCCTGACCACAGGTCCGGCCTGATTGTGATCGCTTGGCATGGCAGGGAGTCTTGATGACTGTGTGGTGGGATGTATCAACCCTGGGCAAATGGGGGTGACCTCCCAGTGAACAGACTGAGCTCCCATGACAATAATATTTTTTTTTACAATAAATGGATAGCTATACCTGATATTCTGTAAAGCATCTGAAAAAAGCAGACCTTGGAAAAACTTTAACATACCAAGCAAGTTTTCCTTTTTATCAAGAATCTTTCAGTGTTTGGAAACCTTATGAACTAGGGAAATTTAACTTATAATTACTTAAGAAAACACCAGCTACAGCACTGATGCACTGCTGTAATGTGAATGTATAATTCAAGAACAGGTGTAAAAGACAGCAGCTTCTACTTTCCAGCTCAAAATGAGTACAGCTTAAATCCAAATCTACAATCCATTTTCAAGATATACCACTTAAAATATCTTCAAATTATTACTGACTTGATCTGCAATATCCTTTTTTTGGGGTGGGGGGAAGGATAAGACTCTTATCTGCCTTAAAAGGCCCACATTGCTCAGTCATGACTTCAGACAACAGTAGGACAAAATATGTCAGTAGTGTTTTCTATCCTGCATGTATTCCTAGAAGGTTTATGTCATCAAGCTCAAAGGCACTTGTTCACCAGCGTCTGACATCCCGGTAAACAGCTAAAGTCATCTCTACTATGATATTTACACACATTGCAAGTGGATATCCTCTCCATTTGGTATTTGTTTTTGCTGTGTAAATTCTGTACCTTGCTTCTGACAAAAAAATGTATCCAATATGACATTGCCAGTTACTTTATTAATTCAGGGGACAGAGAGGCAGCAACTGAAGACATTAACAATATTGAGGCAGGATTTTATTGTATGGCAGCAGTGTATGTATCATGCAGGGCAGACAGCACTTAAGCAAGTGGTAACTCTGGTATGTGCAAATTCCAGCAGACTATGTTAGAATCATTCTGCTCTTCTCTGTGGACTTATTCTAGTGTCTTTTGAGTTCACAGACAGAACCAGTATGAAATGGCCACATTTTAAAAGAGTTAGAGACCAATCACCATCGGGCCTGATTAATGAGGAAAGAGACTGAAAGGGAGTTGGCCCTGGAAGACTTCGAGGAAATTTGTCTGCTGACATCCTACATTCAGGAAGCCTCCCCACTGGTGGGGAGAATGTCACTCCATTCAGGGATGGGGATTGGCTGCAGATCATCTGATTGGCTCTGGGATAATGGGGTGGGACTGAAAAGAGGACAGACATAGTTGAGCCCTCAAAATGTTCTTCTTGCTCCAGTTACTGCTGCTGGAAAGAGTAGGTTCAAGTGCAGCCTGGATCTGAGGCTATGGAATCAGCTCAAGGTAGGCATGGCTGCAACAAAGCTGAGGGAACAATCTAGACCCTGCAGAGGAGCCCAGCCCAGCCCAGTGACCATGGGAACAGAGGCTAGGCCATGCAGCAGAGACCAGTGCATAGATCTTAAATAACCTGTATGGGACAGAGAGTTGGGGTATTACAAGGTACTAGCCTGTATATTTAGGCATCAGAGACTTGGGTACTTTGTATTATTTCTGGGGTGGGTGTTCATATGACTCCGTATAATTCCTCCCTGAATTGTCCCTGGTTCTAGCTGAAAGTTTGTCTTTTCCCAGATTAAAGTCTTGTTTTATTATTCTGTTTCTGGCATTCATTATTGCCTCCTCAAAAGTTGTGGAAAAGAACCAAGAGGCTTGGACCTCTTTGAAGGCAAACGGGATTTTCACAGGCATGTGGTCTGAAATTTGAGATCCAATTTGTAGCAATCTCATGTATCTTGGTGGGAGGAGCAGATGTTGCAGGAGGGAAGAGTTTAGATTAGGCACAAGGAAGTCTCTCTGTGTGCACATGGTTTGAATGCAAGCTGCAATTACAGCAACTCTGTATACAGTTCATTTAATAAAAAGCCATCTTAGTTTTCCAAGTATGGAGTTGGAATCTTTTCTGTTGTTATCCACTTAATCAAATCTGGGGTGCCCAATCACACCAGTGTCTCCAGTTTCTAGTAAATCAGTTATCTTTTTCCTCTGCCCCCAAACCTAATTAATAGCTGGAACCAGAAGGAGCCAACTGAATAATTGAATGGAATTTCCACTAAGATAGTAAAAGTTCATCACTGAGTTAGGATATGCATTCAGAGTAGCATTGAAGTAAATAGTAAAATACAAGAGTGCATCAAGTTTACATTTGGGATGTTTTGATACCTATTTTCCTCTTTAAGGGCCAATGAGACTTACATGTACATTTGAAAGGAAGATGGGAACCCAAACTTAACAGCTGATAATTCCAGTCAATATAACTGCTTCTTTTCCACCTTCCAAATATAATAATGCCACAGAGACATTGACAAACCCTAGCTCCTATATTATGACAATGCTGCTGTGAAATTATCACTAGCTTATCCAAAATATCAGTCAGTCACCCTGTTCTCCACCACTTTGCCCACATCTTCTCATACTTGAATCCCTTCAGTTGCTTGTATACTCTGACCTTGCCAGATTTAAACTTCTTGTCTCCAGCTTTACTGCCTTATGTAACTTTACTGCCACCCTCCTCCCTGCTCTCATTTCCTCTTACTCCACCTCTTAGAATCATAGAAGATTAGGGTTGGAAGAGACCTCAGGAGGTCTTGTTCCCTCTGCTCATTGTAGTTAGTCTATACAACTCCTTTCATATCCTTTTCCCATACTTGTTTCATGTCTTCTACAGTGCTAAGATGCCAGTTAGCCCCTTCCATGTCATCCTGTTCTCATTCTCCTTTCCTTCAAAACCTTCATTATACACCTCTTTGGATAATCCCTCAAGCTTCTTTTCATCCTGAATTCCACAATGTCTCTTTCCTTTCTGCTTTCTTCTGTCTCATCTTATTTGTGTTTTGCTTTGCCTAGATTGTAAACACTTCAAGTTCAGGAATATGTATTATCTGACCCTTCAAACACTTGTAATGTGCTTTGCCGTAACTTCAGTGGAACATATGCAAAATTAAGCATGTGTATTTGAAGGATTGTGGCCCATGAATCTATATATGACATCTTCTATTTAAATAAAGGAATAAATAATTATAGAAATCACACCTGAGAAGAAATTTAGTAATTTGCTTAATGCAGGAGGAACGAACTGTTATCAACCCAAGCAGGTATTAAATGAACGTTTCCAAGTAATAATAACCTGCATAGTTAGCTTGCTCTGTTTTTAAATAGTGACATGCTATCCAGTCTCCAGCAGATAGTATTCAAGTACGTCTAATTGCACATGACAATAGCTATAGTATTTTAGTGTCACAATAATTATGTTACAATTAAGATTAGGTTAACACTATTATAATTGCTTATAACTTTCTTAAATTTATCTTTCTTTTTTAAAAAAATTTTATGCTCAGAGGTGAATTTTTGGGGAAGTTTGGAGAAAATCCTTGCAGTTATGTTGTGCTCTTCAGTAACTGAAACAATTATTCAGATATTTTTCTAAGCTTGAATAACTGAAAATGAGTTTGTTTCCAGTCTATAGAGCTGGCATATATGTAGTCATGGCAAAATAATATTTGCCCTGTTTAATAAATTTTAATTTTGAAGTGAGAAGGATGGCAATCTTGAACTCCTTCCTCAGTCCTTATGCAGTAAATCTCTGACTCAGGACTGTGAAAGGACTTTAGAAATGAGCCTCAATTATGAACATTTAAAATAGGGTAAAACACACACATGAGCAATTTTACCCACTTTAGTAATCCCAGTAGTCCCAGTTGGTTCAATATTTCTTCACATATGAGCAGAGTTTCTTATGTGCAGAAATGTTTGCAATTTTGGGACCTTCAGCATGCACCACAGTGGGTTCATATCTATGGAAGGGTGGCTTGCATCTGCAATATTTCAAATCTGAGATCTTTCTTGAGGGCTATACAACAAGTTTATATACTGTGAGACTCCCAAGGGTTGTGAAGCACCTCACCACTACCTGCCCTTAGTGTGAAGCAGTTTTATCTGTGCCTGCTGTGGATCAGCTCCCTGAAACCAGCAACCTCTGGCTGCATGAGCAATACCTTCTAGACCCTCACAGACCAGGGCTTTCTCTCAACCTAACTGGGGAAATTTGACCCATAGCAGTACTGTGGTTTCCCATGTTAAGAAACATCACTTGTCCTTACATTTGTTTTGAGGATGCTACGGCCAGAATGATTGAGGCGATCAGGGAAACCCAAATCTACCACTACACACAAACCTCTTCAACCACACAGAGCATGTTTGTCATTGAAGCACATGTTGGGGGACCACTTGCTCTGCTCAGATATCGCTGCGACATTGTGGTGACATGAAGAATGGTCCACAACTGATAACAGAAACCTGTCTCTTATAACTGACCCAAACCTGACTTTACCCAGTTTTTATTTGCCACATCACTCATGGGCCCTTCTGGACCAATTTTGAATGCACCAGGTCAATGTGTAGGCAGAGTTCACACCTGCAGCCAATGGGAGGAACCCACATGCAGCTGTGGCCAAAGATATACAATGTCACACATCACTGATGACTGCCCTCTCACCAGTTTTGATGGTGGTCTGAGGGTTCTGTACATCAATGACGAGGCTGCTGCAAATTGGCTTGGATCCAAGTCCATATCGGACAAGAAATATGCTATTGGTATAACAGACTCATATATTGATATATTGGTAGCGGACAAAAATCTGTCTTGGGTTGAATCTATATTATGGGGTTCCTGCAGGTTAGTAAAAAAGACTATAGCTGGATGGTTCACAGAGCTGGGGCTAAGCTGGTTGTAATATGCCTGGCCTTTTTCTAAAAAGCTAAGCAGAATTGGGTCTGTCGATACTTGGATAGGATTTCTTTAAAGGAAAATGAAGAACACATGTAACTTTTGTGCAGCAGAGTATTGTTAATAGGTCTCAAACAAGACTAGTACTGACAGAATAAAATCAACAGGTAGCCCAACCAATTTGTATCAAAAAGGCCTGTAGTTCAATTTATCAGGGGATTAAATTCCTAAAAAAATTGAAAATGTTCTTTATTTAGCGTTTGCTCACTTGGATATTATTCTGTGTTTCGCACTGTCCACATCAATATTTGCAACTTCTATTTTATCTCCACACTTTATGTTAAACCAATGGATATAAGTAAAATATCTGATCACAGAGCAGCATACATTCTGCAGATGAACAACTTCGAACACCTGAGCAGTGTCCATCAAGTTCAGTGCAACCAGGGTGATCAGACATCCTATTTTAAATGGGACAGTCCCATATTTAAGGCCTCCAGCAAGTGTCCCAATTTTTTCTTAAAAATAGGACAAATTGGCCTATATTTTTGCCACACTCCTGTCATAAATCGATAGCTAAGGGTTAATGTTTCTTTTACGTGTAAAGGGTTAACAAAGGGAACCAAACACCTGACCAGAGGACCAATCAGGAAACCGGATTTTTCAAAACTCAGGGGAGGGAATTTTTTGAGGTCTTTTTCTTTGTCTGGCTCTCAGCTATGAGAGGGGATCTTTTTCTATCTGTAAGCTTCTCATCTTCAGTTTCCCAGTTGTAAGTAGAAAGGTAGCAAAACAATAGGCTTTTATATGTTTTGTTTTGTATTTACATGTGTGTGTGCTGGAATGTTTAAATTGTATCTCTTTTTGAATAAGGCTGTTTATTCATATTTTTCTTTTAAGCAATTGACTCTGTATAATTGTCACTTTGATACATAAGATATTTTTATGTCTTTTTCTTTCTTTTTTAAAAACCTGTTTGAGGTTTTTCTCTGGTTAAGGCTAAGGAACGAAGGGAGGGGGGAATCTCTTTGTGTTAGTTTGTCTTAGGGTTTGAATGCATAGCCTCAGGGGAAGAAGGAGGGGGAAGGTAAATTGCCCTCTCTGTTTTGCATTCAGGGAGTTTAAGTACAGTTATCGCCCAGGTGAACCCAGAGGATAAACGGGGAGCTGGGGATGAGAGATAAGAGGAGACAAGGGAGGAGGTTGGTTTCCTTTGGTGTGAGACTCAGGCTTCTGAGGTCTTCGGGGTCCCCCAAGAGGTTTTGGGAGACCAGAGAGGGAGTCAGACCCTGGAAATTCCTGGCTGGTGGCAGCGAGATCAGATCTAAGTAGGAAAAGCTTAGAAGGTTTCATGCTAGCTTCTCAGTTTATGAATGCTAAGGTTCAAATCTGAGTAGGAAGCTACGACAACTCCCCACTCCCGCCATCAGTACCAGCAAATCCTGCTGCTGGCAGGATCCCTGCTAGTCAGCCACTCGCCAATCAGTGGTGAGTTGGGGGGTCCAGTGGTTGATGGGGGGTGTGGGTGTGTAAGGCTGATGGTGGGGAGAAGCTGCAGCATGTGGGGTCAGGCCACTCTCTCTACTGGTCCATCAGTGTAGCCCCCACTGCGTGCTGGATCTAGAGTGTAGGGGGTCGGAGAAAGCAATTTCCAGCCTGTTAGCACCCTAAACCTGCAGGCTACATAGCAGCCCCCAGGCAGGAGTTTAGCACCCTCTTTGCCCGACCTTTCCCCTACCATCCTGGGTCCTGTCCCCAGGAAGTGTAGAGCTGCTCCGTCCCCTAGGCACCCTCTCCTGCTGAGCCACCTCACTGGCCAGGCTCTGTGGCCACTGAAGCCCCTGCAGTCAGATTCCCTGGGCCCTGGTGCATGATACATCCTTAGGACTTAGCCCCTTCCTTCCCATGCTATAGCCAGGGCACAGGAGGTAACTGGATTACGTTGGTGTCCAGCAGCAGCCTGGAGGTGTTAGCTGCCTTTTGACACTGTGAAGGCAGGAAAGGATGAGCACTGCAAAGACACTGGCTGGGTCATCCCTTCCCCTCTTCCTCCTCTCCTGTGGCTGTAAGAAGCTTCCATCCCTTCCTGTCCACACAGTGTGGAAAGACTGCTGCTGGCCATTTTCTGGTGTGAATCCTGGCAGAAATCTGGGGGTGGCATGGGACCCCATGTGCCCTCCCGCATTGCCTCAGAAAGATGTAGCACCAAGTACCAGGAGAGGTGTGTTCATCCCAGGCACAAAGAGTGGAGAGCGCTGAGGGTGGAGAGGGTCAGATAGTCAGTCACCTCCCCCCATGTGAGAGAGGGGTATGGGGGTGTGTGTGTCACCTCCCCCTGCGTGTGTGTATGGGGGGGTGTTTTTTCCACCCCTCCCTGTGTGAACCCTAATGCCTTAAAGATAAGGTAAATAAAAAGAATCCAACTACCTAGTATTTCTTTTTAATGGGCTCAGTCAACTTGATGTTAATTTGAATGTTTGTACTGCATAGTTCTAATTGATTGACATTGAACTTGCTTGAATACGAGTAATTTTACCAGGTGTCCTGTATTCAGCTTAGGGAAATATTGTCACCTGAAGTGGAACTAGTCACATGTATATTGCCCAGATTTGCATGTGGTTGTAGGATCAGGGCCTAAAATCCAAATACTAATAAAATGAATGGAAAAATAGATAGGAAAGGAAAAATAACACCTTATTTTAAAAACCTTACCACAGGAACTGGTATTAAAAAAAAAAAAGTGCTCCCCTGTGTGAAAGTAGAATGAATTATATTGTAAAAATAGAAAGGATTAAAGAAATGCTGTCTGTACATTTAAGCAAAATTGTTGGAATGCTGCAGTCCAGGTGTCAGGAATACAGACATTAACAGAACAATTGCACCATTTAAGGGCAATTGGTGAAGTATTAGCCTTAGATCAATAAGAGTTAGTAAGGAAGTAGGATACTCATGCTGTACCCCAGGTGAATTTTATGGTTTTGCTTTTTTGTGCCTTTGTCTAATTCCCGCTCTTTTATCTCTATAAATAAGACAGTTTGTGTCTTTCATGGTGTTCACATTATCTGGGTGTATTAGCAGAGAGCTGTGCTAATAAAACAGAGTGGTCTGACAAACTGTGAGTCCTGAGTCTAACTTTGACACCTGTGGTTCTGATTTGTATGGGAGCCAAAACAGCAAACACTTACATATGTGTACAGCCTTGTTAAATTGAATGGGATGACTCGTGCATAAACTTTCTCACATGTATGTTTGTAGGAACAGAGCCTTAGAATATAAAATCTTCAGAGCAGAGACCTGTCCTCTTACGGCTTGTAAACACTTGGTGGTTTTTGTGTGCAATCAAAATAATAAATAAATATTATTTAAACTTGTTGGTAGTAGCAATGTATATAAGGTTAAGAGCAACCTCAATATTCAGTGCTTATGAATTTATTTTTCTTTTATTTCCAAAGTGAACTTTTCCAGAATGTTTTAGAATCATATGTTGAGCTCTCTAATTTGATGGAGCATAGAATACCATATTTATCACTTAAAGTACAAAGAAATCTACTACATATTTATTTGGCTTATTATCTAAAAAAGGGGCAAAATATGAAAACTGCACCAGTACAAAGTAACTTCCATCTCCTTCATTAATCCCAAGAATGGACTAGATCCTCAGCACGTATACATTTCTATATTTCATTGGCTCTAGGATTTGGCCAAATTTATCTAAGTCTGATCATTAGATAAAGATTTACAGGTGGACCAAAACTGGATCAGTGATTACATTATCCTTTGTACTTTAAAAGAGAAAAACGGGGGGTGAAAGTTTGTTATGTGAATTCCTGGATCTGAACCAAACCCTACAGTTTTATTTGTGTCAGATACAAGATGGAAAGGGACTCTTCCCTCATCTCGTTTTTGATGCTCCTGAAATTGCCTCAAAATAGGAGGAGATCCAAACCTGAATCTGAGCCTTGATTCATTCTCTCATCCAAACTGATTGAGGTTAAAATTCAGAAAGAGAAAGTCAAAGTAAAACCCTTAGGTCATGAAATATTACACAAAGGGAAGTGGGAGATTTTTAAAACTAGATTAGACAAAATCAATAAACAAACATACAATGGGGAGTAATCCTTCTTTGGCTAGGAGTTTGACTAATTCCCCAAATATCTTTTTTAATGTATCAGGACTGATGTCCCTGTTCCCCTGGAATATTAAAACATTTTTGTGATGCTTCTCTGGTGCTAAACTGACCCCATATTAGCCTGAGTAGCCTCTAGGCTACTCGGACAAGCTGCACTTCAGGACTAGTCTAGTGCCAGGCAGCTGTAAGATAAGGGGAGCACAGAGATGGTTTAAAGTTTCCGTTCTGCACAGGATGTGCCCTTTGTAACCACAGATCAGGAGCTAGGACTATGATTCTAAACTGAATCCAGCTATCAACATTATCTAATTGCTAGTATTTTTCTCCTACTCTCCCATAATGGTCAACAATAGGCTGCCTGTCAAGCAGAGACGAGGACTGGGGGTCTCAGGTGCTAACAGACCCTGTCAAGCTAAAGTGTGAATTCTGGTCAGCTTCTTCCTGAAAACCATGGAGCAGATCCCATGTTGAGAATTTAGAATACAAAAAACAACAACAAAAACTCGGAAATTCTAAAGCTGCTTCCCACAAAAAAGTTATCAGGCCACACTTGTTCATATACTACATATGGTAAAGCATAAACCCTATCTGAAAATGTTGCATGTCTTCAATGTGGGGAAACTAATTTTCTATTGAAATGTTAACTTTTGAATTTCCTGGTGTGTATGTTTAAATGACCAAACTTAACACTGCCTTATTTTAAGTCTTATCATATGATTTAAAACACTATTTGTGCAGCCTCTGTTTATTGTTACCATAAGGAAACTTGGAAAGATTATAGTTAATAATCTAAATAGCATTAAATTGCTTTTAGCAAGGTTAATCTTAGGGCTGCATTTGGTTATCCTTGTACTTATATCTTTAAAGAGGCCATTGTCAGCACAAATATAGCTAGACTTTCACTAATAAAACTGCAACAAACTTGGTTGCTTGCTTTTTAATTTTTTTATTATGAGGTAAATGTTATGAGTTTTCACTACTTAATAGGACAAAATGATACCCTACAGCAGGGGTAGGCAACCTATGGCACGAGTGTCAAAGGCAGCATGCGAGCTGATTTTCAGTGGCACTCACACTGCTTGGGTCCTGGCCACTAGTCCGGGGGCTTTCCATTTTAATTTACTTTTAAATGAAGCTTCTTAAACATTTTAAAAACTTTGTTTACTTTACATACAACAATAGTTTAGTTATATATTATAGACTAAGAGAAAGAGATCTTCTAAAAATGTTAAAATGTATTACTGGCACACGAAACCTTAAATCAGACTGAATAAATGAAGACTCGGCACATCACTTCTGAAAGGTTGCCGACTCCTGCCCTACAGCAATGGCATGTGCTATTGTGTAAATAACATACACCTAGTAGTCTGAGTCCAAAGAAACTGATATTGTGATTTCTTTTCTCAGCCATAAGCTTGCTTGTTAAGATCTGTTGCTTTTCTTGTGTGCTGTTATAAAAAGGTCACCCAGCAATGGACAAATTCCTGAAAGCTAATGTGACATCTTTCCTTCAGTTTAAACTATAGTATGGTGTTAATTAACCTTTCTTTGTTTATTTTACAGTACTTATACTGTATAGAAATCAATCTTTTTATTGTCAACTTACACAACACCTTAACTTCACTGGTCCATACCCAGCAAACTTTACCCAATATATCTGTGGTGCTTACAGAGAAATGACATCATAGCTCCTAATATGCCCTATATAAAAAGACAATCTAACATGTCACTTAAATTGTTTTTTTTTTGCACTTTTTTGCATAGTATAATTTTAATAAAAAGGTAAAAGTGAATGTATTGTTTAGTGATCTTGATTTTGTAACCTTTTCATTATACTTTGGATCAGGCCCAATAAGCACAGTAATAGTATCTAATTTGTATGAGTTTCATCTCCTCCAAATTTATTTACGGTAAATTTCAAATGAATACTTCAGAGTTTTTATATGCTCAACACATACTTTTATATAAAAAAATAGGTTATATATATAATCTATTTTAATAAACTGCTTTGCCTTTTTAAAAGTTGTCTATTTTTGGTTCATTGGTGTGAAGAGAACAACATAGAATACTGTGCCAACTGACAGTCCCCAAAATTATGATAAAGCATTATTATTAATAATCACAGAAATCGACCAGCTATACATGACTTCTATGTATCAACTCTGTCAGACTAAATAATCACATTCATTTGGCTATCTCTAGTTCTTGTGTTATAAGAGGAAGTAAATAACACTTCCTTGTTTACTTTCTCCAAACTAGTCCTGATTTTATAGACCTTTATTGTATCTCCCCTTAGTCATCTCTTTTCCAAGCTGAAAAGTTTCAGTGACCCTAAGAAATTAGTAGTCAGCAGGTCTAAAACAAACAAAAGGAAGTATTTCTTCACACAATGCAAAGTTAACCTGTGGAGCTTTTGCCAGAGGATGTTGTGAAGGCCAAGACTAGAACAGGATTCAAAAAAGAACTAGATAGGTTCATGTAGGATAGGTCCATCAATGCCTATTAGCCAAGATAATCAGGGATACAACCCCATGCTCTGGATGTCCTACAGCCTCTGACTGCCAGATGGTGGGACTGGACAGTAGGGGATGGATCACTCAATAATTGCCCTGTTCTGTTCATCTCCTCTGAAGCCTCTGGCAGTAGCCACTACCAGAAGACAAGATATTGGGCTAAATGGACTAGTATGGCCATTTTTTATGTTCTTATATATTGTGATTCAAATGCGTCCTTCTTACATGTTCTAGTTAAGTCATCTTAACATAGATTGATACTTTGGATCTACCATAGCTTACTGCATAAAAGAAATTTGCTGGATGCTTGTTTGATATTTCTAACTTAAGAGGATTAATTTTTTTGAAGGAAAACCTACTATAACCCATGCCAACAGAAGCTTAAAGTAGGAACATAAAAGCAAACTCCGTATCTTTCTCATTCAGTTGTAACACTCAAGAAGAGATCAGCAATATCCATCTCATTCATCACTGAAAAAGTGAAGATGTTCATATGACTTTGTATTAATCAGAAAGAGTTACAGATTTTTATTTACAGCCCACAGGATATTTGAAAGTAAAGAGGCTGGCTTCCAAATCCTTACAGAAGTTGTGAAAGTATATTTTAGAAATGTCAAAGCCAAGTTGTGTTCTACATAGTGATGTCAAAGGGTAACATAATCAGCATTGTATTTATGAATACCCATTCTATTCTTTTTACTTGTCCTTTTGTTCTGCTGATAGTAGAGTTTAGGAGAGAACTTCTAGAGTGTGTGTGCCAAAATTCAAGATTCATGTTGAATTAGGTTCTTGGCCAGAAACACTTATTATTTAACCCAGTCTCTGAAACCTTGCAGTTAGGTCCAAGCTGTTTTATTATCTTTTCTAGTAGCATCCCTGAGCTCTGCTGAAATCAAATTGTTGTGCCTTGAGGAAAGGAACAATCACAAAAGTATTACTAGCTGATTTTGTTTGGGGAAGATTTGAAAGAGAGATTTTATACAGCACTGTAGCAATAACTGATTTGATGTGAAAATGATTTTAGACTTGAGATGCCTTTTGTTATTTGGAACAGAGATGAGAATTTCTTCTTGTTATGGGAAACTTGCTGGACTCCTTTGATTTTCAAGAAAGGGAAGAAACACACACTTGATAAAAAAATACTTGTAGCACTAAATGTGACTGTATGTCCCAGAGGACTTGGCAGAAAGCTTTGTAAACCAAGAAAACTAAATGAATATAAGACCTTTGTTTTAGACAGCTAGTCAGCTAAAAAATTTATGAAAAAGCCTCATTTTTTGCAATTTGCAAGTTATCGGTCTGATTCTGCTACTCCTACCTATATTGAGAAGTACCTTACTCCTCAGGTAATCCCAGTGATCTCAATGGGACTACTTTCATAATAAGATTCTACGTAATGAGTGAAATCCTTACCCCATTGAAGTAATGGCAAAACTCCTATTGACTTCAGCAGGGACAAGATTTGACCCTACATAACAAGAGTGGAAGAATCTTACCTTTATCATATTTAGTATTTAAATCATGAGATTTTATCATTTGTGTGTAAAAGTACAGTGCTGACACCACCTAAACTGTACAGGTCCACATTGATATGACCTTTCTTATACTTATTGCGGTGAAACAAGAGGGGTTTAATTGAATGGTAAATAATGGAAATTTTAAATAATATGCAAATAGCCTTTGCTAAGAGAAGATACAAAATAGTATCAGAGTAACCACAAATGAAATTGTCTGTTTAAATTATTCAATATGGAACTTAATAGAGGTAAACTTTTATTATATTTTGACATACAAACAAAACTGATTTTGTGCCATAAATCTTTGGCAGTGGACTCCGTATAGTACAGAAGAGCACAAAATTCTTTTTTTTTAAAGAACTGTTCTACATCTTAATTATAAAACAGAGCCACAGACCTGAACTGTAGGGTATGAATCTTTAAAATGTTACAAATAATTGAAAAAGCTGGAGGCCCTGTAGGACTTGAGTTTCCCAAAAAGTCAAATGAGAAACAGGCTTTTTAAAAGAAGGCTGAATTTCTATACTCATGGGGATATTCTCTAGATAGGGGTTCTGTTTTCCTGCATATAGGAGCCAGGGCCAGCATTATGGAGAAGCAAGCAGGGTCACAGGGGCCCTGAGAAGCTTATTGATCAGGCTATGGCTTTAGACCTGGATGGCAGGGCTCAGGTCTCCAGGCTTCAGCACCATACAGAGCAACTTCAGCTTTCTGCCCTGGGCCAGAGCAAGTGTCATAAATAGATAGCTAAGGGTTAATGTTTCTTTTACCTGTAAAGAGTTAACAAAGGGAACCAAACACTTGACCAGAGGACCAATCAGGAAACTGGATTTTTCAAAGTCAGGGAGGGAATTTTTGGACTCTGAGTCTTTTGTTTATCTCTCAGCTATGACAAGCTTCTTTCTTCTTCTAATCTTCTGTGTCCAACTTGTAAGTACAGGTAGAAAAACAATATAGGCTTTTATGTTGTTTTGGGTGTATTTACATGTGTGTAACTTGCTGGAATGTTTTTGTGATGTAAAGAGATTGTTTCAATACTCTCAGTTTAGCCCAGAGAGGAAAGTCTGGGTAGGAGAGATTGTGATGTAAAGAGATTGTTTCAATACTCTCAGTTTAGCCCAGAGAGGAAAGTCTGGGTAGGAGAGA
>NC_133771.1:55090350-55117537 GCF_003597395.2 Chelonoidis abingdonii | reverse complement strand
AGGGGGAAGGGAAGTGGGTTATTTCCCTTTGTTGTAGGCTCAGGGTTTCTGAGTCTTGGAGTCCCTCTGGGAAGGTTTTGGGGAGACCAGAGGGGGCCAAAACCCTGGAAATTTTGGATGGTGGCAGTGAGATCAGATCTAAGCTGGTAAATTGAGCTTAGAGGGGTTCATGCTAGGCACCCAGATTTTTGGACGCTAAGGTCCAGGTTTGGGAAGATGCTTATGATAGCAGGTCTAATGCCAGACCAGCTTGATGGACCCCTTACAATCTGCTTGTGGCCCACCAGGGAGACCTGGGCCCCTGGCTGAGAACTGCTGCTCTAGAAGGTAATCCTATGACTCCTTTGTCAAGATCTAATCAAATTTACATGGATTTTTACAAACATTTTATGGTTAATTATTGATTAATTCTGTTTTTGGATATCTGGATTAATTTGTCTGAAAATTGTTTAAAAAAATGTTCATAATAAGTCTCCACTACCAAGAAAATGTGTTGGCTTTTATTATCTACAAATTGTTTTGCCAGTCATATTATTAAGCACAGTTCAGAAAAAGGCCCAAGTTCTCATATATTTACATTACAATTTCCATTCTACTGTAATTTACAAATTCTTCCTCTTCCTCTCTGCTCACCTACATCTTTGTCTACATACATACACACATGTATGTATGTAAGCTGAATGTATTTTAAATGAGCGTTATGGAGGGCACAGGAACAAACCATCCTGATGTGAAGAAAGAATAGAAAATATGGCAGGTGACCAGCTTGGTTTAACAGTGAAATCTTCAGTGAGTTTAAACACAAAAAAGACTCTTACAAGAAATAGAAACTTGGTCAGATAACTAGGGAGGAGTATTAAAATATTGCTTGAGTGTGCAGAGGTGTACTCAGGAAGGCCAAAACACACTGAAGTTGAAGCTAGCAAGGGATGTGAAGGGTAACAAGAAGGGTTTCTACAGGTATGTTGGCAACTAGAAAAAGGTCAGGGAAAGTGTGGGACCCTTAGTGAATGGAGGAGGCAATCTAGTAACAGATGATGTGGAAAAAGCTTAAGTATTCAATGCTTTTTTTGCCTCGGTCTTCACAGACATGGTCAGTTTCCAGACTATTGCACTGGCAACACAGTATGGGGCAGACCTCAGTGGTGAAAGAACAGGTTAAAGACTATTTAGAAAAGCTAGACATGCACAAGTCCATGCGTCCAGATCTAATGCATCCGAGGGTGCTGAGGGAATTGACTGATGTGATTGCAGAGCCATTGGTCATTATCTGCAAAAACTCATGGAGATCAGGGGAGGTTCTGGATGACTGGAAAAAGGCAAGTATAGTGCCCATCTTTTAAAAGGGGAAAAAGGAGAATATGGGAGACTACAGATCGGTCAGCCTCACCTCAGTCCCCGGAAAAATCATGGAGCAGGTCCTCAAGGAAAACATTTTGAAGCACTTGGAGGAGAGGAAAGTGATCAGGAACAGTCAACATGGATTCACCAAGGGCAAGTCATGCTTGACCAACCTGATTACCTTCTATGATGAAATAATTGGCTCTGTGGATTTCAGGGAAGTGGTGGATGTGATATACCTTAACTTTAGCAATGTTTTTGATATGGTCTCCCACAGTATTCTTGCCAGCAAGTTAAAAACGTATGGATTGGATGAGTGGACCATAAGGTGGATGGAAAGCTGGCCAGTTTATCAGGCTCAATGGGTAGTGATCAATAGCTCTATATCTAGTTGGCAGCCGGTATCAAGCAGAGTGCCTTAGAGGTCGGTCCTGGGGCCAATTTTGTTCAATGTCTCTATTAATTATCTGAATGATGGGATAGATTGCACCCTCAGAAAGTTCACAGATGACACTAAGTTGGGGGGAAAGGTAGATACGCTAGAGGGTAGGGATAGGGTCCAGAGTGACCTAGACAAATTGAAGGATTGGGCCAAAAGAAATCTGATGAGGTTCAGCAAGGACAAGCGGAGAGTCCTAGCAAGGAAGAATCCCATGCACTGCTACAGGCTGCGGACTGACAGGCTAAGTAACAGTTCTGCAGAAAAGGACCTTGGTATTACAGTGGACGAGAAGCTGGATATGAGTCAGCAGTGTGCCCTTGTTACCAAGAAGGCTAACAGCATATTGGGCTGCATTAGTAGGAGCATTGTCAGCAGATTGAGGGAAGTGATTATTCTCCTCTATTCTGCACTTGTGAGGCCACATCTGGAGTATTGCATCCACTTTTTTGCCCCCTGCTACTGAAAAGATGTGGACAAATTGGAGAGAGTCCAGCGGAGGGCAATGAAAATGATTAGGGGGCTGGAGCATATGATTTATGAGAGGCTGAGGGAACTGAGCTTGTTTAGTCTGCAGAAGAGAAGAGTGAGGGGGGATTTGATAGCAGCCTTCTACTACCTGAAGAGGGGTTCCAAAGAAGATGGAGATCAGATATTCTCAGTGTTGGCAGATGATAGAACAAGGAACAATGGTCTCAAGTTGCAGTGGGGGAGGTCTAGGTTGGCTATTAGGTAACACTATTTCACCAGAAGGGTGGTGAAGCACTGGAATGGGTTACCTAGCGAGATGTTGGAATCTCCATCCTTAGAGATTTTTAAGGCCTGGATTGACAAAGCCCTGTCTGGGATGATTTAGTTGGTGTTTGTCCTGCTTTAAGCAGGGGGTTGGACTAGATGACCTCCTGAGATCTCTTCGAACCCTAATCGTCTATGATTCTATGTTTGAACATGCAGAAGAATCATATTATCCACCAGTTAAATGTAATCACCTCCAAAATGTAACATAAAGCCAGGTCAGCTAATGTGGAGGGCAAAGGGGGCAATTACCCCAGGACCTGGGTGATTTAAAGGGGCCCAGGGACCCCTGACCATGGCTGCCACCACCGTCAGCACAGTAGAGCTAAGGCAGACTTCCTGCCCACCCTCGCTTAGCGCTGTTCCCGGAAGTGGCTAGCAGCCCATCCCTGCAGCCTCTAGGGAGAAGGTCTCCGTAAGCTGCCCTGCCCTGAGTGCCAACTCTGCAGCTCTCATTGGCTGGGAACTGCGGCCAATGGAAGCTGCAGAGGCAGTGCTTGCGGGCAGTGGCTCATGCAGACCTCCTGGGCCCCCAGCCTAGGAGCCGCTGCCAGAGGGATGTGCCGGTTGCTTTTGGGAGCTGGCCAAGGTAGATGCCGACCCCCTGATCCCCTCCTGCACCCCAATCTCCTGCCCAGCCTAGAGCCTGCACCCCGTACCCAATCTCCCTCCCAGAGCCTGCACCTCTCACCCCCTCCCACACGCAAACTCCCTTCCACAGCCAGACCCCTCACCCCCTTCTGCACACAAAATCCCTCCCAGAGCCTGGCCCCACCCCTCCTCTTGCACCCAAACTCCCTCCCAGAGGCCACATCCTGTCCTGAACCCCAACCCCCTGCCCCAGCCTGGTGAAAGTGAGGGTGAGGGACAGCGTGCAACGGAGAGAGGGGGAATGGAGTGAGCAGGGGTCTGGCCCTCGGAGAAGGGGCAGAACAGGGGCATGGTCTCAGGGAAGAGGCAGGGCAGGGAGCGTGGCAAGGATCTTTGGGTTTGTGTGATTAAACAGTTGGCAACCCTACTGGATGGGCATATGGAAACCCTGGCTGTGCAGGAAGAGCGTGCCCAGCAGCGCAGGTGGCAGCTCACTAGGCACCAACCAGTGTAGCCAGCAGCTTGCTGGGCACCAGCCAGCACAGGTGCAGCACCACACAAATGTCAAGCAGACCGCATCTGCATGGGCGTGGCTTGTGCATGCTTGGGAACCTATTGACTTTTCTGTCCTGAGGCTCAGAATTGCTGTCAGTGGACCTGCATACAGCTGTTGAACAATTCAAAGTACACAAGGCCTGATCCTACAATTAGCTGCATGCAGACAATGCTTCATACTCTTATAAAGCTCCAATGAAAACAATGGGGCTCTATGTGAGGGTGGACATTTGCCTAGGCGTGTATTGCATGATCAAGGCCTAGGTTAAGACAGGATGGGAGGAAGAATACTGCATGCAATTGAAACTGCAAGGGGAATTTCAGTAGATAGAAATTAACTATCAAAACTGGAACTGGTCATTACGATAACTGAAAATGCACAAAATTCTCTTATATTTATTGGTTTCAGATTATAATACATTTCAAACATTACTAACTTAACAAGAATGTAACAACAAAATCTATTGTATGTTAGTGATTGAACATAGATTCTTAATTTCTTTTTTATTTTCTCAACCTTAGAAACACCTTCAAAGTCAGTGTGGAGAGGAGGAACTCCTTTGAAAAATGAGGGATTCAATTTAGCAGTACTATCTAAAAAGGACTCTTGCTTTGAAGCATTTTCTGTATAATATTAATCACTGCTGTGCTTGTAGTATGATGAAAGCAAACCTGTGTCATCTCATTGTTTTTTATCTTACAGAGGAACAAAAGAAAGTGTTAGCACAAAGCAAGAATAGAAAAGGTACAGTGGGAGCCTGCTTTTGTTCAGGAACAAAACTGGCCCTGCATCAGTGTGTAGTCAGCAGAATAAACTAGAATGGCTTAATGAAATGCGTGCCTGTCAAGGTTCCTTCCCCACTCTGAACTTTAGGGTACAGATGTGGGGATCTGCTTGGACACTTCTAAGCTTAATTACCGGCTTAGATCTGGTATCGCTGCCACCACCCCCAAGCACTACTTTTCTTCCCTGGGTAGCCTTGAGAGACTTCACCAATTTCCTGGTGAACACAGATCCAAACCCCTTGCATCTTAAAACAAGGAGAAATTAACCATCCTCTCTCCTTTCTTCCACCAACTCCTGGTGGATCCAGATCCAAACCCCTTGGATCTAAAAACAAGGAAAAAATCAATCAGGTACTAAGAAAAAGGCTTTTAATTAAAGAAAAGAAAGGTAAAAGAAAACCCTCTGGGAGAGATTAGCATACCAGCTACTCTCACAGACAACAGATTCAAAACACTGAGGATGTTCCCCTGGGCAAAAACTTAGTTACACAAAAAATATCCAAATACCCAATTTTGATAATTCCCTTTTGATAATTCCCTTACAAAGATAAGTTACAAAGGAAATAAACATAAACCTATTTATCCCTTTCTAAAACTTACTACTATGGTAAGAGGCTGATTTCTTGATCTTTTTCACTCTGGCTGAAACTGAAACTCTAAACAAAGGAAAACTTCCCTCTTTCCCTTTGAAACATCTTGTTCCCCCATTGGTTCCTCTGGTCAGGTGTCAGCTAGGCTAGGTGAACTTCTTAACCCTTTACAGGTAAAAGAGGCATTAACCCTTAACTATCTGTTTATGACACCCCCTCCAAATCTCAGATAGTGTGGAACCACACTGGCGGTGATTTCTTCCTGGAACTTTAGAATAAACAGATTAATAAAACACATGCATCTTTACATATACTATAATTATGTAAAACTACAAGATTTTTCACATTAGCTACTTTGTTAGAAGCTCCTGAAATATGTAGAATTTCAAAATCAAAATCTTGGAGAGCTAAACTCCATCGAAGAAGGGTTTTTTTGTTTCCCTTGGCAGTATGAAGCCACTTTAGTGCAGCATAGTCGCCAAGCCAGCTTAGAACTGGGCACCAGTCCAGCACAGTGCAGCACCACACAAAAATGTCAAGCAGACCGCATCTGATGGGCGTGGGCTTGTGCTATGCTTGTAACCTATTGGACTTTCTGTCCTGAGGCTCAGAATTGCTGTCAGTGGACCTGCACTAACAGCTGTGAACAATTCAAAGTACACAGGCCTGATCCACAATTAGCTGGCATGCAGACAATGCTTCATATTCTTATAAAGCTCCCAATGAAAACAATGGGGCTCTATGTGAGGTGGGACATTTGCCTAGGCGTGTATTGCATGATCAAGAGCCTAGGTTAAGACAGGATGTTGAGGAAGAAATTGGGCAGGCAATTGAAACTGAAGGGGAATTTCAGTAGATAGAAATTAACTATCAAAACTGGAACTGGTCATTACGTATAACTGAAAATGCACAAAATTCTCTTATATTTTATTGGTTTCAGATTATAATACATTTCAAAACATTACTAAACTTAACAAGAATGTTACAAAACAAAATCTATGTTATGTTAGTTGATTGAAATAATTCTTAATTTCTTTTTTAGTTTTTCTCCAACCTTTAGAAACACCTTCAAAGTCAGTGTGGAAGAGGAGGAACTCCTTGAAAATGAGGGATGATTTCTTTTTTGCTTTTTTTCTCTTATTTGATTCTTTCACCCCCCCCACCCCAATTAAGCAAGTACTATCTAAAAAGGACTCTTGCTTTGAAGCATTCTGTATAATATTAATCACTGCTGTTTATGCTTGTAGTATGATGAAAGCAAACTTTGTCATTCATTGTTTTTTATCTTACAGAGGAACAAAAGAAAGGTAGCACAAAGCAAGAATAGAAAAAGGTTACAGTGGACGCCTGCTTGTTCAGGACAAAACTGGCCCTGCATCAGTGGTTCAGCAGAATAAACTAGAATGGCTTAATGAAATGCGTGCCTGTCAAGGTTTCCTTCCCCACTCTGAACTTAGGGTACCAGATGTGGGGATTTGCTTTGGAACTTCTAAGCTAATTACCGAGCTTAGATTTTTCCGGTATCGCTCCACCCCCCCAAGCAACTTACTTTCTCTCCGAGTCTGGTAGCCCTTCTGAGAACTTCACCAATTTCTGGTGAACAACAGATCCCAAACCCCTTGCATCTTAAAACAAGGAGAAGAAATAAACCACATTCCTCTCTCTTTCTCACCAACTGCCTGGTGGATCCAGATCCAAACCCCTTTGGATCTAAAAACAAGGGAAAAAATCAATCAGAGTACTAAGAAAAAAGGTTATTTAATTATAAGAAAGAAAGGGTAAAAAAAAACCCTCTGGGAGAGATTGGCATACCAGCTACTCTCACAGACACACAGATTCAAAACACTGAGGATGTTCCCTGGGCAAAAACTAGCTACACAAAAATATCCAATACCCAATTTTGATAATCCCCTTATGATAATTCCCTTACAAGCATAGTACAAAGCAAATAACATAAACCTATTTATCCCCTTTCTAAACTTACACTAGCGGTAAGAGGCATTCTTGATCTTTTTCACTCTGGCTGAAACCCGAAAACTCTAAAAACAAAGGAAAACTTCCCTCTTTCCCTTTTAAAACATCTTGTTTCCCCCAATTGGTTCCTCTGGTCAGGTGTCAGCTATCTAGGCTAGGTGAACTTCTTAACCCTTTACAAGGTAAAAGAGGCATTAACCCTTAACTATCGTTTAGACCCCCTCAACTCAATAGGTTGGAACCCCACACTGCGGTGTATCTTCCTGGCAACTTAGTAATAAACAGATTAATAAAACACATGCAATCTTTACCATTACTATTATAATTATGTAAAACTACAAGATTTTTCACATTAGCTACTTTTGTTAGACTCCTGAAATATGTTATTAGAAAGAATTTCAAAATTCAAAATCTTGGAAAGAGCTAAACTCCATCGAAGAAGGGTTTTTGTTTCCCTTGGCAAGCTTAATGAAGCCACTTTAGTGCAGCATGAGTCGGTTGTGTAGGCTCGGGCGTGGATAACACCATCCCCAAACGTTATGAGTTGTTAGCCTTTCCAGGGCATACACCAACGGCATTAGCATTTTCTTTTCACTGTAAGAATTAAACCAGTTGGCTCCCCTCAACATTTTGCTGAAAAACACACAGGATGGAATTCTTGATCCGGTCCTTCCTGCATTCAAACTGGCTCCTACACGTACTCGTTCAGATGCAATCTGTGGTTACTAGGAAGTGGTTTGTCACTTAGCACAGGGTCAGACTATGAGTTGTCCGCCTTAAGCTGGATAAAATGGCCTTCTGACACTCATCAGTCCACTTAACTGCTTTTGGCGGTCTTTCTGGTCAGGTCAGTCAGTTGGGGGGCATGATTGGCCGTTAGTGTGGTACAAAATCTCCTGTAATATCCAGCCAAGCTGTAAGAAAGGATTTGACCTGTTTCTTGACTTTTGGACAGGCCACTTTTGGATAGCACTCTATCCTGGCTGTAGGGGATTTATTCTTCCTTGACCCACTTGGTTGTCCCAGGTAAGTATGTAGAAGCCTCTGTCCCAGATCTGGACTTTAGCGTCCAAAAATCTGGGGTTACCTGAAACTCCTCCCAAGCTTCACTTACCTGCTTGGATATTTCTCGCTGCACCAAAACTAGGACTATTGGGGGTCTGTATCCCCCCCGAGTCACCCCAACCTTCCCCTTGGGGACCCCCAAGACCAGAGCCCTGGTCTCCCTCTCTTTTCTCTCCGCAGGCTTCTCCCCCCTTTCCTGGGTTAGCGCGGTGCTGAACTAGACTTCACTTCTTTGAATGCAACCGGAGAGGCATCTTAGCGTCCCGAGGTATGCATTCCACAGCTTAATCACAGCTAGCACACAAGGAGAATTCCCCCTCTCTGATCTCGTTAGCAGTATCTAGAGAAAACTTCAAACACAAGAGAACAGAGATGATTCTTTCTCTTTCCCGTAGCCTGCTCTTTCCCTGAGACAATAGGAAAATAGCCCCAGCCTGCTTTTCCCTTCCCTTTGCGTCACTTAGAAAAGAAACTCCCACCGTTTTCAAAAGAACTTATATAAAAGAAAGAAAAGACAAAACAATATCTTGCATTAAGAAAACTCAATAGCAGGCTCTGCTTATAAAAAATAAGAATAAACAGTCTGATTTAAAAGAATACCCGGATTAACCAGTCCAGCAAATCAAACATGTAAATACACCACCAAAGCTTCATCATAGCCGATTATTGCTTCCTTGTACTACAGATTGTTTAGGAGAAACTTTGAGATAAGATGGAGTTATTGAAGAAAACTTGTTTAACTCCGATAGCCGAGGAAACACCCCTGGTAGTATACAAAGACCCTGAGTATACAAATTCCTGCCCCTGACTTTAAACAATCCAGTTCTCTGATTGGTCCTCTGGTCAGGTGTTTGGTTCTCTTTGTTCCCCCTTTACAGGAAAAGAAAATTAACCCTTACCTTACCTATCTACTTAGGTACTAAGTCACTCTGTTTTGGCCTATTTGACACTTTTTAGCCTTAACAGTTAGTCTTGCCTGCCTGATGCACTTGAAGACTTTTTCTAGGTACTCCAGATGTTCTGCCCATGAATCAGAAAAAATGGCCACATCATCAAGGTAGGCAATCCTGCTAGGAGACCTGCTAGGAGACCATCTACAAGTCTTTGGATGGTGGCAGGTGCATTTCGCAACCCGAAGGGAAGCACATTAAAGTCATACACCTCTGCATGGGTGATGAAGGCTGACCTTTCCTTGGTGGGTTTATCTAGTGGTACTTGCCCGTACCCCTTGGCAAGTACCCCTAATGTAGAGATGAACTGGGCACGTCCCAATTTTTCCAATAACTCATCGGTGCTTGGTATTGGATAGTTGTCGGGACGAGTTACAGCATTTAGCTTATGGTAGTCCATGCAAAAGAGTATTTCCCCATCTGGTTTGGGAACTAGAACCATGGGAGATGCCCATGCACTGTTAGAGGAGTGGATTATACCCATCTGTAGCATGTTTTGGATCTCCCGTTCTATAGGAGTTTGGGCATGAGGAGATACTCGGCAGGCTGGGGTTCTAATTGGGTGAACATTACCTGTGTCAATGGAGTGGTATGCCCGTTCAGTCCGTCCTAGGGTGGCTGAGAACATTGGTGCGAAGCTAGTGCACAGCTCCTTGATCTGTTGCCGCTGCAGACGTCCAAGGGTCATGGAGAGGTTCACCTCTTCCATGCCACTGTCACTTTTTCCGTCATAGTAGGCACCTTCAGTCCACTCCACGTCATCTGTTCCCTGGGCTGTAAACTGGGAAATCTTTAATTCTCTGGAATAAAAGGGTTTAAGAGAATTAACATGGTATACTTTAGGCTTTATGTTGGAGATGGGGAATGCTATGAGATAGATAACAGCTCCAAGGTGCTCCTGGACCGTAAATGGTCCTTCCCACAACATTTCCATTTTATGGGCCTAGAGCGCCTTCAAGACCATGACTTAGTCTCCTACTTTGAAGGTCCATTCTCTGGAATGTTTATTATACCAGGCCTTTTGCTCTTCCTGAGCATCCTTTAGATTTTCTTTAGCAAGAGCTAAAGAGTATTGGAGGGAGATTTGTAGGTTGCTTAGAAAGTCTAGAATGTTAGTTCCTGGAGAAGGTGTAAACCCCTCCCATTGCTGCTTCACCAGCTGTAATGGCCCCTTAACCTCGCAGCCATACACAAGTTCAAATGCTGAAAACCCTAAACTGGGATGTGGTACAGCCCTGTAAGCAAAAAGGAACTGCTGAAACACTAGGTCTCAATCATTGGAGTGTTCATTTACGAATTTACGTATCATGGCCCCCAAAGTTCCATTAAACCTCTCCACCAGGCCATTGGTTTGATGGTGGTAAGGAGTGGCAACCAAGTGATTCTCCCCACGAACTTCTCACAGGTTTTTCATGGTCCCTGCCAGGAAATTAGTTCCCAAATTGGTAAGGATGTCGGAGGGCCAACCTACCCTGGCAAAAAATGTCTGCTAAGGCCTGGCACACACTTTTAGCCCAGGTGTTGCTTAGAGCTACTGCTTCCGGCCATCGGGTATCACAATCCATGAAAGTCAGTATGTACTGCTTTCTTCTATGGGTCTTCTTTGGGAAAGGACCCAGAATATCCACAGCTACTCACTGAAATGGGACCTCAATTATGGGGAGTGGCTGGAGAGGGGCTTTCACATGGTCTTGTGGCTTTCCCACTCATTGGCACACCTCACAAGACCGGACATAATTAGCAACGTCCTTGCCTATACCCTCCCAGTTGAAGGACTTCTCCAACCTGTCTTTGGTTCTGTTCACCCCAGAATGGCCATTGGGATGATCATGAGCTAAGCTTAAGAGCTTTACCCGGTACTTAGTTGAAACTATCAAATGTCTTTGAGGACACCAGTCTTCCTGGTGTCCACCAGAAAGAGTATCCTTGTATAAAAGTCCTTGTTCTATACCAAACCAGGATCGGTTAGAAGAGCTGAGAGGCAGTGGGGGTGCTCCGTGCCACCACCCAAGATCTCTGAAGGCTGTCATCTGCTTCCTGCTTGACCTGGAACTGTTCCCTTGATGCTGGAGACATCAGTTCCTCCTTAGACTGTGGACTTGGTCTTGATCCCTGTGGAAGCGATGTAGGTGATGGGGTTGTTTTCATTGATTGTGAACCACTCTCTGCTGGTGCATTATGTGATATTTCAGGCTCTGCCTGAGCCTCTTGGGTAGGGTTGTCTGCTGCTTCTGCCAGTTCAGGCCCTCTGGTGCCCTCTGGCGTTGGAGTTGTAGATGGATTTGCAAGCGCTGGAGTCAGTGCTGGCAACAGTTCTGGTGCTGGTTACTTTGCCAGTTCCGGTTCTGGGACTGGATTCACTACTGCTGTAGCATTCATGGGTAGAAGATCCAGTTCCACCACCTCTGTCTGGTTCTATTGTAACACAGACGGGGCCCTGGTGGACGGCTCAGGAACAGGGATGGGTCTGGAAGCTTGCTTGGCCTGGCTGCATGTGACTATTCCCACCCTTTTGGTTAGCTTCACATGGATGGCCAAGTCTTCCCCCAGTAGCATGGGGATGGGATAATTGTCATAGACTGCAAAAGTCCACATTCCTGACCAGCCCTTGTACTGGACAGGCAACTCAGCTGTAGGCAAGTGTAAGGGACCACGGAAGAGTTTGTTAAGGCCTAGCTAGGGCTTATCGTGTTCTCAAGGACAGGTTATTAGAGGTTGTTGTGCACCAGTGTATGCCGCTTGTAACCGGTTAAAACCGCTTAGCTTGGGAAGCCCCTGTGTGTATGGGGAAGCGCAGAAAGCCCCTGGCCCTATGCCAAAAGGGGCAGCCCTAGCTGCTGGAAACCCAAAGATGCATAGAGCATGAGCTGGCTTTACAGTCTAATTAGATGAAAACTATATTTGCTGTAACCTGTTTTGGCTGCTTTGTGACTCTGGTCCCCGTCTTTGACAGCAGACGCGTGGAGTCCCCGTTGCGGGTGTGTCACTTTACCTTCCATTAAAGCCAAATCACCAACAGTGTGGTGTGTGGGACCTCGTCGCTGCAGTAGCACTCAGGCACGTAACAGCAGTTTAAACGATTTGACATGAATGAATGAATTGTACTTGGGGCCTCTGGGCTGATGAATTGGGGACCACAAGGAATAGTGGATAGCTGACACTTGGCCCCCGTGTCTCTCCACATGATAACCCTTCTTTCCTGGCCCACTAAGTTTCCCGTTTTGCTCCGAGATATTTGAGCAGGCATTCTGGCCTGGGGATCTTTGGTGTGTATTGTGGTGTAAAATGAACTGTAAATCGTTTGCGTTCTTGGGGCAGTGGACCTTTATATGTCCCAGTTCATACCTTTAAAACTCGCCCAGCTGACTGGGTCACTGGCTAGGTGGGTTGCTGGAGACTGGTGAGGTGGACTATAAGGTTCTGGGGCTTTCCCTGTGGCTTGTAGTGGGCCTTGGTTCTCACCGGTGAAGGGTTTAGTTGTCGGTTTGCCCCCTCTGATATTCGCTGCAAATGCTAGTAGTTTTTTTCTTTTCTGCCACTTCCACCCATTTGGCTCCAATCTCCCCCGCCTCGGTTACAGTTTTGGGCTTCCCATCTAGGATGTACCTTTCTATTTCTATTTCTATTTCAGGAACATCCTCTAAGAATTGTTCCATTTGCATCAGGAGGGACAGCTCATCCAGAGATTTAACATTTGCTCCTGATATCTAGGCATTCCAATTCTTTCCAATGTGGTAGGTGTGTCGGATAAATGACACATCTGGTTTCCACCTTAGGGCTTGGAACCGCCGACGGGCATGCTCAGGTGTTAGACCCATTCTGATTCAGACCTTGGTTTGAAAAAGTTTATAATCATTCATGTGTTCCTTAGGCATTTCAGCCGTCACCTCTGCTAAAGGTCCACTGAGCTGTGTCCTCAGCTCTATCATGTACTGGTCTGTAGAGATGTTATACCCAAGGCAGGCCCTTTCAAAATTTTCTAAGAAGGCCTCAGTATCATCACTTATCTTGTAGGTGGGAAATTTTCTGGGATGGGAAACAACCTGGGGAAGGGTTGTTAGGGTTGGCTGGTAAATCCTGCTTAGCCCTTGCTAATTCCAGTTCATGCTTTCTCTCTTTTTCCCTCACCTCCATGTCTTTTTGTCTCACCTCCATCTCTTTTTTGTGGGCAGCCTCAGCCCTGGCTATCTGTCTGTCATATTCCTTTTGGCTCTCCTCAGCCTGGAGTTTGGCTAATTCCAGCTGCTGTTGTATGGTTTTTTTCCCTTTGCCTGACATTTTGCCTCTGATCTACCTTAGCTATCTGAAGTGGGGGAAAACAGCATGGAATCTTTGGTTACTGTAATGTGACTCTTTAGAAAAAAAAAACAAGTAAAACAGGTTTTTGTGACTTGCCTTGGCAAAGTTAATGACCCTCCAGTGATCACAGCTGGAGTTTCCCTTCTAACAAAAGGGAAACTCCAGCTGTTAGAATCTCTTATCTCCTTGCCTTCAGGGTATCTCTCCTTCACTGCTTCCCCAGCACCTCAAAGGAGGAAAAAAAAAATCTGGCTTTTGGTTCCTAAAAAATCCCTCACTGCTGCTCACCATGTCAAGGTTCCTTCCACACTTTGAACTTTAGAGTACAGATATGGGGACCTGCATGGACATTTCTAAACTTAATTACCAGCTTAGATCTGGTATCGCTGCCACCGCTCCCAAGCACTACTTTTCTCCCCTGGGTAATTTTGAGGGACTTCACCAATTCCCTGGTGAACACAGATCCAAACCCCCTGGATCTTAAAACAAGTAGAAATTAACCATCCCCCCTTCTTTCTTCCACCAGCTCCTGGTGGATCCAAATCCAACCCCTTGGATCTAAAAACAAGGAAAAAATCAATCAAATATTAAGAAAAAGGCTTTTAATTAAAGAAAAGAAAGGTAAAAGAAAACCCTCTGGCAGAGATTAGCATACCAGCTACTCTCACAGACAACAGATTCAAAACAAGACGATGTTCCCCTGGGCAAAAACTTAATTACACCAGTGAAAATATCCAAATACCCAATTTGATTCTTCCTCTAATTGCACAAGTCAGGGTACAAAGGAAATAAAAATAAACCTATTTATTCCTTTCTATAACTGATAAGAGGCTGATTCCTTGATCTTTTTCACTCCGGCTGAAACTGAAACTGACTAAACAAAGGAAACTTCCCTCCTTACTTTTGAAACATGTTGTCCCCCCATTGGTTCCTCTGGTCAGGTGTCAGATGGACTAGGTGAACTTCTTAACCCTTTACAGGTAAAAGAGGCATTAACCCTTAATTATCTGTTTATGATAGTGCCAAAACAGAATATAAGTTTAAAAGCAATGTTTCAGTTATGAGGTTTTCTACTGGATGTGGAAAATAGATGTGGTGTTATTTTTATTAACTTACTTTGTTTTAATGTTAGATTTATTAAATAGGATATTCTCTTCCTTCAGGACTGAAACAATTCTAGATTTTTTTACACCATGTAATCTCCATAGACAGAAGAAATATTGTTTCAATGGCATTTTTTTAAATTTAAAATAAATATACAATTATGTTTTCTTTTGGGAAGCTTAAGTGCAACTTTCTCTAGTCTTTATTGAACATTTACAGATGCAATATGGTCATAGATAAGTTGTCAGTATGTACTGTTACAGATACAAATGCAAGATCTATGGAACTTGCCCATCAGGATAAACAATAGGCCAGAGAAAGTGGGGAGAGGGAAACTTTTTAAAGATAAATAGGTAAAATTCAGTACAAAGAGCCAAGAGGTATCCTACAATTGGCATTTAATGTATTTACTATGGAATTCACTATATGGAATATGCATTAAAAAGATCAAGACTGACTTTGTCCTAAAGGTGAATTAAAAAGGCAGAAAGTACATTAAATACTAATGATGCAAAACTGGATTAGGCTGTTTAAAATAAATCTCATTCTTGCAGTTTATACAGTTACATCTTTCATAACAGCATGCTAATGATCCACCTGACAACCCAGCTAGTTACTAAAAGATGAATACAGATGTCACACATATATTATCTTTTTTCAGCCATGTGGCTATTTATTTCCATTTAATATATGGTAATGCACCCAACCAAACTATGAAACAATACCTTCAATCAATACCTTGCAAGATGTGATCCAATGCCGATTGAGATAAATGGAAGTCTTTGAATCAACTAAAAAGGGCAGTGGATTGATTCCTGTATGCTTTGACTTACTCATGGAATATTGCTTTATTTTCAAAGTCTGTTTTGATTGCTATGTGAAGAAATAAATAATGACTCATGTCATAACAGAAATATACAACTGCAAGAAGGGGACATTTTCCTTCTCATTCTTATACACCATGGATGAATGTTATAGAAATTCTATTCATTAGTAAGAATATGCCACAACTACACAATTATGTTGAGAGACATCCATTGCAGTTATGTGGTGAACTCATTCCCACTTCCACTATTTCCTTTCAAAAAAGGCCTTTGGCTTGGCCCTTAAAAATTAATATCAATGAAACGAGTATTTGAGCTTGCAGTTTTCTTTTTCAAAATAGAAATTTGAAATATCATTGTATAGTTTCGTATTGCCACAGTGGAGAGTAACAATTGTATTTTAAGCATCATTCATAGATACAATATTTTCCAATCCACAAAGCAACATTATCTTATACTATCTCATATCTAAACACAGCTCCAAGGAGACTGAAACTTCAGGGAGATCCTCTTCTCGAGTTTCTTCTGTCTCGTTTCTTCTCTTGCCTTGGAACAAACAAGTGTCAAGCCTTAGTCTTCCAAGACCACTCAAGGAGAAAGACTGGCTAAATTCCAATTTAAATCAATAATAAGACTGATTTTTCTCATGTGGGAGTTGGACTTATCTATTTAGAGACTTCATTGCCTCTGCATTCCCTCTTGGCTTTTTCTTACCTCCTCCAGCTGTCTAATAGCCTAGCTAAGTCTTCCCTGTCAGCTACTGTCCCCAGATTTAATCTTGGGCAGTTCAACAGCATTGATTGAGAATGCACAAAGGTTAATACTAATTCCGTCTTGTGTTGAGTTCTGAGTGCAGTGATGGAGGGCTATGCTCAGAGACTTTATCTCCTCCCACCTCAACCTTTACACACAAGGAGAAATAAAAATGCTACAGAAGCAGCACATGCAGCCCTAGTGGAGAAATCTGCTCGACTTTTATCCCATAACAGTGGATGAGATAAGTTGGACATAATTGTGAAAAGTTATGAAAAACAGTTATATTTGTCCTGTATCTCACAATATCAGTTCTTCTGTGGAAGGGCAATCTGATTATTCCTGGGTCCATGGACCACAGTTAAAAATAGAACTCCTTATTCTGAACAGAATCAGCTTCTTACCCCTGCTGCAGAAGAAATAGGAAGCAAGTAGGAGCCAGCTCCATATGAGTTGCCAGCTCTCTGCACACTACCTGAAGCCCACAGATGACAGTTTGAGAAATGCTGAGATAGATGGCTTGTGTGAACTATTTGGTCATGAAACCAATATTTAAAGAAGTAAGCGTAATGCTCCTAATGATCAAAGGCAAAATGTACATCTCCTGAATAAACCCCTCATGAAGTGCATAAGGATAAAATTTAATCCTCCAACCCAGGGTCAGTGTGGGGGGTTCCAACACAGCACCTGTGCAGATGCTACTTTGGCCTATGGGTCACTGGATCTGTGTGATTTTTGGATCCAGTAGTCCATCCCATAGCCAGGTGCAGTGATGACCTTCATGACTGCCTTCTGTGGAACAGCATAAAGCTCAGTCTCCTAGCACACAGGAGGAGAGGAACCCTGCATGTGGCAGCTATACTCACACTTCAACTGATATATTACATTTGTGGTCACTTATATTTGCATACGCTCTCAGTATTGGGGTGAAAGTCAATCCATGTGCTTAGCTGCTTTCTGCTAATTGCCAGCAACTCAGTGAAAGCCCTGAACTGATAACCTGGAATTAATCAAATTGGAAATATCTGAAAGTAAACATTAGGGGTTAGGTTTGTTTAGAAAAGAAAACCTTACTTGGGATTGGTTTGTCTCCTTTCTGATGGCTAATCTCTATATGAACTGGGCAAGTTTTTCTCATTTCTTTTGTAAAGCTCTTAGCACACTTTAAAGAATCAAATGATAAGACAGCCATAGATATTAAGTATCACAAACCTCTGAAATAAAACTAGATTATTCTGTTCCTACCACTTTGGCTAGAAAATTGCCAACCTAATATCCATGGATATTAATCCTATGTTTAGCATAAAACAGAGACACTATGACAACATGCTGTCATAAAAGTATTGAGCTGCATCCTTCTATCCGTTCAGGATGTCTCTCTTTTGGCATCTTCTTCTATAAAGGGCCTCATTAGTCTCATTAATGGCTCTAATATAAAGTAATGGACATCCTCTGCAAAAAAAAACATGTTGGACACTTCCAAGAATAAAATTCAGTGGACTCAGTGAGATTAGTCTCCCCAAACAAGCTGCCATTGCACTTCTAAGCAAAGCTTAAATGTGGGAACACTGTAAATGAAGGGATAAAGTCTACATGAGATAAACAACAGTTTGAAATTAATAGGATTAAGTGTCAGAAAGATTAGAACATAGTCACTGGGAGCACTGTTCAAAATATTAGGCCAGAAATTTGGTTCAAGATGGAGTCAGAATTAAAATACAAAGATATTGATGTGAGAATAAAATGATAGACTTGTGAGAAACACTTTTTGTATGTTTTCCAAAGAGTGATGAAGAAAACATCTATAGCTGAAAGTAACTATACTTGGGAAGTTCCAAATATTAAAATTCTCTCATCACTACCAAGTCTAAGAACATGTAAATAAAAGAACTGTAACAAACTGTTCATAAAAATTGCAAATCTTGCCAAAATCTGTGAACTTTGGGGGCTATTTTATATTCATCCAAAAACTTTATTCTAATGTTTATCTAGAGTACCCATTAATGGCCTGATCCAATTCCTATTATATTCAATGGCAAGATTCCCAAATAATTTAACGGGAGTTACATTAAGCTCTGGATTCCTAATGAAGATCCATTTATACAGAATATGTTGCTTTACAATTGTCAAGTGTCCAAGTGAGGAAGCTGAAATGTCAAGAGGGGCCTCATCCAGGAAATTTTTTAACATTTAAGATAGGGACCCAGGGCTGAAACAATGTGATGACCTAGTCAAAGCTTGAAAAACAAGACAAGAGGAAAGAACTTGGACTAATCTCAGCACTTCATTTTGTTTGTTTGAAACTATGAGGCTGCACAATGGAATATGAACTTCAGAGCTCCTCTCAAAAACCCCAAGCTCATTTTTAACATTATTGTCTTCCTGATGTATAGCTCAAAAGGTAAGAAAATGTTTCAAAAATGGGCAGGAAGATGCTCCATATAGCTTTTTGAACAGCTGATAAGAAAAGCTGAAAAATTATAAGGTTGAATAAAGTTTACATGAGTAATAAAAAAAAAGAGAGAAATGTATTAAATCTTTCATTTTTGATGTCCAATGTCTCTCTCTGCAGAACTCCCTGAAATTCCGAGATTCTTGTCTCCATTGCTGTCCTATCACTTCTGAAATATTATTTCCTACCTCCTTACAAAATCCATTCACCTCCCTAACAGTTCCCCAGGTTCGATGAACCCCAACTTCCTCATGGCTGTCTGTGAGTCCCTAGAGAACCTTTCACTATCTCAGGATCTCCCTTCTTGTGACTCCTAAGAGGGTGCTTTGCCTCTCTTTGTGCATGAACGCCTACCAAGACAACTTATAGCTAGAACCTTGCCATGACTTCCTCTCTCTGTGAGCTTTCACCATGGGTCTGGCTCCTTGTGAGGATTCCTCTCGAAGTCTTTCACTTACAAAATTCTACTGTTCAGAATGTAGAGCAGCCTCTCTGCTGGGAATTAGGATTTCTAGGTTAAAAGTCCTTTGGTCAGGTTTCTAAACTGGCTTAAATTAGCATAGCTCAGTTGAAGCTAAAGAGAAAATAAGTGTTGAAAATTAAAGTGCCTTCAATAAAATCCCTTTCTATGGAGACTAAGAGATGTGCTATACTCTGTGCTGGGCCCCTGAGATCATGAATCTAGTGTTTTCTGGCTTGAAAAATATTCTAGAGTGGAATGTACTGTGATACAGCATGGCCAGAAGGCAGCATAAGAGTGTTAGCAGGGGGCCTTATTCCCTGCCAAGGGAGGAAGGTTTGCTTTAGATTAACTAGAACAGCTGTGGCCAATTAGAGCACCTGACTTCACTTAGAGCACCTGACTCCAGTTAGAGCACCTGACTCCAGTCATGGGATATAAACCCCTGCTTCAGTCAGACAGGGGGTGGTAGTTGAAGGAGAAAGGTTGGATTGGAGCAGAGTGCAGATTGCAGAAGAGAAGAGTTTGTCCAGAGAGAAATAGAAGGTTTGGAGGAGTGCTGCGGTGGATTGGGAAGCCCAACAGAAACCCTAGGTAAGGGGCACCAGGCTTGTATAGAAGAGAGGCGAGAAGCCCTTCACAAGCTGACGGGTATGAGAGGGAAGTAACCCAGGGGAAGAAACCGCTAGTCAAGTGGTTCACCACAACCCCAGGGCCCCTGGGTTGGGACCTGGAGTAGAGGGCGGGCCCAGGTCCCTCCCTCTCCACTCCCCTCCTCCAAGGACACTAGGGGAGTGATTAAGAACTGGTTCAGAGGCAAGCAATATCGCCCTGAACCTACCCCAGAGAAGAGAAAGCGCGAGACCCAGAGAACAGTACCGGCAATTTGCCACACTACCCCAGAGAAGAGAAAGCGCGAGACCCAGAGAACAGTACTGGCAATTTGCCACAGTACACATGAAGGAAACTATAGAAGATAAGGGCTCAGAACTTCAGCTTCCGTAAATCAGCAGAGCTTTATTAACTTTGAATGGGATTGGGGTCAGGTCCTTAGCTGTAGAGGATTTTGGTGGAGGGTTGTATTTTTCCACCTACATTTAAATTTTTAAAATGGCTTACAGTTAACTTAAATCAGAGCTTGATCTAAGCTTGGGGAACGATGGGTAGTATTATATCTATACCAGTGGAACTAGTTCTAATTTTACATATGGAGCTGTGACAAATAGGACAAACACAGGCATATCTTGAGACCACTGTATTGGGACTGAATTCTACACCATGTGGAAGCGTTACCACAGATCTTTCAGGAACTAAAAATAGTATTGGGTGTGTGGGGTAATTACTGCACACCTGGGATTGAAAACAACTCTGGAGAAGTATAAGCCCTTGGGTTGGTTTGCATATACTGGTTCAGAGTGGTCCCAGGAGAGATTCAAGACACAAAGAAAGGGCTAGGGGAATAAATGAAGAGCTTGAACTTGGCAAGGGAGGACCCAACCCTGCTCATGGGTCATACAGACTAGAATCCTCCAGGGTCTCTATAGGATTATCAGGAGCTACTGGTAAAAAGTTTAGATCCTGTTACTGTTCTATATGTTTTTTTCCTTATACTTTTGTCTTTAAACAAATGTACTCTGCTTTGAAACATCTGTGTGGTCCCTGGTGAAACACTGTCATTGGCTTTGGAGAGAAAGCAAAAACCAGGGCTAGACCTAATGAGACCTGTTTGGGGATAATCACAGTGAAGTGCAAGCTGGCTGCAAGCCTAAACCTGTGGAAAGGAAGGCATGGGATATTGGTCTCCAGCCACAGAGAGATGTAAAATAAGGCTGATGAAAAAATTTCCATAAAAACACTTTTGATGGAAAATTGGGGTTTAAATTAAATACTTTTTTTTTTAAATGTAAGCATCTGTTTCACTTCCTGCTTGACAAACTGGATGCCCAAAAACTGGAGATAAGGGGGAAGAAAGGAGGCAGAGAGCGCACCTGAGATTTTTTGCTCATAGTGTATTTCTTTTACAAAAACATTGTGACAACTAAGTCACCACATGGCAAATTCCCTCAAAGTGTCATTGGTTTGAAATAGGAAAATGGTTGGAACTCACTGTCCAACATGTATTATATTCAAGAGATACCGGAGGACCATTGATCTCTCATTACCTCTTTGCATTACAATTTGGACTTGGAAAATGGTCTGTTTCAATGTTAAAGCATCTTCTATGAAGGCTGCTTTCACTTTCATTTTGTACATTGGATCCTTCTGACATTCCAACCAGAGAGACAGAGAGAGGAAAATGAATGATCAGAGTAAAATGAGTGAGTGCTTACTTCAACAGAAAATTGCTTAGCAGTGCCACTTACTTCTCTTTCAAACAAGACCAAATATCTATATTGTCACTTCCTGATCTCCCCAGAAATTTTAGCTTTCCAGTTACATTGTTTCATTATTCAAATGAGAATTAAGCAATTACTAATTCACAAGATGATTCCATTTGAATTTTTGCTTTTCAGCCCTCTGATATTTCTCAATTTCTAAATAATTCCCAAACTATACATCTGGCTGACAGCCTAGAAATTCTCTGGGGATGCCCAGAGCAAAGTGGGAAAGAGAGCTAAGGATTCGATTAACAGAGTGTAGTAAGAATTGTAGCATACACGACCCTTATGATACTGCCCCAAATCTGTTAGAATGTCAGTATAAAATGATATCACTCTCATAGCGGACTTCTGAAAGGTTATCCACAATTTATCCTAGGCATTCAAACAGAAATTAAAGGGTATCTTAGAAGCTAGAGATGGGAAAGGCCTATTAGATCATCCAGTCTAATGAAAGATTGTTTTCTAAGAACATTTTCTAGTCTTTTGTCCAGGCTATTTTTAAAAATCCCAAGTGACAAGACTTCCACTAGTTCCCTTGAAAGAATATTGCACAGCCAAGTATCTCTCACTGTCAGCAAGTATTTCCTCATGTGAAGTATAATGGTCTCTTTTAAAAATGTGTCTTCTCTTCTAGTTATCCCTCCATGTACCACACTAATAGCACCCCATTCTTCATGTTAACAGCCTGCAAATATTTGTAGAATATCATGACCTACTTAGTTGTCACATACTCAATTATATATATTTAGCTCTTTTAATCTTTCCTCGAAAGTCAGTTTCTTCATCCCTCTAATCTTTGTAATTGCTCATTTTAACTTACAGTTCTACATCAGAGGAATCTCTCACATTTTCCTCTTACACTGGTTCTAACGATTCTCATGATTCACTAAAGATTCCCCGAACTTGATACATTACTGCTTATCATAACCTTATGTGCATGACCTTTTAGCTAGTTTTCACTTCACAACTGTTCCTTTCCAAGCCTGCCTGAAATCATTTTTCAGATTTTGTGAGCCACTGTATCAAGCCCTGCGGTGGGGCTGAGGGAATGAGAAGTACGTTGGGGTGTGAATGCAGCACACAGGGCTGCAAACATTCTGGCTAGCACTGCAGCCCTTAGGGCAGCTCCAGAAAGACTCCCTTAACACTGAGAAATAAAACTAGGGATTCCAGAGCAGCTTGGGATTTGGAGCATGCAAATCATGTTATGTTAGTCACCCCCTTCCTCTGGGCTATGAGTTCTGTGTTTGTGCTTCTTAATAGCTCAGCAGAGAATGTTACCTAGTATTATTATAACGCTATCCATAAAACCACAATATCTGCCTAGAAAAAAGTTGTCTATACATAACCAGGTTGCCTATAAACCTTGGCTCCACTACTCTCTAGAAGCTCCATTGTAAACCATTCTCTTGAATAGAGGGCACAAGCACACCCAGTCCTCCTTGTCTTTAGTGGAACCACTCACAGAGGCATTCACTTTCCCTGTGCTCCTGCTAGCTATATATCCTTCAATTGTGTCTCCTCTCAAATCTTCTTTCTATTATTTATTATTTTCTAATTAAGTGATTGTCCACGTAGGGTCACAGCTCAAAGGTGGGTCATGATGCTATTCACTTTGGAAGGAGATATTTTGTATGGAATCTAAACTTCACTGGAATAAAAATGCTTCTGTTCCTTCAGTTTTCAATGATAACCTTCCCAATGTACTAGTAGGCAATCATCAATCCACTGGATCATTGTGTACGTGTAAAAGGTCTAGTCAGGTGCCTAATGTCTCTGATTATGGCTGACAAGCCCAATTCGGAAAAGACACAGCTTGTTACAAATTTCACAAATCCATGTGTTGTCTGACTTGGAGTCTAAGATTACAGCATGCTGCTTTCCTCTTTCTTGCTTTGCTTTCATCCTCTGGATCAAAGCTGCTTTGTGTTGAGCTACACCCAGGGCCAAATATTCCTTCAAGATTGGACAGGATTCTGTTAACCTCTCCCAGCTTTCTACACTGATGTTGAATGATTTTATATTTATATGGCTGCAGTAATAAAGTTTATAAAATATATAAAATTAGGAAATGTATATGTTGGAAAAATTCCAATAAGAATGTACACATCTTTTAAACATGAAATTATCACACTTACCTCTGTGCTGAACGTGACTACTTAAGTCATATATAATAGAATCATAGAGACATAGAATCAAGGATTGGAAAGGATCTCAAAAGGTCTTCTAGTCTAGTCCAATGTTCTCAAGGCAGGACTAATTATTATCTAGATTATCCCTGGCAGGTGTTTGTCTAACCTGCTCTTAAAAATCTCCAGTGACAGATATTCTACAATCTCACTTGCTAATTTGTTCCAGTGCTTAACCTTCTTGATAGAAAAATTTCCTAATGTCCAGCCTACATGTCCTTGCTGAACTTTAAGCCCATTGCTTCTTGTCCTATTCTCAGAGGTTAAGGAGAACAATTTTTCTCCCTCCTCCTTGTAACAACCTTTTCTGTACTGCAAAACTGTTATAATGGTCCTCCCTCAGTCTTCTTTTCTCCAGACTAAACAAACCAATTTTTTCAATCTTCCTTCATAGCTCATGTTTTCTAGATCTTTACTGATCTTTGTTGCACTTCTCTAGATTTTCTCCAATTTGTCCACATCTTTCCTTAAATGTGGCACCAAGAATTGGACACAATACTCCTGTTGAGACCTAATCAATGTGGAGTACAATGGAAGAATTACTTCTAATTTCCTGCTTACAACATTCCTGCTAATACATCCCAGAATGATGTTTGCTTTTTTTGCAACAGTGTTATACTGTTGGGCTCATATTTAACTTGTGATCCACTGTAGCTTCCCAGATCCCTTTCCGCAGTACTCCTTCCTAGGTAGTCATTTTCCATTTTGTATATGTGCAACTGATTGTTCTTTCTGAAATGGAGTACTTTGCATTTGTCCTTATGGAATTTCATGCTCTTTACATCAGACCATTTCTCCAGTTTGTCCTAATCATTTTGAATTTAAATCCTATCCTCCAGAGCACTTGCAACCGCTCCCTTCTTGATATTGTCCACAAACTTTATAAGTGCACTCTCTATGGCAGTTCTGGGCAACCCGCGCCCCCCCCCCCCCCGGGCCGCATGTGGCCCATTAGGGTAATCTGACTGGGACCATGAGATATTTTGATGATATTTACCGTCTCAGCCATGGCCCTCTGCAGCTCAAATGGGAGCTGTGGGCCAATGGGAGCTGTAAGAAGCAGCGGGCTGCGGGGATGTGCTGGCCGCCGCTTCCTGCAGCTCCAGTTGCCTGGGAACAGCGAACTGCAGATACTGGGACCTGGGGGAGGGGCAGTGCCTGCAGATGGTCAATGTCAGCAAAATGTCTCACAGCCTGCAATCAGATTACCTTGATAGGCCACATGCGGCCCGGGGGGCACAGGTTGCCAACCACAGCTCTACGCTGTTATCTAAATCATTGATCAAAATATTGAATAGAACTAAACTGAGAACTTATCCCTGAGAGACACTTGGTATGCTGTTTTTAGCTTGACTGTGAACCTCTGATAACTCCTTTCTGTTTTGCACCCACCTTATAGTAGTTCCATCTGGGTTGTATTTCCTCAGTTTGTTTATGAGAAGGTCATGAAAGACAGTTTCAAAAGCCTTTCTAAAGTCAAACTATACCACATCTACCACTTCCTCCCTATTCACAAGGCTTATTACCCTCTCAAGGAAAGCTATTCATTTGGTTTGATACAATTTGTTTTTGACAAATCCACGTTGACTGTTACTTATCACCTTATTATCTTCTAGGTGTCTATGTGAGTTCTTAATTATGGCAAATTTAACTTTTATAAAAGAACGTTTTGGAGTTTCTTGGAAGATTGAAACAGTGCAAATCATTCTGGGTTATGGGGCACAAAGGATTCTGAGAGCTGAGGTCACAGGAGAAAAAATGGGTAGTGCTGGTGAAACTAAAATTGAGTATTTCTGTTGTAATGAATACAATTATAACATTTCTATAATTCACAACCTCTGCATCTAGCTACACTGGTAATTTTTTTTCATTTCCAAATATTCTCCATTTAACTTTAAACTCAGAAAAGTTTCTAATGTTATAGATGTACCCTGAATGGCTCTCTGCACATGACCATAATTATTTGGATGCAATCAAATAGTAATGTATTATTTACAGTAGCTGAATTAAGGAAGTAAGAAGCCATTTGACCAGATCCAGTTTGCTTAAATTTCAGATGTTATCCAAGAAAATCTATGATTCTTGGGGACAGGTACTCAAAGATAGTTTTAGTTCAGGTATAAGATAACCCTAGTTCTTTTAAGTGGGAAATGAATCTGTGAGGGAAAATATGGTGGCTTACAACTTTGGCCAGGCTTCTAAGTCTAAACTTTGGATAAGCTTGTTTCTAGGCTGTGTTGAACTTTGGTTCAGCTTGTTTCTGTGTATAAGGGGAAAAAAGGAGGAGGACAAAGTGATGAAAGAATGAAGGAAAGTTGCTTCTGTGTGTCAAGAGGTAAAAGGAGTCACAGTGGAAATTTCCCAAAACGGAACAATGGCTTTTCTGTACAAAAGGCATGCGGGGGCAGAAAGATGTGGTCAGAGCCCCAAAAAGAGGAATTGGAATTGGATAAAGGGAATCAGGAGATCTGTTAAGTTACAACAGCTGAGCTTGCTTTCGGGACTACAGAAAAGGTGTTAGAACAGTCAAACCACAGACTTGGCTAGGGATAACAATAACAGGAAAAACCATATATGGAAAAGTAATTGGTCAGCTTGCTTGTGATTAGCATTGTATTCCAAATAACGCAATTAAAATGTGTAACAAGCGTGCTACATTTTGCGGTTTTAACCTTTATAAGCTTGGTAAGAATTGTAGAGAGCAGAGCAGCTTGCCTCTTCTGTGAGGCCATGCTGTCTCTCCCTGCATATATGCTTGTATAAAATAAAGGAGCCTCAGGCTGTCTAATCTAAATTCAACCATGTGGTCAATTTTCCACAACAAATCCCATATACATTTTATGTAACTATTTTATGTTAAAGCATTAGCAGGCTAAAGAAAGATTAATTACACATATTCTTCAAGTCCACCAATCTAATTACATACTGTAGTACAAATCAGATAAAGATGATATAACTGAAATTACTGTGAAAAAAGACTATTAGAAAACTTGAAACAATGAACAAAGTATAAGAAAATCAACATAGATCAAAAGGAAAATAGTCACTGGAAAATAAAGCACCTATATCTGAGCCTAGATGTACTGTAAACGATAACAGGCTCACTTTAATAGGTTACTTTAACACAAAATCTAATATTAATGCTAAGAGTCTGAATAACTACCAACAACAAAAAAGTCAAGTCAACCCAATCAAAAGAAAATTTAACACGACTCATGTCAAATTGCAGTGATTCTTGCTGAACAACGTAAGAGAGAGACAACCATGTAGGAGAAACCAAAAAAATTTTTCACAGCGAAACACTGTGATAAAGAATCCAAAGAGAGAGAGAGAGAGAGAGAGAGAGAATTACAAGAGCTGCAAGTCCTTCTATATATAGGAACAAGAGGCAAAAGGCCCATGAACACTGCAGGATTCAGTAAGGGAAGGAGAGATTCAACACAAGAAGAAGCAAAGAAAGCAATTTCTGCATTGGCTATGCTTCAGTGAAATTTCTGTCTTTCTAATATATAAATAAAAAAGTAAAAAAAAATTCCCCTCTCACCTCTATGGGTGGTATGTGTCTTCCTCAACCTCAGGTCCTCTACCAGAGGCCTGGGAGTTTGAGGGTTCTGCACAGTATCTTAGCTGTTCCTAGCA
>NC_133771.1:55050614-55088275 GCF_003597395.2 Chelonoidis abingdonii | reverse complement strand
CTGTCCTTCCTTGTGTTAGCCAGTTTGGGTGGGAGCCTGCTGCTAGCAGCTGGTTCATCTGTGCTGCTAGGCATTCATGCACTGCTGTTAGTTTCTTTAGCGAGTAGGTGTGGATCATGTCTGGTCCAGGTGCTGTCCAGTTCTTCATGTTCTTGACCCACTGCTGGATGTCTTATACTTTAAAATACATTTACATAGCTGAAACTATGAGTAATCGCAGCATTTCTCAACTGATACCAATGAATGTGGATAGTGTATTCCATAATGCTGTGGGTTGTATTTAACTTAAACTGAAAATAAAATTGTAAAGATATAAATGTATGCAATCAATCAAATCTCTATATTTGTGCATTAATAGTTTATCTTCAGACAATATTTCAATTCCCCATTTGAAAACCAATATAATCTGTGAAAAGGTGACTTTTTTTTTCGTATCTATATTTCCACCGTTTCATTTTGCTTGATTTTTTGCCCCTGAAGTTTTGCCTTTCCCGAAAATGGTTTCCACTAGGGTCTTGGCTCCATCTCGAAAAATCCATTTGCAAGTGTTGTTATTATTGAGTTAGATTGTGCCCTCCTTAATGTAGCCACATCATGTAGAGGAAGGAAGGAAGGAAGGAGCCAGCCCCTAGGATTATTCAGACCCATATCAGAGCCACCCCTTTGAGCAGCCCCATCCAAAGTAATGCACCAATGTGTGGCAGCCAGAGAAGGTTTTGGGCTGTAACAAATTACTGTCCCCCAGTACTTCCAGTGAGCTACAAGAGGCATTGTGCTTCCTGAGGTGATGTGATTCTGCAGTACTAACAGTGGCACAAATTAAAGGCACAAATTCAGACATTATTAATAAGGAAGATGTTAAATGATCCTAAACCAAATCCCCCCCCTAAAACATTTGATCCCTGTTTAAAAATAAATCTACACAATTAATACAAATTCCTGACCCACTGATCATATCCCCATCTTGTCCTTTACTATTGCTTATAACCAGGTTCTAGTGCACATGACAGCTATCCAAGCTCATTTAAATTCATTTTTAAAGCTAGAGTTCGTGAGATCCCCTAACAAGTGATTTACTAAAATCCAACTACATTACATCTAATGCATTATCTGCAAACATTAGTAGATATAATACTAAGTCCCACTGACTTCAGTGGAATGACTCCCAGTACTAAGCACTAAAACCAAGTGTAAATGTTTGCAGATCAGACCATTGGGCCTAGATCCACAATGGGATTTGGACCTAACTGCCACTTTAAGTCCAAAATTTGGATCCCCAAAATTCCCAGTCAGCTGCCATATAACTCTGTAGGCATTTAAATTCCCTTAGGTGACAACATTTTTGCCAGAAGGCATATGAAAACCCATCTAAATCCTGATGGCACTGAGACACTTGGTTCCTAAATTCCAGCAAGAGCCTCAAATTAGGCATTCCTCTGCCTACCTGCAGGGCCCAGTCTTGGAGGTGTTTTCAGAGGCCACCTACGAAACTGAGCCCTGCACAAAGGAGATAAGTAGGAGGTGGTGTCCTTAATTCATACAAAGTGGCTCAGCTTCAAAAGGAGAGATTGAGAGACACAGAGCAGAGGTTAGGGCATTTGCCTGGGAAATGGGAAACCTGGATTCAATCACTTCTCCAAGTCAGGCAAAGTGAGGACTTGAACTTGCACATCTTGGGTGAGTACTCTGGGCTATAGGTATAAAGTGGGGATCCTCCTTCTAGCTTCTATTTCACACTGATACGAGACTGACCTGGCTTAAGACCCTAGCTCCTGGAGAAGGTTCATGGTTGTGAATCCTGAATAAAAGGAGGTGCACCCCTCCAGTCCAGAATTAGATGCCCATCTTCCTTTAAGGGGCAAGGCTTAGGCTACATCCCTTTTACTAGGGATTTACTACTGGTTAATCTGAGTATGTTTGCATATGTGCAAACATAATTCTTTCAGTGACTTGTATAGAGAACCTGGGCACAGGGATGTGAATTCCACTAGGCGGCAGCACACTTAAATATTAGGCATGGCAATGGCGAGCTTAAGTCCCCTTTGTAAATCTAGCCTTTAGTATCTAGAATACCAGCCTATTCACATCATTAATCCAACTTCTGTTCCATTTGATTTAAAGTGATTTCAGTTGATTCTGAGGAAATATTTAAAGGAGGATTTAGCTCAAAAGGAAAATTGTTAGATGAATCAATTATTCATGGAAAGGCTGTACTAATAGAAAATCCTACCAAACATGTCCCACTACTGTCCTTGGGCTGAAATTCCAGTGGGACAGGATGCAGCAAATGTCCAATGCTATAGACCCACTCATTCATTAAGAAAACAATAACACAAATGTTAACGAAAAACAAAATTTCAATACTGTGACAAAGTTCCTCCTCCACCTTGGTGGGTCCTGCGCTTACTGGCGGATTTGTTCACCTCAGTGATCTTCCCTTCTTGTGGAACCCATAGTCTGAGTCAGCTCCTCCTGTGTTTGATCAGGAGTTGGGAGGTTTGGGGGGAACCCAGGCCCGCCCTCTACTCCGGGTTCCAGCCCAGGGCCCTGTGGATCGCAGCTGTCATAGTAAGCCTCCGAACAGTTGCGGACAGCCTAAGCAAACTCCCTGAGGCTACGTTCCCCAATGGCCATCCTCCAACACCCATATTCTTTATCTCTCACCACCAAGACCGTCTCCTCCTGGTTCTGACAATGCTAGTAGGTCCCTTCTCATCTCCAGCAGTATACTCTCTCAACTCTCAGCCTCCTTGCCGCTCATTGTCCTCACCACACTCCTTCTCTTCTGGCTCTCCCTGCCTGATACGGATGAGCCTCCTTATTAGCAGTGTGCCCTGATTAGCCTGCCTTGATGACTGCAGTGTTCTAATTAAAGTAGCTATCTCTACTGCTCCTTCTAGAGAAGATCTTAAATTGGACCAGGTGCCTTGATTAACCTGGAGCAACTGCCATTTGGTTACCAGGGTACTAGGGATTTGTTTAGCCTGGGGCTAACATACCTGTTTCTCAGTACTTTACTATAGCCATATGGCCTTGCCCCATCACAATACATAAATCTCTCCCAGAGAAAAAAATTGTCATTGTCGTCCTTTATCTCTCGTTTGTAAATAAAGAAACAAAAGACTGAACAATTTTTTAAGACTGTCACAAATGTTATTTAGCAAAAGGTTTCATGGGGTCAGCAAAAGGCAGAGCCCAGACAGCTCCATCACACAGGCTCTGGGCAAATAATGTTTCTGATCCTCCTCAATGTGGCATCTTCAGGGCAGAGGAATGATTCATAACGTCCAAGGCCAGAACGGACCGCTGTGATCACCTAGTCTGACGTCCTTTATAACACAGGCCATAGAACTTTCCTAGAATAATTTCGACAGCATATCCTTTAGAGCAGTGTTTCCCAAACTTACAATAGTTGTGCACCCCTTTCGAGACATTTGTCTCACCGTTGTACCCCTTCTCCGGTGAAGATAATTTTGTAGCCACATTTTTATAACACACTCCTAATTTGTTTCATTCTGGATTAAATGTTTATTAGAAATAAATACAAAATTATATTATATACAGTTGAAACAAAACTTTTAATAGAAATAATAGTTACATATAGAAATATTACTAGAAATAATTAAAATAATAGAAGCAAATTAACAGTCTGGCAGAACAGCGTATATATATTCATATCATACTGAAATTAAAAGATGCTGGTTTGGTTAGGTTAGTGAAGAAAGCACTAGTTTTAATAACTTATTATTTCGGTATTGAAAAATTTTCACTACAAACCAAACTATTCAGTGCGAAGGATGGAACTGCTTTTGACCAGACACTATCCCAGGGATATCTGGCTCGATGTTTGTGATCTTAAGACGAAGATGGGGCTCCACGTCAATAAGACGATTTCGTTTTTTTGTTTTGATATCAACCAGCACAGAGAATCTGATCTTGTGCAAATATGAGGTGGGAAAAGGCAGAAGATACCTGACAGCTTTGTCCGATAGAGCTGGATATTCAGAGCTAAGCCCCAACCAAAATGACGTCAGTGTATTTTGCTCAAATTTTGTTTTCAGGAAGCTATCTGAAGCCAGCTCCAAGAGCTGTTCTTCTTCTGAAGCAGAGAGGTTATTTCGCAATGTTTGAACATTGATGATAAAAGAGTTCCTTATCCATTCAAAGGTGTTGTCTGGTTCAGGGAAATACTTACGAAGATCTTTCTGCAAGCTTTCCAAATACTGCTTCATGGTTTGCAACACATCACTATCAAGTTTGTTAGGCGAGTTTATTACTAAGTCATGAAGAGATGGAAAAGAATCCAGTTAACAACGACTAAAAGACATTTATGCCACAGTTTCAATTTTGTGACCATGGCACTTACTTTGTCTTGAACATGGAATATGGATATGAGTTTCCCTTGCAAGGATAGATTGAGGTTGTTTAAATGAGCAAAGATATCTGCAATATATGCTAGTTTGCATAGCCATTTCCAGTCGTGTACACAGTCTCACAGGTTAAAGGTTTCATCTAAAAAAACTTGCAGTTCTTCTCGCAGCTCAAACAGGCGATTCAGAACTTTTCCATGCGAAAGCCAATGCACTTCACTATGAAATAGGAGTTGTGTGTAATCACTGCCAATCTCATCACAAAGCTGAGAAAACAGCCAGGTGTTGAGACGGCAGCCTTTCACAAAATTGATTATTTTCATAGCTTCATCCACTACTTGCTTTAGATCTGCCTGCATTTTCTGGGTGACAAGTGTTTCCCTGTGAATGCAACAATGAGTTGATTTGGCTTCTGGTGCAACAGCTTGAGTATGTGCCACAACTCCTTTCTTCGAACCAATCATGTCTCTGGCACCATTGGTGCTTATTCCAACACAACGACACCAATCCAAATAATTGTTTTTTTATAAAGTCATCAGTAACTTGAAAAATAGCTTCTCCAGGTGTATGTGTTGGCATAGGTCGGCAGAACAAAATATCATGGATTTCATTATTCAGCTCATATCTGACAAATAACAAAAGATTAGCTAAATTCACAGTATCAGTGGATTCATCCGCTTGCAGTGCATGTAGCGACTCTTTTCTACTCTTGACAATAATTGCTGCTTTATATTTTCGGCCATATCTGTGATTTCACGATGAACAGTGTTATATGAGAGTGGGGCACAATCTATAGCTTTGCTAGCCTTGTCTCCAATCATCACTTGCATCATTAAATTGGCTGCATGTTTTGCTAATGTCTCTCCAATCATTTCAGCAGCCTCAGACTTTGCTATTAAGTACTCCACACTATATGAAGCTTCCACAGCTTTCGTATTTTCACCTCCCGTCACATTACAAATGGTTTTCTGGGAAGTTTGGAGATCTTTGCACTTATTTTCGAAGAATTCTACAGGTTTTCTCTCATATTCTTTATATTTGCTATCAAAACAGTGTTTTAGGTTGGATGGTTTCATACTTTCATTTGCGAGAATCTCGTAAGAAATCACACATAGTGGAACAGGCTCCATCTCATCGCCAGTCCATAAAAATCCCAGTTTAAGATAGTCTTCAAAATATTTGTGGGCTTTTTTCATTTTCTTTGCAGCTGATACATTCAATAAACTTACAGATGGTTCACTAATGTTGTCATCACAATTGTCTGATGTAGCCATATCACTGCATTTTTCAGCATAATTATCACTAATATTCATATTTCCTTCATAATTTTCTTTTCTACATTTCAAATGTCCCGTTTTTAGCCAACGATCCATTGTAAATGGGTTTAACAAAAACAAACAGAGAGAAATTTGGTATACTAATACACACCAAGTATGTACTTGCTACGATCTTTAGATTACTATGAGTAGTTTTTCACTTTTATCTTTTATCCATCAGTATGACTTCTGGGCACACAGGACCAGCTTCAGGTTTTCTGCTGCCGCAAGCGACGAAAAAAGAAAATCGGCAGCACTTCAGCAGCAGCTCAACCGCACCACTTCATTCTTCAACGGCAGGTCAGTGGCGGATCCTTCACTCCCTCTCTTCTTCTTCAGTGGAACTTTGGTGGCAGCTCAAAGAGAAAGAGAGGAACTGAGGGACCCGCTGCTGAATTCCCGCCAAAGACCCAGATGGGCCGCCCCAATAGCGGACGGAGTGCTGCCCCTTTGTATTGGCCTCCCCAAGTATCTGCTTCTTTAGCTGGTGCCTGGAACCAGCCCTGTGTGCATGCCACAAAGGCAAGTGTATTGCCCGAGTCATGGTAACATGCACACACGGTTTGCATCGGCTCTGCTGTGCTATTAGAGGTTACTGAACGCATTATCATATTTGTTACAATATAAACCTCTGTGTATTTCTACTGTACAAGGGTACATCATTCTTATATGTTAAATTTTAGTGAATTGTTTTCTGCTTCTAAAAAAAAAACCCCAAAATCTATGATAAAGGTAAATAATTCTTTTTGCCATGAACCCCTTGAAACCCTTTCACGTACCACCAGGGGTAGGCATACGAAACACTGCCTAGAGAAAATAAAATCCAATCTGGATTTTAAAATTGCCAGTAATGGAGAATCCACCGCAACCACTAGTAAATTGTTTCAATGGTTAATTATTCTCACTATTAAACATTTTATGCCTTATTTCCAATCCGAATTCCAGCTTCAACTTCCAGCCATTGGATCGTTATACTTTTGTTTCCTAGATTGAAAAGCACATTATCAAATATTTGTTCCCCATGTAGGTACTTATACACCATAATCAAGTCACTCCTTAACCTTCTCTTTGTTAAGCTAAGTAGATTGAGCTCATTGAGTCTATCACTACAAGGCAGAGGTTCTTTAACTTTTTTTGCTTTGTTCCCGTTCAGAGAATCATGTCCCCTCTTTTTAAGAAACAGTATTTCCATGGATGTGTGGGGTTTGGGAGTTCATCCTGGCAAGGGCACCACACTGCTCTCTGGCCCACAAGCATCTCCTGCCTAGGACATTCTCCCAGGCAAAACACAGAAAGCTAGGCTGTGCCCCTTTCCTTATGCACCCACACTGCAACTCTCTGCCCCACAAAATCACTCACAGTTCACAGACTCCTCAGGCCCTGGCATGATCCCCGCCATGCATGCTCAAGAGCCTGTGTGAGCACACAGGAACTCTCTGCAAATGGATCACATGTGCACCAGCCTCTAGAGAGGCAAGTGAGCTAGAATGTCCTTCTCTCTCTCTCTCTCTCTCTCTCTCTCACACACACACACACACACACACACACAAACAACTCCTGTTCAGGGAGAGGCCACCCCACCCCTCACTTCTCATCCCTCTCACCTCCTTGTTTTCCCATCCTGACAGAAGCAGTAGGGGCTGGAGCAGGGGGCTGAAGAGGACAGTCAGGTCCTTGCATCTGCATCCCAAAGTTTGAAAACCAGCGCTGCAAGGCAAGTTTTCTAATCTTTAATCATTCTTGTGGATCTTCTCTGATCACCTCCAATTTATCAATGTCCTTTTGAATTGTGAGCCCCAGATCTGGACACAGATCACACCAGTGCCAAATACAGAGGAAAAATAACCTCTCTACTCCTAATCCATTTTCCCCCAGTTTATGCATCCCAGGGTCACAGTAGCTGGTTTGGCCACAGCATTCCATGAGGAGCTCATGTTTTGCTGATTATCCCCTCACCACCCCAAAATCTTTTTCACAATCACTGCTTCTTTTAATAGGAAGGTCTATGACAATCTAGCTCAAAGAATTTCTAATACCCTAGGAAAGTTCACTTACATGGTTTAACTCTAATTGTTGGAGTTGTGATTTAGTCAGAACACAATTGAATCAATCCTCCTCTTTATTTAGTGATATTATTAAAAAAAGGTCAAGTTTGACATTCCCAAAAAGCATCACTATTTATGTTGAAAAGAGTATATTTCCCATTTTTCATTTCAAGAATAATGAATATAAGAGAAGGAATTTCTCTTTTAAAGAAAGCACAATAAAAAAAATCTTCTATTTATACAGCATAAAGTTGATGATGGATGAGAAAATTCATATATCTGAATAATATTTACAATCAATTCTATCTTTATTTAACATTTGAATTTTGATCTCTGCACCACATTATGCTATACCCCAGGGAAATTCACATACATATAGTATGGCCATAAATGTAACACACAAATAATTTCATGAAATTGGAGCTTTACAGGAAATGCTCCACTGCCTGGGAATCCAATGTGTCAAATATTCCCTGATAGATTTATCACAATTAATCTGTGATTCATGGCTTGAAAAACTGATAGGTTTCTTCATTATGACTTCTTTAGTAAGAACTATCAGGAATGATATATTGACAAGAGTTCATTTTGACTTTATTACAAATGGCTTATTTCAGACAATAGTTTTCAAGGAACAGCTGTAAGAATTTCCAGGCATCCCTCCAGTCCAAAAAATTGGTTAGCTTTTAGAGAGTTAAAGAGAAGATGATGTAGAGATAATTCATAATCAATACCTTCTTGCCTAAAATAAACTAAACAACTATATGTGTGCATATATGAGAATTGGGGCCTGCAATCAAGATGAGCCTCTGCTCCTGTACAGAGCCCCACTGATTTCAAATTAGTGGATATGATGGCGGGATGGAGCCTAGAAGAATAAAATACAATAGTCTGTAAAAGCAAAATGCAACCAATCAAAATACAATTTACATTACTCTTCTCAGATATGTTGATTGGATCCTAAATGCAAGGTATCATTTCTCTCTCTGAATGATAAGTCTGTAAGACACCCATACTTTGAAACATAAGCATCAACCCACAACACTGAGTTTGCTGTATATTCTACAAAATATTCATTCAATAAAATTCCTTGAACAAGCTTTCAGATCAGATATGACTAATAATGTACACAATCAAACTATAGATTTGGTCAAATAAAACAAAAATCCCAACTTCCCACCCCTGTTCTCCTATCTGAATCAAAGCACTGGAATAAATTCCAGAAATGGGTAAAACTGGCAAAATTAGTCATTTACCATATACAATAATTAGAATTCAACCATCTCTAACACAAAATTTTGGGCCCAGTTTGGCATGTGTGGAAAGCACATTCAACATTTTTAAAAAAACACACACACATACTATGGTAGGTTTGAAATATGCCCCTTGCATCAGAAGAATAGTGTTCTTATCCCAAACTGTCATCCAGGAAGCTTCAGTTTATACTGCAATTCTTAGAAAATAAGCTCATTTGCCAAAGATATTGTTGTTTCCCTGATTAACTGGTATTTGGCATGAAACACAGGGCTACATGACAAAGTGGACTGCATGTCCGCACAGAGGGGGAATAAGTCCCATAATTATGCTCCAACACAGCATCCATGAAGAGGTGGGGAGTGGATGGAGCCTTGGTTCTACCCTCAACAAGCTGACAAACATGACTGGACTGGCAGGGTGGGTGGATTAATAATTTGCTGCTGGCATGGCTCTGAATTATTGGGCTTTTTCTGCGGCTGAAAAGAGAGCTCTTTTTCTGAAGAGGAGAACTGAAAATTACTTTTATGAGGGCTGGTGCCAAACAGAGATTTGAGGAGTCTCTGTCAATAATTGAATTAAAATATATAACTAATGATACATAAAACAATGTAATTGATGATTATGGTTAGATTTGGAATAATTTGATTTTTTATTAGTAAATCTCAGTAACTGTTGATTTCATTGAACACAGAAACTGACACAAAATATTTTCATCAATAACAATCTAAATGTATAGATAGGAAATATTTAAAAATGCTGCTTGCGATCTAATTAGAGTTGTATTTAAGGAAGTTTTCTTTGTATATTTTGTCATATGATGTTGACAGTTTATGCTTTAGTGGTTATAAAGGTTTAACTTTTTTATATCTCAATGTCTACTGTCATTAAATGATTATTGTCTGCCTCCCCATTTTCTCTAACCCCCTTGTAATTCCCACAACTGTGAAAATTAAAAACAAATAAAAATGCTTAAATAAACAGTGATATTATCTGTGGAAATTATAAAATTATAAAATCAAATTCTGCCAAGCGTGCCTACGATCAAGTACATCAACATATTATTAAGGTTAAGACATAAATCATTAAAAGCAATAACAAATACAGAAGTGAGTCCCAAACTGTAACTTTTCAAAAAGTACAGTATGTGACCCAGCTGGAGAAGGATAAAGATTAAGAGAGTTGGATATTTATCTAGCACTTATCTTGGACAGTAAATTGAGCTGGAAAGTTAGTGAGATCAAGCTTGCTTTGGAGATTTCCAGTGCTACTTGGTTTCAGATAGGTTAGAAATTAATGTGAGAATAGCCCTTCTTGCAGTACTGATAATGATCTTAAATAAAGCCTTTCATCCCAAAATACTTTACAAACTTCACTAACTGCAATATCAACTCATTTCACGCAATACTGAGAGGTAGCCCACCTGAGAGGTGAAACACAGCGAATGTTTAACGTCACATAACACAACTATACAACAATTTAGAGTAGTTTATGTCACTTTCTTTGCTGATGTAAATCTCATAGCTCTGTTAATTTAAATGGTCTTTCTAGATGGAATAAAGCTGTCCCCCTAGTTTATCTTTATTTAAGAGACCCTGACTCGGATCCTCACAGAAATAGTGTCAATTTACTTACGAACTATCTTGCTTTAGTAGATTTGTGTGTCTTTCAACCTTGCCATCATTTTTATGTATTAATTAAAGATAGTCTGAGTTATTGTTCCTCATGTACATTAGGAGCTCATAAGCCCCATACACAATTTCAGAAAATTTCCTTTTTTATGACTACTACCAACTGCAGTAGCTCTCAAATGACCAGCATCTCCGCAAGACTGACCTTTTCCTCTGAAAGTCTTCTGCACTCATGTGCTTCATGGCCTTCATAGTTTTATCGTTAAGAAATACACTTTCATTCTTGGGTTCAACAAAAATGGCCAAAAGGTCTTTAATTGACTATTAAAGAATTAGATACCTGAGGACTTTGTTGATAGTATTCTGCTTTTCTATTTCCTCATTTTAATATTATTCTGTCTTGAGGCCAGACAGTAATATCTTCCTGATCACTGAGCATATACAAGTAGGTAGGAAATTCAAGCAGTGGACGATGGGAGAAATGGGAGGACATTAAGATGACAAAAGAAGGAAGGACAGATGGTAATGGAAGTTATATGTAAGGAAGGGCCCAATGAAACACGGACATGGGAACAATAGGTGGATGGGAATAAATGCAAAATATAGGTCAGGAGAGAAGAAGCAGATGAGAACGGCAGAGAACAGAAGGAATGAGAGGAAGAGAACAGAAGGCAAAGAGAAAAGTGTAGAATACTGAAAAGTTGTTGCTATGTAATGGAAGAGGAGCAAAGGGTAAATTAAGGGGGGAAAAAAAGGATTAGCTTCTATTTCTGAAGACATAATTTTGAGTTAGAATTTTTTATAGAATTCCCAGATTAGAACAATTTAGGTTCGTCCATCCATTTGAGCAAAGAGGGGATTTCTGCATGCTTGCTTAAAATATTCTTTTTTCACATATAAAGATCTTCAAATGGTTACACCTAATTGGTAAGATGTAAGTAAACGTTTATCATTAAGAGATACCAGAAAATCTTTAAGTGTATTTTTGTTTTAAAGAATATGAAGATAGAACCAGTCTGGATTCAGTGCTCAAAGTCATTGCAATTGTGCTGACTCAAAAGGATTTCTGATTGTAAGGGTTTATAATTCAGTGGTTGGGTTATATTTTGCTTTTTAATCTTATTAACCCTTAGATCAGTAGCAATGAGTGTTCTGCACTGAGGACCTGTAGGTGAGTATACTCCTTTTTCAACCCCATCGCTCTCTCTCCCAGTGTTGTCTTGCTCCCTCATTCTCCAGAACAAATTCTGTCATGCCTGTCCCACATTTCTGCCAGCCAAACTTCCTTGGATAAAGCAATGCTCAATTCATGGACAGTTCTTCCCTGTCCTAATCTCATCACCAGATGCACTCAGCCTTCTGTCCCAAAACCCTGTGTGACAGAAGGCTGAGATTGTGGGCCAGAGATTGTGAATAATTCCACGAGGGAGGGGAAACATAGCCCTTCAGGAACCTATAGTTTATCAACTCAGTATCCTGTCTTCTGACAGTGGCCAGTGCCTGCTGCTTTAGAAGGAATGAAAAGAACGGGCAGTGACTGAGATCCATCGCTTGTTGTCCACTCCCAGCTCTAAAGACTAGGGACACCAGAGCATGGGGTTGCATCGCTGATCATCTGGTCTAGTCATTGATGGACCTATTCTCCAAGAATGTATCCAATTCTTTTTTGAACCCTGTAATACTTTTGGTCTTAAGAACAACCCCATGGCAATTAATTCCACATGCTGACTGTGTGTTGTGTGAAGTACTTCCTTTTCTTTGTTTTAAACCTGCTGCCATTAGGTGATTACTGGTTCTTGTGTTATGTGAAAGAGTAAGGAGATCTTATGTGGCAGGGGAAAAAAAGAACTCCCATAAATAGTTCCTGAAGTTAAATCAGAAATTATAGGTTGAAGATACAGTATTAGGTTTATGGATTAAATGAAGCTTCTGCTTTGGGGGAGAATCCATTTCTGGTTGCAGTGATGTATAAGCTAGGGTCTGAATGAGCTCTCATCTGACATCTAGTGATGAACTGAGGGCAATGACATCAGGAGCAGACTGTATTTGCATAGATACACCTCACAGCTACTGTACTTAGCTGTTTAGCAAATGGAGCTGCTTTGCTAAAGTGAACAGTTTTGTCTGGTTCTATGTTTTGATTCACTTTAGTTTTCAATGCCTTGGTAATGAATGTTTTATACTCCATTGCATCTGAATCTTCTGCACAGGGTTAATTAACAAACTCCAGCTTTATTGTGGCTGCTTGCAACATGGTTTCTTCAGCCTCCCGGCTTCTGAGCTGGTTCCCCTGGTGGTGTTGCTTCCAAACATTTTCCCCCAGGAAACAATATGCTGCATGAAGGTGTCAGCAATAACTTTCATATTGTTACTTCCCTTCTCTTTTAAAGAAAACTGTCAAATACCTCAGCAATCCTTGTTATAATCTAACATATTCACTTAGATCTGATGGCTCTTGAAGTTACTGAGTTCAGCACCTTATCAGTTTGTCTATACCTGTACCTCTAGTATGATATGGTTCACTGGTGCTTCCCTGATGCTATCTTCCTCTAGTCTTGTCAGCCACAGTACCTAGACTTGGTTTTGCTGGAATCTTCATCAAAAGGCCCTCTTCCTCCTGTTGTCCACTTCTAACAAATCTGGCTTGGGATTCTTCTGCTGTAGAAGCCTAAGATATATGTTGTCCATGCTGTCCTCAGAGGTTTTTTTGATTTTCCCGAGCAGTGTAGTTTCACTTAACTGCCTGTCCATTGTCCATTTGTACTTGACATGATCTTTTGTTTCCGGGTTGCATCACTGTAGCTTTTTGCCAGAACTTACTCTGTTTTGTTAATGATTGTATATGTACTTTATCACTTGACTCCAGATCTGGTAGGATTTTTACTGATCCATTGTAATAAAATGTTTTTCTCTTTTATTGGTTTCTTGGTAGTTCATCAAGTGAAGTACCCGAGTATCCAAGTTCTGACAACCTTCTGCTTGTTGACAAGAGTGTTCTTGTTCTCCAGCTCATCAACTTTTGGCCAAACTAGAGTTTAGGTCTTGCGAGGGAGTATTCCTATGATATAGTAGCGCTAAGTATGGGTCAGCCTTTGCAGTTTTTGTTTTTTTTCTACAGTTTCTTAGCAGTTTGTATTCTAATTCTACTTTGCCATTTGTTTCAGGATTTCTGAACTTTCAGAAACTGGGGTTTGTTATCAGAACACATGATATCTAGTATCCCATGCCATGCAAAGTGTGCTTTTATTTTTGGTATGACTATTCTAAATCCTGTGTCTAGTAAATAGTCTATCTCCCAGAGATTGGAAACATAATTTACATTGATCATGTATCCTGTGTCTTCAAAGGTAAACAAATCCACTCCCACCTTTGCCTATGGTCTTTATGGAACTTTGTGTTGCCACAGGATCTCTTTCGGTTGACAGTCTCCCCAGAATCTTCACATGTCACACTTTTCCATGAACATGCATAATTACTCATTTATTTCTGGCCAGTATATGATGTCTCTGGCTCTCCTTAACCAACCTTCAACTCCCAGATGTGACTAATGAACTTTGTTCATAATCTGATTCTTAAAAGCTACTGGAATAACTTGTCTTTCTCCCCAAAAAATGGCATTCTATAAACATGACTCATCTCTTATCTGAAAGAATGGTGTTATTTCTTTAGGTACTTGGTCTTTTATACCTGGTTATACTTGTAGGATCATGAGTTTCAATATCTGCAGCATTCTGTCCTGCTCTTTACCCCTCTGTATCTCTCCCAGCCTTTCTTCTGAGATAAGTAAGTACTATACCGTATTTATTGTCTCCACCTCAGCCTCTACATATCCCTCTTTGCTGTATCTTGGCAGGTAGGTCTGGCTCAAGGGTCCGCCAACATCAAGCCCAGTATTTTATCTGAACACCATACCTCTGCCATTGCATCATCATCCACTATTAGTGCTTTTCCACACTAATTAATGGTTTTCTCCAAATGATTTTGAGAAATGTATGGTCAGTGCAACTGTAGGTGTCATGGTGACATTTTTCCATTTCAGAGAGTATTGCCAACAACTGTTTTCGTTGTTGTTGTTGTTTTGTTTTTCAATTTGAACATAGGTCTTCTCTGTCATGGACAATGTTCTGCTTGTGACAAAAGAACATAAGAGTCGCCATACTGGGTCAGACCAAAGGTCCATCTAGCCCAGTATCCTGTCTTCTGACAGTGATCAATGCCAGGTACCCCAGAGGGAATGAACAGAACAGTAACCATCAAGTGATTCATCCCCTGTCACCCATTCCCAGCTTCTGGCAAACAAAGGCTAAGGACATCATCCTGGTTAGTAGCCACTGATGGACATAGCCTACATAGGCTTATCTAATTCTTTTTTGAATTCTGTTATAGTTTTGGCCTTCACAACATCCTCTGGCAGAGAGTTCCACAGACTGCCTGAGTATTGTGTGAAAAAATACTTCCTTTTGTTTGTTTTAAACCTGTTGTCTATTCATTTCATTTGGTGACCCCCTAGTTCTTTTGTTACAAGAAAAAGTAAATAACACTTCCTTATTTACTTTCTCCACACCAGTTATGATTTTACAAACTTCAATCCTATCTCCTCTTAATCATCGCTTTTCTAAGATGAAAAGTCTCTATCTTATTAATTTCTACTTATACAGAAGCCGTTCCACACCCCTAATAATTTTTTGTTGCCCTTTTCTGATCCTGTTTCAATTCCAACATATCTTTTTTGAGATGGGGTGACCACATCTGCATACAATATTCAAGATGTGTATCATGGATTTATATAGAGGCAACATGATATTTTCTGTCTTATTATCTATCCCTTTCTTAATGATTCCCAAAATTCTGTTTGTTTTAAACTGGTGCTGTAGTCATCTATACCCTCTCCAGCTGCTTGATACCGAATAAGGAAATATCTTTCCCCTGTTTCATTCTTCCTGGGGTTACAGGGAGTATCAATGTAGCCCCACTATTGCTTCTTAGATGAGTTGAATTTAGGAAACTTCTGCATACAGAGTCTCATTTATCTCTCTTCCCCTTTCTCCACTCAGGTAACAAAAACAGCTTTATTTTCAAAGCATCCTCTTTATCTGCCCTCACAATATCTACATAGAGGTTGTATTCCTCTTTCCAGTTCCTGCAAGCCTGAGCTAAATTATTAGCTTTCATGTTTAAAGTCCCTGGAGGCTCAGGCCCTCTGTTATCAGCCTTGCCTTGTAAAACAACCTGTACTCCCAGAAGTATTCTGCTCTGCAGTGCAGCTCTGAATGGTCTCTCTTTTTGTCTAGGACTTAATTACCACTGCAACCATGATTTATGCTTTGTAGTGTCTGGATCTTCTGCCATATAAAATCTCATTCTGACACAGGGTTAATTAACAAACTCCAGCTTTATTGTGGCTGCTTACAACATGGCTTCTTCAGCCCCATGACTTCTCAGCCAGTTCCACAGGAGGTGTTTGTTCCAAACAGTTCCCCCCAGGAAAGAATATACTGCCTGAATGTGTCTGCTGGCAATTTCATATTGGCTTAATAAAATGTTGTTATCCTTATTGTATGAATAAAGGGCATCCAAACTGTGCTTAGCAGGCCCTGATTGTGGGGGCTCACTCTAAACTAAACCTAACTTGCTAAATAGGGGGTAGGGATACCTAATAGAGCAAGTGAGAGGGGATGGGAACAGGTGTTCCTACCAGATGGTATGGACTCTGCCTAAGAGTTCTAGACACCATTTGATTCTCTTTTCTCCAGTCTTTAAAGGCAGAAATTATTGGATTCAATTGATAATCTTTGTTTCTGTTCAGTCATTCCAAGAGCTGAAGTCATTGATGAGCAGATCTAGTGGCTAAGCCTTAGTCCTGGTGTGGGGACAGAGTTGCAATAAAAAACTGTCAAGAGGCAACAGCTGAGGAGTTCCCTACTGTCCAGGGAAATTACTAATAGCTGAGTTCAGTGGTGGACCATCAGAATGTAGGATTGCAAACATGACAGTGAGTGGCAAGCAGCAGCAGTGATAACAGCAGCAGAACTGAACAGAAGTAGAGATTGCAGAAAGCGGCAAGCAGCAGCAGAGATAGCAGCAAGAGCAGCAGAGCATAGCGGTCAGAACAAAATTCAGTGGCATACAGGGAAAAAGATAACAGCAGGGAGTCAGTTGCAGCAGCAGGAGCAGGAGCAGCAGAGACATTGCTCATTGTGCTCCCCCTTCGGGGGGGAGGTGAACCCAGGCACCTCTGAACTTTGGGTCCTTGCTGACTACTGTGGGGTGCAGCAGAGGGAAAGGGGAGTGGGGTGTTAAAGGGGCACTTCTTTGTTGAAATTTCAGGTTGGGAAATGAGGCAAAGGACAATGCCCAACATAATGTGAGGTGGGCACTTGCTTATTGTTACAGTTTTAGAAGCATAGTTGTGGTGTTTTCCCAAATTAATGCATTCCATTTTAATACATTTTCTTTTATTATACAGAGATTCAGTTCTTGTGAGTAGGGAAGTATTGCCTCCTAGAGCCAACAGGAGTGGTGTTTAGTTTTCCCAGATTACTCCCAGTTGGGAGGGAACTACAGCAGGGTCTGTTTTGTATTGCTAAGACAAACCCCTAGGTACTGAACTCACCCCTTGTTGTTGCTGACTGCACCTGGCATTACAGTTACAGATACATTAGTTTGGAACAGATATACAATGTAAGACATAACATTTCTTTTTCAAAGCAGATGCATTAAACCTACTCTTTTGCAGTATCAAAAATACTGTTTCCCCAGATTTCATGGTAATCTAAAGTTTGTCCAAAATTTTAAATCATTATAATCTGCACACCTGGAAATGGAAACCTCAAAGTAACTATCACTCTTCATGCTCCAATTTCTTCAGTGCCTATAATAAAGATCTAAAGAACATTGCTCTCATATTCCATACTCTACCTCTGCCATGGCAAACCTCAAAGCTGTGTTGTGTTTCATAAGGAAAAAAGAGGATGGTTCTGAAATTATCATTTTAAAGCTAACAAAAGGACATTTTCCAAATAATTTTTAATTTTGCAGAACATACTAATTGAAATTGTAGTATGTGAAAAAGATGTTCAGCATACAATTTAATCCATTTCTGGTAAAAAAAAATCCAAATGTTTAATACAATGATATGCCATATCATTTATTCTAAGAACAATTTAGAAATAAATTCTGAGAAGTTATGATATGTGTGCTCTAGGTTTCGTTTTACAGATTTCTTTGATCATTTTTTTAAATGATAAGATATATGACATTTTGAACAACTTGTACAATCTAAAATCCATCTTTTTTCTTGTATTTAGAAATTTGTAACCCATATATAATTTTTCTGATAAACAAGCTACTTATCTTGATAGATAAAATAATTGTTAAAACTTGCTTAAATTTGCAGCTCAGTATAAAACTTAGAACTAGATGGAAACCAACCACAAATTCAGACAGCTAATAATGGAATTTAATATTAAAATAAAAATCTGCAATATGTTCTGTTTGTTTATTTCAAAGTATTCATTAATTTATTTTTTATTTGTTTTGTTCACACTGTTGGGACAAATACTTCCTTTATTATGAAACCTGTAAGAGGAAGCAGTCAATATATCTGAAAAGAGAAAACTTTAATCCAATATTTTCAAGGTCTCAGGTGTTCAAACTGAAGAAAAATCATACTTCTGTGAGAAAGCGCTACTTTTTTTTGAATGGTTAAATTATGTGTCATTTAACCTTCAAAGCTGTCAACTGTTCTAAAGGAAATGTCACCTGTGTTGTGAGTTCAGCAGGTCTCCCAGTGCTGCTGCTGCTGAAATTATACAAACATGAGACACATATCTCATAAGGATAGTTAGAATAGTTGGACAAGAAAAGGTCATTTGGCCCAGCATGCCTGTACCCTTTAAATTTAGCTCAATTTCACATCCCTGTTCAATATTAAAGAACAGAAAATGAATATTCTCATTAGAGCTCTGCAAAATATTTTAATTTAATTTCAAGCCCAGAAAATTTGTCCTTTGGTGAGTTCAAGGAGCTTCCATAAAACAATTTTTGTTAGGGAGGTACATTTGTGTGTGTGTATGAAATTTTGTTATGGTCAAGCACAAAATATTTCTTTTTGGTGTATGTTTGTCTGCAAAAACTTAATTGCAGGTTTTTGTGTTACATTTTGATTCTCAGACTAGGTTGGCTGGGTTTCATTGCATGGCATTTATTCAGGCTACCTGAATGGCTAGACCTACCCCATAAGATCAGAGAAGGGCAGAAGAACATGTTTTTTTATTTGTTTTTTTTCAGGCTTGTGTAAGTGGTTTCAAGGAGGAGACCCTTTGTCTCCATTATGCCAGAGTTGGGAGTGGGCCTATTATCCACCGAAGACTTTGTACCAGGATAGCAAGCGACTAACTAGACATCTTCCTTAGAAACACAACACAAGGTAGAGCACTTGTGTGGAAAGGTAATCTTGAGATAAGATCAGTAACAGTTCCTGCTGGGGAAGAGGGACTGTGTAGTGATGGAGGATCAGGGGAGCAAGTAGAGTCCACCACATTTTTAGATAGTTCAGATAAGCACCAACATTTTTGGATATTTATCCAGACTGAACTCCAAAGGCATGATTCTCTCTTGTGTCTAAGATCCATATAGAGCAGGTGAGAGGTGTGGGGGCTGTCAGTAACTAGTTGGAACAGTCCAGGAGCTTCTCTAACTTTTACAAGTTAAGGATCAGTGTAGAGCAGCAGATGTCCATTATATCTCTGCCTACTCTCTTCCTCCAGCATGCCCTCTGTGCTGTGAGTAGAATGTGGCTGACATGGCAGTTGGCTCTGCAAACTATATACGTGTGGAGAATTTCACTCACCATGGGAAATTCTCCAGTGGCCATTTACAGCCAGACTCCAGAGTGTAGCTGAAACCAAGAATCTAACCCTGAACCTTTTGAAATCCCCTAATCATTAGTCTTATATACAAGATTTAATTGCTCAGGCTTGTTCAATATGTGCTGTGTTATATAGTTTTGCTATGATGAGGTGAATGATGGTTTAGTGAGGCAGAGTGGCCTCACTCTAGTTTGGAGGGAGTTAACTCCCTCAGTGGGCCCAACTAAGCCCACCCTGCCCCACTTGCACAAAGTGCAGTGGCGAGGTATGAAGTATAAAAGGATGCCCTGCAGCTTAGTTGTGGCTGGACCAGGGAAGGAGGCAGATGTCTCTCCCAGAGAGCCAAGCCCTCAGTGGAGTCCAGGATGGGACACAAGAAAGAAAGGCAACCTAGTGCCTCAGGTGACAAAAGATCCTGGGAAGATGCTGCAAGTCTGAGAGTCGGAGGCCAGCAGGAACACAGTGGCACCAGCAGAAACCTGTAGGAAGTAGCCCAAGGAAACGAGATCTTGGTCTGGTTGTGCTGCCAGGACATGTGGCACATATTTCCCCCCTGACCCTGTGTCTCTCCTAGGGCCCTGCTCTGGGACTTGGTGGACAAAGATGGGCCTGGACCCCCTGATCACAGACCTGTACCTGGGGCTGGATGCATACTAACCTTTATGCTAGAGCAGGGGTGGGCAAACTTTTTGGCCCAAGGGCCACATAGGAGTTGCAAAACTGTATGGAGGACTGGGTAGAGAAGGGTGGGTAGAGAAGGCTGTGCCTTCCCAAACAGTCTGGCCTCCACCCCCTATCCACCCCCCTCCCGCTTCCTGCCCCCTGACTGCCCCCCTCAGAACTTCCGACCCATCCAACCCCCCGCCCGCTCCTTGTCCCCTGACCACCCTCTCCCGAGATCCCGACCCTAACTATGGGGTCCCCTATCCAACCCCTCTTTTCCCAGTCCCCTGACTGCCTCGACCCCTATCCACAAACCTGGCCCCTGACAGGCTTCCCGGCACCCCAAACCTATCCACCCCTCCCCCATTCCCTGTCCCCTGACCACCCCCTCCCAACCTCCACCCCATCTAACCGCTCCCTGCCCCTTATCCAACCCCCCCAATCCCTGTCTCCTGACTGCCCCCTGGAATCCCCACCCCTTATCCAACTCCCTGGCCCCAGCCTCCTTATTATGCTGCTCAGAGCAGCAGGTCTGGCAGCCACGCCACCCGGCCGGAGCTAGACCCATTGCCACTCTGCTTTGCAGGAGCGCACAACCCCATCGGCTACAGCATTGCCTGCGCGGCGGTGCATCTGCAGTGGGGGGGAGCGGGGGAGGGAATGAGGGCTAGCCTCCCAGGCCGGGAGCTCAAGAGCCGAGCAGGATGGTCCCGTGGGCCGGATGTGGCCTGCGGGCCATAGTTTGCCCACCTCTCGGCTAGAGGGCCAGAGCTATAGACTGTTGATGTTTGCCCCAGCCAGGAGGATGAGAGTCATAGACTGTTTAAGTGCTTAGCCCACACCCAGTGAGCAAGGTCCATAGACTATTGTCATTCATCCTGGCCAGGAGCATGAGGTGCGCACCAATTGGGGTGTGTGCAGGGTGTGTTGGCTGACTTGCATGGTCATGGTCAGATTACCTAGTGAACCACCAATTGGGGTGAGTTTAGAGTGTGTAGGGTGTGTTTTGGCTGACTTGCATGGTCATGGTCAGATCATCTAGTGATCTTCTGATAAGCATACTGGCTTTCTGACACTGCCACAAAGGGATGCTCTTGATTCCAAGAGGGAGGAAAGTTACAGATGGCTTACTGCATATTTCTATATGAAGGTTTTCAACGCAGAAGCTGGTTTAATGAGAGATTATATACTTATTGTGATACTTTTGAACTTCTGTGTATATATATAACTATAACTTTTTTATACAGTGTGATGGCAAGGTCAGATGGCTATAGTAAAGTACTGAGAAACAGGTATGTTAGCCCCAGGCTAAACAAATCCCTAGTACCCTGGTAACCAAATGGCAGTTGCTCCAGGTTAATCAAGGCACTGGGATTGTTTTTCTTGGGCGTAGAGATAGTACTTTATTAGACTGCTAGCTCAGGAGGTATCAGGGCACCTGGCTTCGGCGTCACGTCGTTCAGCAGGGAGGAGAGAGGGCCTGGGTGTGTGAGGGGTGGGAGCAAGACGGAAGGAGTGAGCAGTGGAGTGTGTATGTGGAGGTGAGGCGACTAAGCTTGTCAGACCGGGAAGGTCACTGTGGTGGGTAAAGAAGGTGTTGGGGAGGCATGGGAGGTAGCCGGGGTTGTGTGTCCTGACTGTTCAGAGGCTTAGACAGCTGCGGATGCACGGGCCCTGGGCGGAAACTCGGGTACGAGGGCGGGACCAGTTCCCACTCCATCCTGATCAGGCACAGGAGGAGCTGACCCAGACTGTGGGTTCCACAAGAGGGGAAGATCACTGAGATGAACAAGTCTGCCAATAAGCGCAGGACCCACCAAGATAGAGGAGGAACTTTGTCACAACAGGTATTAATGTTTATTTTTAGTTGCCTTTTTCTTGTAGCCCTAGAAACAGGACAAGATCCAAACCCTCCTGAAATCTGGTGAAATTTTATCTGGAACTGAATTTTGTAGTTAGCCTCCATGTCTGTGATAATTTTGAGGAAGTTTTGATTTTGGGCTAGTATCTATGTAGCTGCTCTTTTGTACGTGGATAAGTAGAACTGACTTCAACCCTTTTGATTCCTGTTACTTTTAATGCCTGTACACATATGGCCTGTCACAGAAACTCACTTTGTTCTCTGAAATACCTTTGGTACCCTGCTGTAGAGAGGACGAACTTATTTGTTGTTGATGCTTCTAGCTCCTGGATGATATTATTATTTTCTTAAACTAATTTGTTCATCTGAAACCCCTGTCAACTCTCTATTTGCCCTGGAAAGCCTGTACTGGTCATACTCAGTAATTCTCTGACTACACATTAAAATCAAAAGTGTAAGGATCCTGGTGGGGAACAAGTGCAAAAGCAACATAGACAGAGTTAGGCAAGTGGCCTTTCTGATTCTGTCCTTTCTGCCCCTGTGTAACTGGTGCATGCATCTGCTAGCATCTACATGGGTGGCACTTCCTTCTTAGGGCAATGTTTACAGGGGATAGTTATACTAGAATAATCTAAGGTGCGAATAACTGATATAGTTAAACTGGAATAGCCCTCTCCCTGTGTAAACATTTACTTCAGTATTAAAGTGATTTTTTCAATTTAGCTTATACCACTTGGGAAGGAGTTTAAGCTCAATGAACCCCTCACCCCCTGCTAAGAACAATCTATTATTGGAATAAGGGTGTCAACAAAGGGTTTTATACCAGTATAATAATAATAATGGATTAAGTATCCCGGTATAATTATACTGGTAATAATGCTAAAACTTTTCTGTGGAGAAAAGCTCTTAGTAAAGTATTGGTTTGGACTCCTATGCTTGAAATGCATCCTCACTGCCACAATCCATCAGCATGGCAAAGATAATGGCTATTCTCCTTCTTGAATACTGTTCCTATAATATTGTTGCCTTTTCTTCTGACACCACAGTCTGATATCAATGTCACCCTTTTGTCGCGCAGTACCAGATGCCCTGGGCCTTACAGGTCAGCTTTCCAGTGGAGATCAGTGACACAGAATCTGGGTACATCCTAAGTGAAACATTTGTGAAAAACATGTCCAATTTTTATTGAAAAATTGTGAAAATCATTTTTTTACCAGCTATCCACAGTCTGTGAGAGAACCCTGTACTAAGGATCTTTATGTCCACACTAGAGTCTTCCATTGTACCACAGTAGGAGAATTAGTAATGATGGTTCTGATCCAATAGTGTGAGATGATCTTGTGTTCTAGGCTAGTTCATTATGACTCTTAGAGATAGAAACTGAGATCTTGAATATGATATTCTCTACTCTAGGGAGCCAGTGCAACGTGAGGAATATAATGGAAAACAACTTACCTAATAATATATGGTAAATATTAATGAGGACAGGGCAGTCATGCAGATCAATCTGGATTGTTTGGTAAAATGGTCCCATTCTAACAAAATACATTGTTGCTAAATGTGTGATCTTGCATTTGCCTGTATCACAAAGAATGCAGGTCATATCTACAGGATGGGGAACTGTCTCCTGGAAAACAGTGACTCTGAAAAAAGATTTAGTAGTTAGGGTAAATAGACAGCTCACTCTGAGCTCCCAGTATGATGCTGTGGCAAGAGGTCTATTCAGATCCATTAGATATATAAACAGAAGTAGCGAATAAGAGGATGGAAATGATCATACTTGCATATGCGGCATCATAAGACCGATACAGTAATCCTGCATACAGGTCTGGTGTCCACATTCCACAACAAATGCTGAAAGATTGGCAAGGGTCCATAAAAAAAACTATAAAAATGTTTTGAGGCTATAAAAATGCCTTACAGTAAAAGATTTCCATCCTGTTTAGCTTTATAAGAACCTGTGGTTGGATTAAAGCCAAACAAATTTAAATTAGAAATTAGGTGATTATTTTAACAGTGAGGATTAAAAACTAAAAGGGGAATGGTGGATTCTCCATCTCCTGATATCTTCAGATCAAAAGGACTGGAAGCATTTCTGAAATACAGGATATGCTTTAATCAAACACAAGTTCAAAATCAAGCTCAAAGCAGGGGTAATTTGGTAAAATGCTATGGGCTGTATTATACAGGAGGTCAGACTAGATGATCCTAATGTAGCCTTAAAATCTATAAATTTATGATCAGAAGACAGGTAACCTGTATGCTGAGGAGATAGGCTGCTGCATTCTGCACCACTTGTATTTTCCTCAGGACTGTAGCTTTCACGCAAAGCAGACTGTTTTGCTCTGAACCTTCTGCCCTCCGATCTTACCTCCACAATCAGTTGCATCAATAACTTTCTCTTAACTCTTTCCTGCTGCCTATTTCTTCCATTACAAAAAAAGGACGGAAGGGGATGTATATATAGTACATTTCCTCCACACTGTATCAACCACCTTCTGTTTTCATTACAAAAGAAACAATTCTAAAATAAGTATTTTCACTTCCACTCAAAATTTTGCAAGCACAAAATGTTGGCAATGTTTTTTTCATGCATCAACCCTAGACTACTCATTACTCTGACATTTTACAAGTGCTATATTGGAAGTGTGGAATCACTTTAAATGAAATTGAGATTTTGTGTATGTAAAATTTAACAGCAAACAAATTCCCTTTACATTCACACAGCACTAATATTCTTCTTCAGAGAACCACACTAAAGAACTGAATACAAGTCAGCTTAGTCCATTGACCCTTTCCACTGCACCATATATTCCAGATATCTTCAGATCTTACCACTTTCTGCTTTTTTCACCTCCCACCAACAAAACTACACCTTTCCACCCACCAGTATCCTCATAAAAGAAGTAGGAAAAAAATAAAAATATTGCTATATAACATTGTGCTATTCAGTCTGTACAGTACAGAGCAAATACACAACAAACATGTTTTTGCTGTGCATCGAACATATTTCTATTTGTTTGAACATTTGGATAATTATTCATGGAAGTACAGAAATCAGAGATGGAAAAGCCATATTAGATAGTCCAGCTCTCAATATTGATTGCTCTCAATAATAGTTTCTAATGTTTTGTCCAGGTTAGTTTTAGTTGTCTTAAGTGTATAGAACTTCCATCACTTCTCTCGGGGGTTTATTCCACATTCTAATACATCTTGCTGTCAGAAAGTTTGTGTTATTTTTTTACTCCTTGACATTGAGACAAAATTTGCTTATCAGTAGTATTTAATTGCCATCCTATTGTCACTTATTTGAGATGATTTTAGCTATTTTCTCTATTTATGCTTTGGGGCTGGGCAGAGGCAGAGAGAAGAGGGGAAAGTACCATAATGAACCTTAAATTAAAATGTAAAGTGGTTTTGCTGCAGTTATAAACTTTAAATGAAACACTTCAACATTTAACTGAGCAACTGAAAAGCAGCAGGATTTTTTGCACATCATGAAGCATCCACTAAAATTATAGAGTTAGGAATGTTCTGACAAATCATAATTTGATCAGATAACTATCAGTAAGTGATTTATTATGTTAATTTATAATCACCAAATATAATTGTATATTCTACATTATTTATAGTATACCTCACTTTCAAACTGAGCCATCATTTTCTCAAAGTCAGGATCTGTTGAACTTATATAAACTGAATAAGAACACTCAGCTGCTACTATCATTATCTGCATTAAGCACCTCCACTTTATCCTTTCAAAGAGTAATGTAGACTTAGTCAGTGGGATCTAGGCAATTAAAATACTGCAAATTCATTGTAAATATAGGTGTAGCTAACTGCAGAAAATCTCTAAAATGTTCAGTCCCCATATACTTCAGTTCATAGCTTGAAGGGGGAAAGATTTTTCTTTTAAAAGGATTTTTTTTTCATTAAAGGAAGACTCCTTTCATTAGAAAGCAAGTCCCAGCACCGTGGGACTCAGTCCACCTCAAGCCTTAGCTAATACAGCTAGCTCAACGTTTATCAATAACCCTGCAAACAACTAGGAAGAAGCTGTGGTAGAACTAACAAAGTCAGACTACAGCTGAGGCATTTTATAGCACATGAAGGGATCTTGCTGACAATCTAGCTCAGCCGGTTAAAAATTCCCCTATATGCCTGTTCTCAAATCTAGATTATATGATAGTTCTACATAAAATTAGTCTCCAGTGTAAGGGTTTGCACTGCTTGTTTCATTACCTGACGATGCATATTATGGAGCACAAATTGAAGTGAGTGTCCCAGTATAAACTTTTCAGTGCTGCACACCCAAATTTCCCTGCAGAATAAAATGGCACATCTAATCCAATGTAAATTTTAAAAATAAATAAATAAATAAACTAGTGTTAAAGTTAGTATTTTAAAAAATGTACCTGAAGTCCACTTTTGAATTTGTTTCTGACATATTTGGGTCATAGTACACCTCTACCCCAATATAATGTGACCCAGTATAACATGAATTTTGATATAACCCGGTAAAGGAGTGCTCTGGGGGGGGGCGGGCTGCGCACTCCGGCGGATTAAAGCAAGTTCAGTATAACATGGTTTCACCTATAATGTGGTAAGATTTTTTTGGCTCCTAAGGGCAGCGTTATATCGAGGTAGAGGTGTATCTCCAAATGTCTTCAGCTAGAAATTCCAATTTGTTTGGTAAAGAAAAACACCTTTTAGCATGTTTCAGATGGTTTCTTCTTCTTCTTCTTCTTCTTCACAGTAATGCCTGGAGATCCCAATTGAGACATATATTTTGCTATGCACATACACAGTAAAAGATTGTCTTATTAAACAAGGCAGACAAAGGGCAGTATGGGACAGGGAGATTTGATTACAGCAGTTGGTTCCTAGCATAGCAGCCTGAATGCTCGGCAATGCAGGCACCAATAACATATCATTTCACTGTTTTGATACCTTCACTGACTTCTAGTGGCGTAAAAGACCAGCTCATAGGTGTGGGAAGCAGAGGTTTGGGGGGGGGGTGTGCTTCAGCACCCCCAGGTTTTACAAGGAGCTCTGCTGCCAGCCCCACATGTGTGCTGCTGGCCCCGCGCTGAGGGGCCCAGCTACTGGCCATGCGCCTGGAGTCCCGGCTGCCCGTCCCACGCCTGGGATGATCTAGGTGATCTAGACTAGATGATCACAATGGTCCCTTCTGGCTTAAAATTTATGAACGAATCTATTAATTGTAGTTATGTTTCATTGGGACAATGGAATTGTCAACCTCAAAAATGAAATTTCCATTTAAAGGAGAAGGAACTTTCCCAGCAACTGGCCCATTATTTTGGAATTCAGTCCCAGAAAATATCAGGATGACTGATCCTCAGTGCCTACCAAGCAAATGTTAAATCCACTTCTTTGACTTCACCTTTACACAATAACAACACATTAACACCAAAGCAAAATCAATAAACACAAACAAAATATATAAATGGATTCCAATCTGTCTTGACTGAGAGTAAGAAGCAGAGAGAACACAAAACAGGTCTGTGAACACTGTATAATTTGGAAGGTCACAGCACCTAATTGGCTGCTTATTTTTTTCCTTTTTCCCTTCTCACATACACAACCTGAATCCATATCTGTGGGACGAGAAGGACTGGCTCAGTAGTGGTGGGTCATATTGGCTGAGTACATAGAGAAAGGGATATAGTGGGTGATAAATAATTTGGGGGGGGGAATGGATAAAGATATAGTAACTAACAGATGGTCCTGAGACATTTTACTTGTACTTTGACTGCCTTCTATTGTTTATCTGACTTGTTTATTTAAATTCTAAATTCTTTGGATGGGGAATGTGTCTATCTGTTTGTAGAGTGCCCAAGGCACTATGGTGCCTGTTTTATTTGGGTTATTTAGGCATGCAGTAATACAAATATTGAATAAAAGAATAGAACTAATAATGTGATAATGAGCTGTGAGTAACTGGCTGAGAGTAGAGTTTGCAAACCTCACAATAAATTTAATCAGATTATATAACTTTCCCTTCTGTTCTCTAATTTGCTTTTTGGTTTGGAAAATATCAGTGACATCTGATGAATTTCTGTTGCCCTCTCTCTCTCTCTTTCCCCCACATTGCAATATTCAATGTAACACTTGTAATAATCATGTCATAAAAGGAAAGATTAGTTTCCAAATGTTTTTTTTTCCAGTATCCTGAGAGAGCAGATGGTGGAAAACGAGGGTCTCACTGTTGGCTGCTCACTGGAGCAGCAAAGAAGGAAGAAGAAGGGAAGTTCTAGCAGCTGGGTCCTCTCAAGCAAAAACAACTTCCAGGAGAATGAGTCATAGCAAATGAGAGAGGGAAACAGAATGTCCAGTTTCTTAATCCTATTTGTTACATGGAAGAGATTGACCACAGACAGAAATGGAGAACATGACATTCTTTCAGGGCTAAAAGTGAGGAAGCAAGAGCATTTTTCAAAATTGCCTGCAGCCAAACTAAAAAATAAACCTATCCAAGGCATGCATGTGCAATTTCAACAAATTCTGCACTGGTGCCTTGGATTAGGGTGCTGTACCAGCACTTCTATATAAACAAAATGTTGGCTTTTTACATTGCTGCTGTATAGATTTTAAAATTGATCATCCTGTTCCTCCACCACAAGGTACACCCTAACAATAGATCTTAGTGTGTTATGGACAAACAGGCTGAAATCAAGTAGTGGAGTATGCAGAATCTATCTTTTGACCTGAGGTTCCTTCTGTTTGCTTCTCTGTTCACTGCACCAAGACATATGTGATTTGTTTTCACTCATGGTGAACATAGATGAAATAGAAGTAATTCAAAGCAATTTTCTGGGCTTTTTGCAAATAGCCCAGATGCTCCTCTAGCTCAGTGTCATGAAGGGAAGCAAACTATGTCACGGCAGTCACCAAGAAGGGAATATGTCAGCAAATTTTTGGGAGAAGTAGTTGACATACAGCATTTTCTTCTGGGGCATGTATGAAAAGCTGCATAGGAGATTAACTCTTATTCTCCCAGCATTCATTTTCTCTCTGTGGCTTCTATTTATCCCAGAAATGGCTACCGTAGGGTTGAAATAGGTGCACAGCTTGTCAGGGAGCCTTATAGAGGGAATGGATCCCCTCATGAATGCTTTGCGGTTTGGACTTGATCTCCCTGTAGATTTTTGAACTGTATAAGGTCTTCCCTGCCCTTTCTAATGCTTAGTTTGATGCCACACAACATTTATATTTTTGAAAATGTTTAAAGTAAATTGACCCAGCTGTTTCTGACCCATCAGGTAGTGAAAATGCAATATGTTTCTGGTTTAATTTACACATAAACTAAGAGGATAATATACAGGGAAACAGATTTAAGTTAGAAGTTTGGAGGTTTATGTGTCTTAAAATTTTTAAAGTATTTGATGTTATTTTAGGAGGAATAAGTTAGGAACCCTAACTGAAACTTAAAACTCTTTGCGTGTGTTTGAGCTGTAGCCTGTTCTTGCTTTGTCTACATAAATTTCATACAGCTTTTGAGAGATTTTGTTTTTGAATGATAGATCGATTCGTGGCTGTGGGAAAGCAAAGACTACCCACTATATAATGTTTGGGTGGAGCTGGGCTTAAGAGGCCATGTTTTTGCTTTAGTTTTAGATTAGATTCTTCTTTCTTTCATATGTAACATTTTAGGGTCAGTTTGTGAATGGTTCTTTCTCAAGTGCAAAGGGGAAGAATATTCACAGTGCACCCTACAGTGACCTGTTAGCATTCTGTTTGGAGAGTGCAGACCCTGATTCCAGGTAGTGCTCCGGCAGCACAAAGCTGCCTGAATGTCGGAAGAAGAAACTATTCCACATCAGCCAAGAGAGTTGACCTGTCATAGAGGGAATAGCACATTGCCAGAGGTGTAACTAGGGTAAGGTGAGAAGTGCAGCCATCCAGGGCGCAGAGCCAGCGGGGGTGCAAAAGTGGGGCAGTGCAGGTTAGGGCGCAGTGGCATCATTTCCTCCTCTTCCCTTCCCCCACTCCCCCCGGACTGGACCTAGCAGTATCGGCCAGAATCCACAGTTGTAGTTTGGGGCAGAGGGGGCACTGGTCCCACCAAATGGAGGCCTTGGCTAGATATGGAGCTGTTCCTTCTGCTGATGGTGCAGCTGGACACCACCTCCTGAGTCCTAGTTATGGTTGCCTTCCCTTTCTACATATGCTGGGCACCCTGCATGGCCAGCATCCTTTTTTCTGTACAAGTATGAGTGCCTGTGAGGGGGAGGCATGGGGGCATGGGGGTGTGGGGCTAGAGGCAGTGGGGCAAAGAGGGGATAGTGTAATGTGAGGGGGATGTGGGAGTAGGGGGAGGGAGATAGGGGCCAGGCATTGTGGTGAAGATGGATGGGATGAGGAATGGAGGGAGAACAGAAACCCCACATGCAGGATCTCCTTGCCGGCAGCATCAACATCTGAGGCTCCTCAATTAAGCCATCCCAACCCCCATCCAGCGCTGGCAGCCTACCTCCAGTGGGTTTCCCTGCTGCAGGTACCCTATCCAGTGCCCTCCAAATACCCCATCCTGATCCTTCTCTCCCTCCTCCCCGGTAGCATCTTCTATTTGGAAACTCTAGGGGTCGCTCCGTTCTCACAGTCTTTGATTCCAGAGCTGATGGGAGTGAGTCTGCCCTGCCAGCAGCCACCTGCCCCCAGTGTCTGGGCTGAGCACTGGGCTTGCATGGCCAATCTTAGAGCTCAGGCTCAGTGACTGCAAGCCCAGAAGCCATGGGCCTGGGGCTGGGGCAGGGCACCCAAGGAGGAGGAAAGGGTGGTTCCTCTGTGCACAGGGAGAGTGGGGAGAGCAAACAGTGTGTGACTGGCTGCTGAGAGGCAAGTGCCATGGGGGGATGAGTACATCTCATGGCAGCCAGGCTCCACAGGCAGCCAGGCTCCACAGGCAGAGCTCAGCTCCAGGGGGTGTCGCCAGCCAGCAACAGGCTCCTTTGGGGCAGAGGCAAGAGCATGTCAGTAGCACAGCTTGGAACTGGGCCGGCTGCCCTGCCTGAGGAGTGCCCGGCTGTGCAGAGGTAGCCAGCTCATAGAGCAGTGCAGGGAGGGCTGCTGGGCAGCCAACTTGCGCCCCAGCTCCCACCACACAGAGAACCCATGGCAGAAACAGCAAGACCTCCTTCTAGCAGGTCTGGCTACAGCATGGGTTCCAAATGTCCTCTCTAACCAACCTCTGGATAAAAAAAGCCTCAGATCTAGCCTTCAGATTGTAAAATGCTTGGCATAGTGAGCTTGTCTTCTTACCTGTCTATGAAGTACCCAACAAACTGTTGGTGATATACAAATAGAATAAAACAATCATAGCAAATAGATTCACAAGTTATCCCAGTTTCTCTTCCTTATGGATTAGATCTACCTAAGAAAGAACAAGTTCCTTCTCGCCTTTACATATTTTTTTTACTTTAGTCCCAGGATTACAAAAAAATAAAATAAAAAACACAAAAACCAAGGCTCACCAATATTACTTATCCCTGTGATGTACACTAGCTTATTGTAAACCATTTAAATTCTATGGCCCTGCATGGCTCCAGAGGTCTTCCAGAAAAAAGTTCATTGCAAGATTAGGATTTATATTAGTATGAAATAAACAGGACCACAGATTTAGCCCAAATGCTGGGCTGGTTTTCTGCATACTGTTACTAGGGGATAGATGTGAGGGAGAAGGCATAGATGGGTTCCAGCTGTGGTCAGACCTACCCCACCCACATCACCCTCTAGATCCAGAATTGTGCAGGAGAGACCTTTCACCCACACTGGCCTTTGTGTCCTTTGCAAAGGAAACTGCAGGGGAGGAGCTAGCCAGAGACTCAAGCTGGCATAGCAATTGCAGAAAGCAGTTCAAACTGGGACTGCCAGACACTGATGATGTCATCAATAGACTGCCTTCTGTAGTTTTCACTCTGAAAATCCTCTTCTCTGTGCTTATTAGCTCCTTGCTCCAACTTCTCTGATTCCCACTCTCATAGTCTGTAGCCTCCCCTCCTTTTTCTTTCCATTCTAACATACTCCTACTGAAAGTATTTAAATAAACAATACCAAAAAAATCATGGAATTAGAACATAAGAATGGCCCTACTTCAGTGTTTCCCAAACTTGGGATGACATTTGTGTAGAGAAAGCCCCTGGCGGGCTGTGCTGGGCTGGTCCGGTTTCTTTACCTGCCCCGGCCACAGGTTTGGCCGATTGCGGCTCCCACTGGCTGCAGTTCATTGCTCCAGGCCAATGGGAGCTGCTGGAAGTGGTGGCCAGTAGGTCCCTAGACCCGTGCCGCTTCCCGCAGCCCCCATTGGCCTGGAGCTGTGAACCGCAGCCAGTGGGAGCCGCGATTGGCCAAACCTGCAAACTGGTCAGGTAAACAAACCAGGACAGCCTGCCAGGGGCTTTCCCTACACAAGTTTGGGAAACACTGCCCTACTGGGTCAGGTCAAAGGTCCATCTAGCCCAGTATCCTATCTTCTGACAGTGGCCAGTGCCAGGTGCCCCAGAGAGAATGAACAGAACAGATAATCATCAAGTGATCCATACCCTTCACTCATTCCTTCCTATCATGGCTAATAGCTATTGATGGACCTATCCTTCATGAATTTTTCTAGTTCTTTTTTGAACCCTGTTATGGTCTTGGACTTCACAACATCCTCTGGCAGACAGTTCCACAGTCTGACTATGTGTTGCATGAAGGAATACTTCCTTTTATTTGTTTTAAATCTTCTGCTGATTAATTTCATTTGATGACCCCTAGTTTTTGTGTTATGAGAAGTAGCAAACAATACTTCATTATCTACTTTTTCTACGCCAGTCATGATTTTAGAGACCTCAATCAAAGCTCCCCTTAGCTGTCTCTTTTCCAAGCAGAAAATCCTAGTCCCATTAATCTGTCCTCATATGGAAGCCATTCCATACTCCTAATAATTTTAGTTGGCTTTTTCTGAACCTTTTCCAATTCCAATATATCTTTTTTTGAGATGGGGCAACCGTATCCGCACATAGTATTCAAGAGGTGGGCATATCATGGATTAATATAGAGGCAACATGATATTTTCTGTCCTACTGTCTATTCCTTTCTTAATTATTCCCAGCACTCTGTTCTCCTTTTTGACTGCCACTATACATTGAGTGGATGTTGTCAGAGAACTATCTACAGTGACTCCAAGGTCTCTTTCCTGAGTGGTAACAGCTAATTTAGACCCCATCATTTTATATGTAAACTTGGGATTATGCTTTCCAATATGCATTACTTTGCATTACATCAGCATTAAATTTCATCTGCCACTTTGTTGCTCAGTCATTCCGTTTTAAGAGATCCTTTTACAGATCTTCACAGTCTGCCTAGGTCTTAACTATCTTTAGTAATTTTGTATCATCTGAAAATTTTGCCACCAAACTCTTTACTCCTTTTTCCAGATCATTTATGAATAGGTTGAATAGGTCTCGTCCCAGAAGAGACTCCTGAGGGCACTACTATTTCTCTCCCCATTCTGAAAACTGACCATTTATACCTACTCTTTATTTCTTCTCTTTTAACCAGTTACCAGTCCACGAGAGCACCTTCCCTCTTAGCCCGTGGCAGCTTACTTTACGTAAGAACCTATGGTGAGGGAACTTGTCAAAGGCTTTCTGAAAATCTAAGTACACTATATCCACTGGATGCCCTTGGTCCACATGCTTGTTGAGCCTCTCAAAATATTCTAATAGATTGGTGAGGCATGATTGCCCATCACTAAAACCATGTGACTCATAGACTCATAGACTCGTAGATCAGAAGGGACCAATATGATCATCTAGTCTGACCTCCTGCACAAAGCAGGCCACAGAACCCCTACCCATACACTTTTATAACAACCCTTAACACATGACTGAGTTATTGAAGTCCTCAAAATTGTGGTTTGAAGACCTCAAGCTGCAGAGAATCCACCAGCAAGTAGTTCCCAGCGATTCCCGTTTTTTTTCCCTTATTGCGATCGCGCCCTCCCGTTCGCACCTATCGCCCGTCGCTGGTACCAACCCCCGGTTTTCCTCGCTCGCTTCACCCATTCTCGCTCCAAAACGGGCTCGGCCTTTCCTGCGACCCGTTCCTTCAGCTCCTGTAGCTGGCACTTGTCGCGAGGCCCTACTGCCTTTGACACACAACACTGTTCCCACACCACAGCCCTCCATGCGTCCAATCCCCATCCACTCTGCCATAACCCGTTTCTCCTGCTACCATATCCCATCCCTGCCCTCACCTCCTCCCTCAGTCTATCGATCCGAGCCTGAGGCACCGTACGTCTTGCCTTGGCCACTGGCCTCGGTTCTCACTTCCACACTCCCTACCCTCCTCCTGTCTCGCGGCCACCACCTTCTATATTAATCTATGATATTGTCATATCTCCACTTTATGTGAGCTAGGCGCACTTTCCCTACTAGGTTTCCTTCCATATGCACGGTCTCTCCACCCCGTTGGCAGCCTTCCTCCGCTGTCTCCCATCCCATAGTTACTGACCCATCCCTCAGGCCCTCCCATGCTACCTCCCAGCTTTCTCCGCCTCCTGTAATTTCTGCTTTTCCTACTCCATCTCTGACGTGCTTGCGCCTACCCTGGCCTACACACTCCTGCCCATAAAGGGTTTGTCCACTTTCTTGGTGCAGGCTTTCCGTCCCGTTCCGCCAGCTGCGACGTTAAACGTTATTCCAGGGCTGCCTTCCGCTTTAACTCCCAAGTTCACTCCGTCCATCCCCACTTCCCTAATGACACTTCCTTAACTCCTTTTCATTAGCGCCTTGACGAACGTCACACCGTATCCTCAGCTTCTACCGTTTGTTTATCCTTCCCATCTAGTTGAACCTGCATCGCCCTCTCGATCACCACCCAGTTGTCCCCTCCCCCCATTTCTTCTCGGGTCTCCACTGCTCCCCCCCCCCATCTTGGCTCACCTTCTCGTCGAGTCACCCCTACTTGGTGAGCCTTCCGAGCTCACACTCCAGAATCTGACCCCTCTTTCTTGGAAGCCCTGTCCTCCATCTATTCTGGGGTTGCGTCTCCCATTCACCCATTTCCTATGTGTGTTTACTTCTTAAGACATTAAAGAGGTCTCTATCACATATCCAAATCAGATCCCGGCGGTCTGTAGCAACACCCAAGCACTATCTCAGGGAAGCTCTAGTAGCTTTTTACCACATGTGATTTTTGCACAGACAGACTCTGTCTTATCCATCCCATCACTTCTTATTTCTATTACAGTTAATCTCATCATTGATGTGCAAGGTACTCCACCACCTTTGCCTTTCTTCCTGTCTTTAAACAGCAACAATAGCCTTCAAATACCTGTACTCCAGTCATAGAGTACTATATCCACCAGGTTTGTTATCCCTATAATATACGGGTTCACTCTGCCCCCAGTAGCTCCAGTTCCTCCATCTGTGTCCTAGGCTCCTCGCATTAGTGTACAGACATTTTAATTTTTGGCAGTTGGCGTCAGTGACATTCTTTACCCCTGTTGTGGCACAGACCTTTTACCACCAGCATCACCTGTTAGTTAGTTTCTACTGCCGCTTTTCCTCCTTGGGTTGATTCTTTGGACACAGGGTATCCCCTCTCACTTGTTTACTTCCCTCTCACCGGTCAATTCCGGCTGGGAGATCTCCTGGACATTCTCCAACCACGCCCCCAACTTCCTAGTTTAAAGCTTTCTAAATGAGTGGGCGAGCCTCCCATCACAGAAGTCTATTTCCCCTCTACTTAAGTGAATCTCATCCGAGAGAACAGGCGTCTGTCCGTAATGTTTCCCAATGACCGTACATCCCAAAGCCCTCCTTATAGCACCACTGCTGAGCCATCGGTTAACGTATAATCTTGTCACTCCTTCGTCGCCCTGCTCTAGGAACGCGACAGAATACCACTGAAGATCACCTGAGCCTCGATTTCCTTGAGCGCTTCCCCAAGGTCTGGCATAGTCCTCCTTGATACAGTCAGCGAGTAACACCGTATCATTCGTCGCACATGAGGACAATCAACGGATTCTTCCCGTCCGTGCATAGGGGATCCTTTTCAGCCTCAGGTCCACATCCTGATATCTGTAAGCTACCCGGCAGACAGCACACACATCTTATCCCCGACAGTTCTAGTTACAGCCGGTCTATTCTCTGCACATAAGGAGTCTCCAATCACGTAGACTTGCCTTTTCCAAGGTGACAGTGTGCTCTTCCGGTCTATCCCCTGCACCCCTGGCCCGCAAGTCCTCTCGATCGTATTCGTGCCCACAATCCCTAGGGCTACATACTTGGTGTCGCCTCCATTGACTCCTCCCGTTCTTCTGCAGGACTAATGCTCGTCTCTTTTTCCTCGCCCTCTTCCTTCAGCGGCACCTGCTGAGCTCCCACCTTCATTTTCCAAACCACAGCAAACCTGTTCCTGAGTTCTATTTCTCCATCGCTGGGCGCCATTTTTCCTCTGCCGGTTCTCTAGTCACATGCTTCCACTGTCCACTTTGCTCACCAGCAGCCCCTCCTCAGCAATTCTTGGTCCTGCTCCCATCTGCAACGTCTGAGCTATCCCCTGTGCCTCATCATGGTCTGACTCCATCATCTGCTCAACCCCCCTTCTAAATTCAGCCAGAGTTTCCACCTGCATCTCCAGTCCTTATCTTTTTTCCAGCAGCCTTCTATCAGGCGGCGCTTCATGCAGATGACACCTCAGGTGCCCCCTCCAGGACCATGTACATGCCACAGCTTCCACATCCGGTCATCCTCAGTGTGTCCTCACTGCAGCCTCTGTCTCAGTCATGGCCTTCCAACTCTGTGCCTGGCAGTCCACGCCACACACCGCACCACAGGCCCCCAACAAGCACTGGGCTGCTGGCAGACCCCTGCCCCTTCCTTACCTGGCTTCTCGCTTCTCTGCCCTAGTCCCCCTGCAACCTCCCCCTGGGAACCCACTGAAACTCCCCTGTTAGCAGCTCTGTTGCTGGCTCCTGTGCCGCTGCAGCTGTCTGTGCCGCTACCTGAGTGCCTGGCTCCTTATATAGGACCCCTTCCTCAACACATTATGTTCATCGATCGTCTGACATGTGTGTTTATTATAGTTTCAACCAGTTTTCCTGGTATTGAAGTCAAGCTTACAGACTGTAATTGCTGATATCGCTCTGGAGTCCTTTTTAAAAATTGCATCACATAGCAATCCTCCAGTCATCTGGTACAGAAGCTGATTAAAATGATCAGTGACAGACGACAAATAGCCCATTCTGCAATTTCAAATTTTGAGTTCCTTCAGAACCTGGCTGAATACCATTTAGTCCTGGTGACTTATTATTTAATGACAGTTTGTTCTAAAATCTCCTGTAATGATAGCTCAATCTGGGACAGTTCCTCAGATCATGCCACCTAAAAAGAATGGCTCAGGTTGGGGAATCTTCCTCAATCCTCAGCCGTGAAGACCGATGCAAAGAATAATTTAGTTTCTCCACAATGGCCTTATTGTCCTTGAGTGCTCCTTTAGCACTTGATCGTCCAGTGGCCCAACTGGTGCTTAGCAGGCTTCCTCTTCTTATGTACTATAAAAAAAATTGCTATAATTTGAGTCTTTGGCAACTGTTCCTCAAATTCTTTTTTGCATCCCGAATTGTCTATTTTAACATTCATT
>NC_133771.1:55036800-55043933 GCF_003597395.2 Chelonoidis abingdonii | reverse complement strand
CGCAGGTAAGCTCAATCGTGAAAAAGTATATTAAAAATAAACACATATGTCAGTCATATGAATAAAGTATTAGTCAACTGGATTGGAGCCTTTGGCATGCAGGATGGTTGTTGACCTGCAGCATCAACAGGTTGGCCAATCGTGCTCCCACTGCCATGTCGCGCGCTACAGGCCCAATGGGGGCTTAGGAAAGCAGTTTTTTGGGTGGGGCCGAGGGATTGCTGGCTGCTGCTTCCCGCAGCCTACATTGCCTGGAACAGTGAACCGCGGCCAGTGGAGCCTGTGATAGGCTGAACCGCACACAAACGCAGGTAATAAACTGTCCTTCCCGCCAAGGGATTCCCTAATAGACTCATGCAAAGGCTGCTGATCCTGTATTAGTCTGTAAAATAGAGCTGGGTTGCGAAAACTTCTGGTTTCCCGAACGTAGGAGACTCCTTGCTGCCTATAAAATATGACTTGAGTTCTCAACACCCCGTCGAAGACTCTTTTGGATGGTGACTGTAGAGAAGAGAGGTAAACCTTGAGGTTTGGCTGCTCCAGGAATTCTAGTGGAGGAGGACAAGCACGCCAACGTTGTTTTCTTCTCCCAAGATTTGATGAAAGAAGGAGACAGAAATAAAGGCACTAGAACACCATCTCAAGGAACATTAAGGATAAGTGTGCAAAGGGAGCCTGAAAGTGAGGCTGGGGACTTAGATAGTGTGAAGGAATAGTGTGGTTACATGAAAGAAAAGTGCTACAGGGGTGGGTGCAGGGAGGATCGCAAAATGGGAAGACGGTCACATGGCCTTCCAGAAGTTATGTAAGAATTCCCTGGCCGCACAGTGATACTTAAACGTTAATATAAGAGGTCCCCAAAATATTGATGGGTTGTTATCTAGTGACTGGCCTGCAGAGAGCAGTCTCGTGATTCGCTGGATTGGAAGGCAGGAGCTGGGTTCAATTCTCAGCTCTAATCACGAATCATATCGTGACTGTGGGTAGGTCACTTCAATTGCTTTGTGCTCAAGTTTCCCTTTGAGAAAAGTAGGGAGTGGAACGATGATATATTCCCACTTCCAGTGGTGCTATGAGGATAACTCGAAAAATACTTGGGAGTCAGAAGGTACGAATAGTGGGCTGGGTGCAGTATGGATACCTAGAATACATGAAGAGTAAACATCTCGAATCAATACTGAACAGAAAAATAGTTATGAACAAGAAACGTCACTTATCAAATTTATAATTCAGCAGCTCCCCCTTGGAATAAGTCATTTAATCGTGAGTCAGCTAGAGTAGATCTAGACCATCCCTAGACAGTTTTGCCATACCTGTGTCTTAAAAAACCTCCAGTGATGGGATTCCACAACCCCTGGAAGCCTATTCCAGAGCTCATACTACCCGAGAGTTAGAAAGTTTTCCTAATTATCTAACCTGAAGTCTCCCCTTGCGCAAGGCTAAAGCCCAATTGCTGCCTCTCCATCTTCAGTGGAAATGGAGAACAATAGAAACAGCCCGTAACTTATTGAGACTTATCAATGGGGGGTCCACCCTCAGTCTTCTTTTCTCAAGGCTAAAACAATGCCCAATTTTTGAGAGCCTTTCCTCATGGGTCAGGATTCTTAACTCTTTCATCAATTTTTGTTGCTCCTCCTCGCAGAGTTTCTAAGCCAGAAGAGATCAATGAGTTTCCCGTCCCCGTCGCCGTCCAGTCCCTTATAAGCCTGCTTCCTTCCTCATTCCTTATTCTTTTGCTGCCCTCTGACGACTGCATGAAAGCAACCGAGAATTTTTCAAAACTGGACAGCTGCAGTAATTTGTCATCTTTTCTCTTTACCCGGCTTGCTTCCAAAATGCTCTCGGGGTCTAGTCCAAACCCTAAGCACCAAAGGGTGGTTGGGGTGCTTGGACTGGGATGGGATCGCGAGCAACCGCAGAACACCGCGGAAGATGTTCCTTTGTAATTGTTAAGTCAGGCAGCGAGTAACACGTGGGCCCCAATTCTGGGTGGAAGCCGGGGAGCGCCATATGGGAGGTTGGACTTTAAGCTTCAGTGGGGACAGTTTCTGCCCCATTTGTCTGTCCTAGGTAGGTAGGGATGCTGTGGTAATCTAACCGTCCAGTCCCCAGACCTGACTTTAGCGTACACGCAAGTCTGTCCTGTCCCAAAAACCTGGACTTTTGCGTCAAAGTCTTTGGGGGTTACCTGAAACTCCCGGACCAAGACTCTCTACCAGCTTGGATATTCATTGGCTGCACACCAGATCAAGGAATTAATCTAATGGGGCAATGATCCCCCCCTTTCTCTCTCTGTGTCGCCCAGACCCTCCTGTGGCACCCAGATTCCAAAATCCCATTGATGCTAAAAAGCGGTAAAATATCCTTCCCCTCCCTTCTCAACAGTTAGAAAGAGGAACAGCAAGGTAGGGAGTGATGGGGGCTTATCAGGGGGACAGGCTTCATTGGCCGTGTGTGGTATGTGGAGAATAATGGCTATGAAGTGTGAGAAAGCACACCAAAACTGGTGAGGAACTTCATAATTAAGATAGTGAATAGAGCAACTAATTATTCAAATAATCAACTTCCAAAGCTTTTAAGTTCCACTGTTACCTGTGTGGTTTTGCATTTTGGTCGTCATTTCGCCATTATGATTTTTTATTTTTACAGTAGTGCCTGAGGCCCAGTGTGACATGGAGCCCCATTGTGCTAGGCACTGTACAACATAAAATAGAACAGTCTCTGTCCTGAACAACTTCCAGTTTAAATAGACAAGACAACCACCATATAGGGAAATGGGATAGAGCACACAAGCAGAGTGAGATATGCAAAGATTACATTTAAAGTGATGCAAAGTGATGCAAGAATCAAAAATGCAAAGATCAAATAAAAAGAGCCCAATTCAATTACATTGTGTAATGGCAGACAGCTAAAAGGAGAACAAATTTCTAAGTGCTTATATACCAATGCTAGAAGTCTAAATAATAAAATGGGTAAACTAAAATGCCTAGTATTAAATGAGGCTATTGATATAATAGGCATCAGAAGACTTGGTGGAATGAGGATATATCAATGGGACACGGTCATACCAGGGTACAATATATGTTAAGGACAGAACAAATCGTGCTAGTGGGAAGTGACATTATATGTGAAAGAAAGCATAGAAACAATGAAGTAAAAATCATAAATGAATCAAACTGTACAATCAGAATCTCTATGGATAGAAATGCCATCTATAAACAGAATATAGCCAGTAGGGATTTTACTGACTACCTGACCAAGATTGTGATAGTTACTGTAAAATGCTCAGATATTAGAGAGGTTATTAAAATAACATAACCCCCCCTCAATAATAATAGGGATTTCAGTTATCCCAGTTGACCGGGTAATGCCACCTCAGGAAGAGATGCAGAGATAAAGTTTCTTGACACCTTAATGACTGCTTCTTGGAGCAGCTGGTCCTGGAACCCAACAGTGGAAAAGCAATTCTTTATTTAGTCCTAAGTGAAGCATAGGATCTGTACAAGAGTGAATATAGCTGGACTGCTTGGTAATAGTGAGCATAGTATATATTACATTTAATATCTCTGTGGCAGGAAAACACCACATGGCCCAACATGTCGCATTTTATTCAAGAAGGGGAACTACACAAAAATAGGAGGTTAGTAAATAGACATTAGCAGGTACGTGCCAAAGTGAAATCTTTGCAAGCTGTGTGGAAATTTTTTGAAGACACCATAATAGAGGCTCAATTTAAATGTATACTCCAAGTAAAAAAAACAGTAAAATAACCAAAAAAGAGGAACCGTTAAACAAGTAAAGGAGTAGTGAAGAGGCAAAGGGCTCCTTTAAAAATGAAAGTTAAATCCTAGTGAGGAAAATAGAAAGGAGCATAAACACTGGATAGAAATGTAAAGACAATACGGAAGTGCCAGTGTTTATGCTCCTTTCTATTTTCCTCACTAGGACTTAACTTTCACTTTTTAAAGGAAGCCCTTTTGCCTCTCACTACTCCTTTTACTTTGTTTAACGGTTCCTCTTTTTTGGTTATTTTACTGTTTTTTTTTAACTTGGAGTATACATTTAAATTGAGCCTCTATTATGGTGTCTTCAAAAAATTTCCACACAGCTTGCAAAGATTTCACTTTTGGCACTGTACCCTTTAATGTCTATTTAACTAACCTCCTATTTTTTGTGTAGTTCCCCTTTCTGAAATTAAATGCGACATGTTGGGCCATGTGGTGTTTTTCCTGCCACAGAGATATTAAATGTAATTATACTATGCTCACTATTACCAAGCAGTCCAGCTATATTCACCTCTTGTACCAGATCCTATGCTTCACTTAGGACTAAATCAAGAATTGCTTTTCCCCTGTTGGGTTCCAGGACCAGCTGCTCCAAGAAGCAGTCATTTAAGGTGTCAAGAAACTTTATCTCTGCATCTCTTCCTGAGGTGGCATTACCCGGTCAACATGGGGATAACTGAAATCCCCTATTATTATTGAGGGGGGGGTTATTATTATTTTAATAACCTCTCTAATATCTGAGCATTTTACAGTAACTATCACAATCTTGGTCAGGTAGTCAGTAATATTTCCCTACTGCTATATTCTTATTATAGAGCATGGAATTTCTATCCATAGAGATTCTATTGTACAGTTTGATTCATTTATGATTTTTACTTCATTTGTTTCTATGCTTTCTTTCACATATAATGTCACTTCCCCACTAGCACGATTTGTTCTGTCCTTACAATATATTTTGTACCCTGGTATTACCGTGTCCCATTGATTATCCTCATTCCACCAAGTTTCTTTGATGCCTATTATATCAATAGCCTCATTTAATACTAGGCATTTTAGTTTACCCATTTTATTATTTAGACTTCTAGCATTGGTATATAAGCACTTTAGAAATTTGTCTCCTTTTAGCTGTCTGCCATTACACAATGTAATTGAATTGGGCTCTTTTTATTTGATCTTTGCATTTTTGATCTTTGCATCACTTTGCATCACTTTAATGTAATCTTTGCATCATTCACTCTGCTTGTGTGCTCTATCCCATTTCCCTATATGGTGGTTGTCTTGTCTATTTAAACTGGAAGTTGTTCAGGACAGAGACTGTTTCTTATTTTATGTTTGTACAGTGCCTAGCACAATGGGGCTCCATTCACACTGGGCCTCAAGGCACTACTGTAAAAATAAAAAATCATAATGGCAAATGACACCAAAATTGCAAAACCACACAGGTAACAGTGGAACTTAAAAAGCTTTGGAATTTAATTTGAATAATTAGTTGCTTATTCACTATCTTAATTTATGAAGTCTCCTACCAGTTTTGGTGGCTTTCTAACACTTCATAGCCAATTATCTTCAACATACCACACACGGCCAATGAAAGCCTGTCCCCCTGATAAGCCCCCATCACTCCTACCTGCTGTTCTCTTCTAAGGGAAGGCCAGTGACCGTATTCCCATTTTGCGATCCTCCCTGCCACCCAACCCCTGTAGCACTTTTCTTCTCATGTAACCACACTATTCCTTCCACTATCTAAGTCCACAGCCTCACATTCAGGCTCCCTTTGCACCACTTATCCTTAATGTCCTTAGAGAGGTGTTCTAGTGCCTTTATTTCTGTCTCCTTCTTCTCAAAATCTTGGGGAGAAAGAAAACACGTTGGCTGCTGTCCCTCTCCACTAGAATTTCCTGGGAGCAGCCAACTCAAGGTTACCTCTCCTCATCTACAGCTCACCATCCAAAGAGTCTTCTGCAGGGGTGGTAGGAACTCAAGTCATTATTTTATAGGCAGCAAGGAGTCTCCTACGTTCGGGAAACCAGAAGTTTTCGCAACCAGCTCTATTTTTAACAGACTAATACAGGGATCAGCAGCCTTTGGCATGAGGTCTATTAGGGAAATCCACTGGCGGGACAGGACAGTTTATTTACCTGCAGTGTGTGCAGGTTCAGCCTATCACAGCTCCCACTGGCCGCGGTTCACTGTTCCAGGCCAATGTAGGCTGCGGGAAGCAGCAGCCAGCACATCCCTCGGCCCACACTGCTTCCTGAAGCCCCCATTGGCCTGTAGCGGCGAACCATGGCCAGTGGGAGCCACGATTGGCCAAACCTGTGGATGCTGCAGGTCAACAAACCATCCTGCATGCCAAAGGCTGCCAATCCATTGACTAATACTTTCATCATATGACTGAACATATGTGATTTATTTTTAATATATTTTTTCACGATTGACTTACTCTCATGTAAATTATTAAGTATAAACTTGAATAGAGCTCATCACAGAAATGTTATCTTATGAGCTGCCTGCTGTAGATATGAGGAATAAGAAATAAACCTTAAAAATGTTGTCACTGTAAATGAAGTTATATTCTTATCTGATAACATGATCCACTGAAGTAATATTATTACTCCTCAATATTTTTTGTTATATTATACTCTCAGTTTGCAAAGGTTTTTTTAATATAATATATAGTATAATATAGTTTCTTTTATTTGAATCTCATTCAGGAATTAGGGGGGCAAAATTGTGGTTTGAAGACCTCAAGCTGCGGAGAATCCACCAGCAAATGACCCATGCCCCATGCTGCAGAGGAGGGCGAAAAACCTCCAGTGCCTCTGCCAATCTGCCCCAGAGGAAAATTCCTTCCCGACCCCAAATATGGTGATCAGCTAAACCCTGAGCATGTGGGCAAGAATCACCAGCCAGCACTCAGGAAAGAATTCTCTGGAGTAACTCAGATCCCATCCCATCTAACATCCCATCACAGACCACTGGGCATACTTACCTGCTGATAATCAAAGATCAATTGCCAAAATTAAGCTATCTCATCATACCATCCCTTCCATAATTTTATCAAGCTTAGTCTTAAAGCCAGATATGTCTTTTGCCCCCATTACTCCCCTTGGAAAGCTGTTCCAGAACTTCACTCCTCTAATGGTTAGAAACCTTCAAGTAATTTCAAGTCTAAACTTCCTAGTGTCCAGTTTATACCCATTTGTTCTTGTGTCTACATTGGTACTAAGCTTAAATAATTCCTCTCCCTCCCTAATATTAATCCCTCTGATATATTTATAAAGAGCAAGCATATCCCCCCTCAACCTTCTTTTGGTTAGGCTAAACAAGCCAAGCTCTTTGAGTCTC
>NC_133771.1:54945601-55025384 GCF_003597395.2 Chelonoidis abingdonii | reverse complement strand
CCAACTCAGCAAACCTGTTCCTGAGTTCTATTTCTCCGTCGCTGGCCCGTCTTTTCCTCTGCCTGGTTCTCCTAGTCACATGCTTCCACCATCCACTTTCCTCACCCAGCAGCCCCTCCTCAGAATTCTTTGGTCCTGTCTTACTGTGGTTGGTTTTTAGTCCAATTTGCTGGCTGAATGTATTAAGTCGAGTTGTTTTTTCTTGTATATAGTGTTGGGTATGTGATGGGAGAGCGACATCATCTGTGAAGTCCAGGTCTTCCAGGGATGAGAAGAGTGTCCATTTAATGCCTCTTGGCATGTCTTCTGTTGTATGCCGCATTACCCAGTTGATGGCAAGGTTGAAGATGATTGCAGACATTACACACTCCCGATGTACTCCTGTTTTGACTTCAAAACTGAGCTCACTGTGATCAACGCTGCATGTAAAGTTGAATTAGCAGCATCTATCTTTCTATTTACATCAGTTTGGGAAAGGGAAAAAGTGCCAAATTAGTGGACCAATGGGGTTATAGTGAAGATATCAAAGAAAGTAATTCTCTGTGATTGTAATAACTGGCATGGTATCACACTTTTATCTGTGCCAAGCAAAGTATTGTGTAAGATCATAGTCAAGCGTAGATCAGAGGAAGTTAATAGCATTCTCAGAAAAGAGCAAGTTGGTTTTTGGAAAGGGTGTGGATGCACAGACCAGATCTTCGCTCTATGAAACATAATAGAGGCAAGGTTAGAATGCAACAGGAACTCTACATAAATTTCATAGACTTTGAGAAGGTCGGGATGCAGAGATAAAGTTTCTTGACCTCTTAAATGACTGCTTCTTGGAGCAGCTGGTTCTGGGACCCAACAGGGGAGAGGCAATTCTTGATTTAGTCTAAATGGAGAATAGAATCTAGTCCAAGAGGTGAATATAGCTGGACCACTTGGTAATAATGACCATATTATAATTAAATTTAATATCCCTGTGGCAGGAAAAAACACCACAGCGGCCCAACAATATAGCATTTAATTTCAGAAAGGGGAACTACACAAAAATGAGATGGTTGGTTAAACAGAAATTAAAAGGTACAGTTCCAAAAGTGAAATCTCTGCAAGCTGCATGGAAACATTTAAAACACACCACAACAGAGGCTCAACTTAAATGTATACCCCAAATTAAAAAAAATATATAGTAAGAAAACCGAAAAAGACCCACTGTGGCTAAAAAGCAAAATAAAAGAAGCAGTGAGAGGCAAAAAGGCATCCTTTAAAAACAAAGTTATATCCTAGTGAGGAAAACAGAAGCATAAACACTGCCAAATCAAATGTAAAAATAAAATTACAAAAAAGCATGACAGGTGTCAGAGTAGCAGCCATGTTAGTTTGTATCAGCAAAAAGAACAGGAGTACTTGTGGCACCGTAGAGAATAACAAAAGTATTTGAGCATAAGCTTTCATGGGCTAAAACCTACTCAGGGCCGGCACTTCCATTTAGGTGACCTAGGCGGCAATTTTGCCATCCTCGGCAGCAATTCGGCGGTGGGGGGTCCTTCCACGCTCTGGGTCTTCGGCAGCAATTCTGCGGTGGGTCCTTCACTCTCTCTGGGACCCGCCCCTGAAGTGCCCAGAAGACCAGGAGCGCAGAAGGACCCCCCCACCGCAGAATTGTCTCCAATGACTGGGGGCACGGAAGGATCCCTGCCTAGGGCGCCAAAAATCCTGGTGCCACTCCTGAACCTACTTCATCAGATGCATGCGGTGGAAAATACAGTAGGAAGATATATATACACAGAGAACATGAAAAAATGGCTGTTGGCATAGCAACTGTAACATGAGTAATAAATTAAGGTGAGCTATTAGGTGAGCTATTATCAGAAGGAGAAAAAAATGTGTAGTAATAATCAGGATGGCCCCTTTCTAACAGTTGACAAGAAGGTGTGAGTAACAGTAGGTGGAAAATTAACATGAGGAAACAGCTTTTATTTTGTATAATGACTTATCCACTCCCAGCCTTTATTCAAGCCTAATTTAATGGTGTCTAGTTTGCAAATTAATTCCGGTTCTGTAGTTTCGCATTGGAGTCTGTTTCTGAAGTTTTTTTGTTCGAGTATTGCGACTTTTAGATCTGTAATTGAGTGACCAGGGAGGTTGAAGTTTTCTCCGACTGGTTTTTGAATGTTATAATTATTGACGTCAGATTTGTCTCCATTTAGTCTTTTCCATAGAGACTATCCAGTTTTGCCAATGTACATGGTAGAGGGCCATTGCTGGCACATGATGGCGTATAACACACTGGTAGATGTGCAGGTGAACGAGCCTCTGATAGCGTGGCTGTTGTGATTAGATCATATGGTGGTGTCCCTTGCCAGAGACAAACACCTACAAGATCTCTATCAAGCATTCTTAGAGCTACAATACCCACCTGCTGAAGTGAAGAAACAGATTGACAGAGCCAGAAGAGTACCCAGAAGTCACCTACTACAGGACAGGGTCAACAAAGAAATTAAGAGAATGCCACTAGATGTCATCTTCAGCCCCCCAACTAAAACCTCTCCAGCGCATCATCAAGGATGTACAACCTATCCTGAAGGATGATTCCTCACTCTCACAGATCTTGGGAGACAGTCCAGTCCTCGCTTGCAGACAGCCCCCCAACCTGAAGCAAATACTCACCAGTAACAACACACCACACAACAAAAACACTAACCCAGTAACCTATCCTTGCAACAAATCCCACTGCAAACTTTGTCCAGATATATGTTCAGGGGCACCATCATAGGTAGCCACAGAATCAAAAAGAAATAGCATTTTTTTTTAAGTACATAAGAAGCAAGAAACCTGCTAAACAGGCAGTGGGGCCACTTGACGATCGAGGAACTAAATGAGCACTCAGTGATGATAAGGCCATTGAGGAGTAACTAAATGAATTCTTTGCATCAACCTTCATGACTGAGGATGTGAGAGAGATTCCAAAACCTGAGCCATTCTCTTTAGGTGACAGATCTGAGGAACTGTCCCAGATTAACGTATCATAAGAGGAGGTTTGGGAACAAATTGATACATTAAACAGCAATAAGTCACCAGGACCAGATGGTATTCACCTAAAGTTCTGAAGGAACTCAAATTTGAAATTTCAGAACTACTAACTGCAGTCTGTAACCTATCAGCTTCTGTACCAGATGACTGGAGGATAGCTAATGTGATGCCAATTTTTAGAAAGAGCTACAGAGGTGATATCAGCAATTACAGGCCTGTAAGCTTGACTTCAATACCAGGAAAACTGGTTGAAACTATAATAAAGAACAGTATTGTCAGACAGATAGATGAACATAATTTGTTGAGGAAGAGTCAACATGGTTTTAGTAATGGCCAATCATGCCTCATCAATCTATTAGAATTATTTGAAGGGCTCAACAAGCATGTGGACCAAGGGCATCCAGTGGATATAGTGTACTTAGATTTTCAGAAAGCCTTTGACAAGGTCCCTCACCAAAGGTTCTTACGCAAAGTAAGCTGCCAGGGGCTAAGAGGGAAGGTGCTCTCGTGGACTGGTAACTGGTTAAAAGATAGGAAACAAAGACTAGGTATAAATGGTCAGTTTTCAGAATGGAGAGAGATAAATAGAAGTGTCTCTTCTGGGATAAGTTCTATTCAACCTATTCATAAATGATCTGAAAAAAGGAGTAAACAGTGTGGTGGCAAAATTTTCAGATGATACAAAATTACTAAAGATAGTTAATGCCTAGGCAGACTGCAAAGAGCTACAAAACTGTGTGACTGGGCAACAAAATGGCAGATGAAATTTAATGTTGATAAATGCAAAATAGCACACATTGGAAAGCATAATCCCTACTAAACATATAAAATGATGGGGTCTATATTAGCTGTTACCACTCAGGAAAGAGGTCTTGGAGTCTTTGTAGATAGTTGCCGGAAAACATCCACTCAGTGTGCAGAGACAGTCAAAAAAGAGAACAGAATGCTGGGAATAATAAAGAAAGTGATAGATAATAGGACAGAAAATATCATGTTGCCTCTGTATAAATCCATGGTACGCCCACATCTTGAATACGTCCACAAGTTTGGCCGATCGTTGCTCCACCTGGCCGTAGTTCACCGCTCCAGGCCAACGGGGGTTGCGGGAAGTGGTGAGGACTGAGGCATGCGATCAGCCGTACCTGCAGACTCGCAGGTAAACAAAGCGGCCTGGCCTGCCAGGGTACTTACCCTGGCAAGTAGTGTGCCAAAGGTTGCCAATCTCTGCTCTATAGTTTCCTTTTCTCCACCACGTGATTTGGATGGAGAACATGAAAGTACTGGGGTTGAACTAGACTAGATGATCACAATGGTCTCATCTGACCTTAAAATCTATTAATCTCTGGGTCTATGAACAGTCTGACGACTCTGAGATATTGTACTTGGACTAACCTGAGAGAAACAATTAGGAAATCTATGATGCAATAGAGCAGCAGCAGGTAAAGCAACTGAGAAATGCAGACTACATATATTTAGACATAAGCTGTAAAAATGAAGAAACACAAGCTGGTAGAACTCTACTAAGCAAACAATAGAAATGATTAAAGGTCTAGAAAACATGACCTATGAGTGAAGATTGAAAATATTGGGTTTGTTTAGTCTGGAGAAGAGAAGATTGAAGGGGAGCATAAGAATTTCCAAGTACACGAAAAGGTTGGAGGGAGAAAAAATGTTCTCCTTACCCTCTGAGGATAGGATAAGAAACAATGGGCTTAAAGTGCAGCACGGTGGTTTAGGTTAGATATTACCAAAGCCTCCCAATTATCAGGGTGGTTAAGCACTGGCATAAATTGCTCAGGGAATTTGTGGAAACTGCATCACTGGATATTTTTAAGAGCAGGTTAGACAAACACCTGTCAGGCATGATTTAGATAATACTGAGTCCTGCCATGAGTGCAGGGGACTGGACTAGATGACCTCTGGCAGTCCCTTACAGTCGTACAATTCTGATCTTATGAAATCCTATTTTGTATCATATGCCTCCCAATGCTCTCTCTGTGGTGAGGATGTACCTTTTGTACCTGATACCTACTCTGGTCCCTTTCAATTTTTTCATGCAATACACTTCCCTCTTTTTTTGATTAGCTTCATTTACATATATTTTGTCCACCTTTGTAAACATAATAAAGACATTTATGAATAATGTATCTATAGCATGCAGTCCATGTAATACATATTTGCATCATACAAGAAAGGATGTTAAGCAGACATTAGAATGTTTGATGTGAATGTGTATTAATACTAATTCACAAGATGTAGGTAAATATATATATATTCTAAATTATGATACCTACTACAGAATACATAATATTATTAATGAACATTGGTACCACAGTATACACAGCACCAGAAGGCTTTCAAAATTGGATCACAATTTAGCAGGTAGTTTGGCATAGTATTTATTTTGTCACCAGTTACTACAGCATCTCAATGTCACTTTTGTTCCCTCTTCTAAATACGAACTCTAAAAATGACATAAATCTCACTCAAAAATATCTATTTAGCAATTTATTTTCAAAAAGATGTTCCTAAATTGAATGCAGCATAGGGATTTGTACAATCAATCAAGAGTACAAATGCTTTTCTGCTCCCTTGAGTATTTTTTTTCAAATAGAGGCACTTAGCTGACTTGATTCTAGGTTCTGCTTCTGACTTGCTGAATTACATTGGTTGAATCATTTCTCCCTTCTGTGCCTCAGTTGCCCCATCTCTCAAATGTGGATAATAATACTTTATCTTCCACTGAGAAGCACAGATGAAAGACACAATGTATACTTCATACAGGGGCTAAGCATTACCAGAATTTTTATTAAGAGAGCAAAAACTATTGTATGTCTAAACAAGACAACAAAAATGATTAGGTGGGTTTAAGGAAGGCATGATAGAGTAGAATAAACTGAAGTATATTTTCCTAAATTTGTGTCCTAGATTTCCACTGTTCAGGAGTGATGCATGAATCAGAAGCACTATGAAATCCTTTGCTCTTCCTATCTTATGGAAGGATATATCTGTGAACATAGAATTGTTACGTCATCCAGTACATCTTGTGCTAGTGCAAAATTGTTCCCTATGATATATTTTCTAGTGCTTATGTAGCAGTCACCTCTTGTCTGACACAAGTATTTGATCTGGGGATCGCCAGAGCTGAAAGTAGAAGTAAAAGAGCCAAGCTGAGAGCTGTATCAAGCTGAGAGCTGTATCACAAACACATTCTTTGTAGATCGGGAAATAGGGAGGGGGATGTACAACAGACACTGATCACTGGGTCAGATTTTTCCAACCTGTTTAATACATAAAAAATATACTTAGTACTTCCACAGGAGTTTATATTTCTAAATACTGCACAAACATTAATTATTTTAATTTTCAGAACAATCTCGTAAATTATAAAAGCATCTACTTAATTTTTCCTCTCTCATTTTTTCCTATATGTAAATTGGAAGTTATATAAGTATTTATAACTTCAAATTTACATATAGGAAAAACCAAGATAGGAAAAGTTAAGTTTAGAATTTTCAAATTTGTATGCTTACTATTAGATCAAGGATCTACAACCTTTGGCACACAGCTTGCCAGGGTAAGCACCCTGGCAGGCCAGGCCAGTTTGTTTACCTGTCACATCCACAGGTTCAGCCAATCGCGGTTCCCAATGGCCATGGTTTGCCATCCCAGGCCAATGGGGGCTGCGGGAAGTGGCGTGGGCCAAGGTATGTGCTGGTTGCCATTTCCCGGAGACCTCATTGGCCTGGAGCAACGAAGCGTGGCCAGTGGGAGCCGCGATTGGCCAAACCTGTGGACGCGGCAAATAAACAAACTGGCCTGGACTGCCAGGGTGCTTACCTTGGGGAGCCGCATGCCAAAGGTTGCCAATCCCTGCGTTAAATACATAAATCTATATGTAGGCATGAAAATAAAAGTGGTCTGACTTCCAGAGGTGCTGGACATTGCAGGGTCTTTAAAATTTCAGTGGGAGCAATCATCCCCTGTGCAACCTTACAGCTCTTTTAATTTAGTGCTTTTGCATGGAATGCAGATAAAAATAAAATATACAAGTTACAAACTGCTTGATAGCAGTTCATGAAATACTACCATGCAATGGTATTTGATGATAAAGTATCCCAAGATTTCTAATTATACTGGGTAAGACTGCAAAGGGCAAGATCTGTAGTATGTCTACTGACCGGTAGTTGTTATGTGGTAATATAGAAGGAGTAATGAATGAGATGTTTTGCATTTTTTATTACAATTTTAATAAGTGGAAATGGAATTATAATAATCTGATAGGCATTCTTTTAAACTGTTGCTGAATCTCAGTGAATAAATCATTAAATGTTTTATAATTTTTGTATAGATCAGATTGGAGTCTACTTTCCAGACCAGAAAACAAACTTAAGAGTCCTAATTTTTGAATCACCAACATGTACAAGTTTTGCAGTGCTTCCATTTAACTGACCTGTTTAAATTCTCTAAAATGCTGATTATGCTAAACAAGTAACTACATACAGTCAGCACTTGCATATTATTTCAGTTCAATGGTGCAATTCTAATCCAAACTTCCAGCATCTGGCTTCTTTCCCTTAATCAATACAATCCCCCAGGACAAAATACATGAAGCAAGTTGAAACACTTGTGCTAAATTATGTGTTTAGTTTTGTGTTTAAGTGCTACGAGCAGATAATGAATCAATTATGTTTTAATTGTAATAATTCTTGGTTAATAACACTTAAGTAATGCACAATTTTAGCACTACTTCTTGATAAAGACATGGTATGAAATATGCTGAACTTGGCAAGTTTCTAGTGTTTCATTTAAATTTAGATGGTCACCTTTAAAAGAAACAGATTCTGAAATTTGCACTCTACCAAACACCAGAAATTTACCAACCTGATCACTGGATGTCACTGTTGCTCTACCAAAGTACATTGAAAACTGCATTCATTTTGTAGTCAAAAAGTGACTCTTAAAGAAAAGATTTTGTCTTTTAATGCTTGAGGCAATGCAACGTACTTTGTTGACCAGCTTAACACATACTTTAGCACAGAATGCGTTGTAATTAATTGTTTTAAGGCCTTATTTGGGCCTTTACGTATATTGGATGTTCATAAGGTTGTAGATTTATTGTTCATCTAAAAATGGCTTTAGAACAGAAATCTATTTCCCACTTCCTACTAAAGGAGCTAGGTATACAAGAATGTTCACAAAATATACAAGTCAATATGCACAACATTTCACAACTATGAAATTGCAAAATGAAGTGAGGAGTGGGCAAGGGTACCATTTTACATACAAAAATGAAACCTTCAAAGACATTTTCATTAGTGTGAATAAAACTAAGGAAGAAACTTAATTGTCTACAGGTTTGTAAAATAAACTAAACAGATGTAACAATCTGATACCTATATGAAGTCCATTTCATTACTAGACATATGTGAATAGTGCCAGCAAAAAAATCCATATTTTGTTTGCCTTTTAAAAACAAAATTTCTATACCTGGATTTGGTCTGTTTGTCCACTTTTTTGAACATTTTGGAGTTTGGGTTTTATTGCCACTAACCGAACACATTTTTAAATTCACAAACTCAAATACTTGTGGAAACATTTGCACCAAAACTTGATTATCAGAGTTATGCTGATCCAGTATGCCAAAAAAAAAAAAAAATCCAACCACAGCAAGGTGACTTACTTGACCACTTATAGTTCAAATTTTGAAAAGCAGTGTATGTGCATTAAAAAAATGGAAGTGCGGAGATGGCTAATAATTTCAAATACAGAATACATTCAAGGAAAGTTATAATGTGTCAGTGGGCATTCTGTCACCAGAAAAAGATAAAATTTGATATAATGTATTCATTTCAAACTATTCACTCAACTCTCTTGGGGCCTGATCCATAGCCCTTTGAAGCTAATGGGAGTCTTTTAACTAACATCAATGTGCTTAGTTTTTAAGGACCTGATATTGCAGTAGGTTCTGTACAGGTGTATCCTTGCACCTATGCAGACCCCTACTGAAGAAAATGGTATTTCATGAGGGCATGAGGTCAGTCTGTGTTGAGTTAATTGCAGAATTGGAACATAAGTTTTCTATATTGCTTTTGATTAGAAGAACACCTTCATAAAGCTCTGAAGGCAAGATCCCATATTGACTATTCAGCCAAGGAACAGGTGTCCATACCATGTACAGTATTTATAGTACACACTAACTTGGATTTAAGTAATAGATAGCTGAATCAAACACTTCAGAGCTATACCCTATCTGGATGGGGAAAGAAATTCTCCATACACTGGGGTATGCAAGTCTCATGGGGATTAAGGGTTTATGAAGGTCTCAAACTGGTTTCTTTTTTCATTTGATTTTTTTCTCTTTTTCCCCATCTGCTCCTAGACTCCTCACAGTCTTAGTGTATTTATCTGCCTGTCAATACAAGGCCCTCTTCCCATTTATGCCCTGCATTGGGGCTGCATGGGCCTTTTGTTGCTGGAGAGGTTGCACGGGTGCTTATGATCCAGAAGGGAAACAATTATCAGCCTGGGTCCCCCTAAACCAGGCTACAGGCAGGACTGAACCAGGGTAGGAACATCAGTACACCTGTACTACACATACATAGATTCATAGTCCTATTATTCCGCGTGACTGTCATGAAAGAGCTGCAGCTCATATGCCAGCCTGCTGGTTGGAACAGTCATTGTGAGGAAACTGTAAATCAGCCTCATGCCTTGGACCTGGTTTGGAGGGAAGGTGAATTTCACCCCTATTACTACTGCACACTTGTAGGGAAGCATGTTTTGATGGTATGGATAACAGCACAGATTTACTATACTATATTTGGATTCTCAAGTCAGAGATGATGATGGAATTTTTTGGACTTGTGCTTCACACTGAGAAGTCTCTCTAGTAACAATGCACTTTTCTGTAGTGCAGTGCTCTGGCAAATTCTTTGTTTAAATTTGGATTTAAGTGGTTTGTCGTGTCAGATTACAAAGCTTATTTTTCTTTGCTCTTCTATAATGGTGAGAAATCATGCCGTTAAAATATTTATATTTAGAGTTAACAGTTGCATGCTCACTAAACAAGCACCATCAATAATTTTCACTTTGATGCTTTTTATGATAATACTCTGTATTTGGATTCAGCAGTAAATCCAAACACAGCTCTGAGGCATTGATTTTTTTCCAAATGGTTCTGTCAAAATTATGCAGTAAGAAATGAAGCAGCAGCTTGATGAGGCATAGCATAAAATGATTTTAAAATACGCTTATTGAGCAGAAGACACCAGGAAGTTGATAGTTTGTTAAGACAATCTTGCTCGGAATATTCAGATATTTTTTATAAGAGAAGATGTCATTCTATACTAACCTTGCTGCATCCTTTGTTAATGTAAATTGGTAGACAGATATGGTGTATTCTTTTTTTTCTGTAACTGACAGGCAAAATACTTCTGAGTTCAATCATGGTTAACAAAAGCTCATTTGAAAAAAAAAATCCTTATTTTTGTGTGTGTTTGCCCCCTCCGTCTGCAGGTTTTTTTTACCATAATTAATGAAAACAGTTGAGTCATTTTTTATACAGTAAGACTGATATAGTTTCTATATCTGCTATACATAGTGCATGGTTTCTCAGTACTGTTTGGTTGATTTTTATAGTTTCTGTCCATACCTGACATGTATTCACTATTGTTATCTGGAAGGATAACACACATGCTTCCTAACTCCTGCTGCTTATTGGTGAGACTCAAGGAACTTGATTCTGCAAAATACACTTGGGTAAGGTCCTCATTCAGAAAAATGTTTGCATGCTCATATGTCCATCCCTGTTCAGCAAGACACTTTTTGAATTGAGGTGTACTTAAACATGTGCTTATGTGCTTTCCTGAATTGGGGCCTAAATCAGCATGATTTTGACTGAAATCAATGGTGTAAAATGAATGTACCTAGGAGAAGAATTGAGCCCAAGAATTGATTCACTGCCTTTGTTTTATAATATTCTTCGTTACAAACTAAACCTTTCCTATGATTCTTGGTGGGAATTTTAATCTTCACGTGGCTTGTTTGGTTTCCAAGGACAGGACATTTTTCAGTCTTCCCTTGAACATAAAGGGAACATAGCACTGGCATGCTACCACAAATCTCACTTTTCCACTAAGTTACATCAGAAAGGATGCTGCATTCCAGTGAAAAGACAACAACATTGTATTTTAAAATAAGTAGAGTGTGGTGTTTTATTAAATTCTTAGCTATTTTTTGTAGACATTTACTTATTTCAGTTCTGAAAATATTATGTTTGAAAACTATTTTGGTCAAAATATTGTTAAATCCATCTTCTGGAGTGATATTAATAGTGATTCTTCTGAACATGAGACTACTGCAAATTATGGAACTAAAATATTTAAGTTTCAGGTAGATTTATTCTTCCTCTTTCCTATCATTTTTTGAAGACCTGTACTAGACTAGTTAGAGAGAGAGAGCTAAAACAAGATTGAATCATAAAATATATAATAATATTAGTAAAGAGGGAAGAAATGTCATATACAGAATCTCTTCATTGATTAGATTATTACAATTAAATCTGCAGATAAAGGGGGCTCCATTGTCATAATGGATTATGATAAATATAGGAGTGAGATTCTTCAACAACTAAATGATCAGGATTGTTAGTTGAAATAAAATATGGACCCCCTTTTTAATTATGAGAGCAAGATTAATGCTACTTTGATGAGAAAACTTCAAAATTTTCCACAAATTTTCAAGATGGCCTGCCTTGATCCCTTTGAGCTGTCTATGGCTGAATCAACAAGAATGCATTCTAGTATACCTACCATCTAAAGTAAATAATGGTGATATCAGTAATTTCTGGGTGTACAGGTTTCCACATTTTATAATAAAATCAATACTCAGTAGAATGTTAAAAATTGTTTTTAATTTTAATGATCTTCATCCGGAACCTATAATTTGAATGTTATGACACCATCTCATGAAAGGTTTATACATAGGTGTTGGAAGGAGAATTATTAGAGGACTTGGGAGGTACTTAAATTAGATATGCAGAATTTATTAAAATGTGAGGCTAAAATTAAGAATATTGGAATTCTGTTTGCTACTAGAAATCCCAATTTTTCTAAAAAAAAATAAAAATAAAGCAATAATTAGTAAATAAAATTATCATAGCTGATTTATTTAAGGAATTGCCTTTGACTTTTAAAAAGAGAAATATGACGTATATGACATGTTGATACATTTAAAATGCTTTGATTATACAAATAATCTTCCATATAATCCTACTCCTGGTAATCTTTCTTGTCTATCATGTAGCAATTGTAACTATATTAGTAAAAGTATCCCGTTAAATCCACCATTAACTAGTAGAAAAATCACCATTAGTCTGAATATAGCATGTGATATTGATTATAAACCCAACCAGTACTTTCATGAGGTGTACACCAAATGCCATATGAACAATGATTCAGTGCAATAGGGACAGGTGTATTTAATTGTTCCTCCAGTATGCAAGCTACATGCTTCTTAAGAGACCCAGGCAGTCTCTCCACTATCCCATATCCTTGGAGATGGTACACAGCAGTTTTATAATGCACTGTGCCAAAACTCAGCAGAAAGCCTTCAAACTCTCTTGATACAAAAGATTTCCTATTACCTGAAGCAAGGCTCTCTGGGCTTGTTGCAACCTTTACATGAGGAAAAGAAATTCACTCTGGCACAAAGACTCTAGACAAGGTTCAACCACACTGTAACAGGTCCTCTGCCTGCCCTTCTTCCTGGGGCCCACTGGCACCCCCAATAAAACTCAGAGAGGCCTCTAGTTCTTCAGCACCCATGGCTTTATTTACAAAAGTTCTCCCACCACCAGTGATACACTATATATAGCTTTCAGGCCTTACAATCTCCTCTTCCACACAGAGTCTGCCCTCAGCCTGGATACTGATCTTCCCTTGCCGCCGCCGCCGCCGCCGCCCCCCCCTCCTTCTGGCTGCCAGCCAGCCAGCCTTTATAGTCCTTGAACCCTCAGGCCTGCAGGTGCAACTAGTTCTAAAGGCCAGGAACCAGACTTCTCCCCAGCCCCAATCTATTTCTCCTGATTGGGTCTGGCTGAGCAGGGGCTAATTAGGTGCCTTTGCATCAGCACCCTGCTACACACACCTTAAGTTTCCAAAATAGAACATACATGGAACTTAACTGATACATATGCCCTGTGCTGGAACAGGGGTCAATTTCACAATTTGGAGAGTGCATGCAAGTAGTCCCATGAAATCAACAACTCTGTTCAGTGCCTCCAACGAGTGTAAAGACTGCAGATGTAATTTATTGGTTCAAATATCCTTATCCATTATCAGACCAGATCACCAGCCATCTCAAATTATGAATTACACAAGTGTGCTATTAGGCCTCAAGTCAGCAAAGTCCTTGAGCACATGCCTGACTTTCAGCATGTAAACAATCCCATTGAATTCAGTGAGACTACCGAAGGGCCCATGCTTAAGTATCTGATTGAATCAGTCCCTTAGGTGGGATGAGATATCCTCACTTATTGTGAGACGCTTTATAGTGAAATCATTCTATTAGTCCACTGGGGCTTATGGGAATTGAACATAGTTTAGGATCAAACAGAGAAGATCATAGAATTAACAGACTTCCCATCAAACTTTATCACCTCTTGAACTGAAAGAAGATCAGAATTTAAGTTCCATTTTGAGGAACAGATCCAATATACAACCAGCAAGATAATTGTAGTCCTGCACAGGTATATTTATCTAACCTGAGATGGTTAAATGATGAGTCTTTGTGTGTTGTACGTCCTGGTGGGGGTTGTGGTTGTTTTTATATTCATTTGTTATTTTGTTTCTTGGGGGGGATTGGTCCCCAAAAGGAACTTTGGCTCTTGCTTTTAAGTGACCGGTTCATTTAGCCAAGTGCTTCTTGTTGTTATTGTTTGCCTTCTTGATTTGGGAACACTTTCCATTTCCTCATCTCAGTTGCCTGTCCCGGTGTTGCTTCACCACTGCATGAAAAACATAAATACCTGTTAGATATCCTTTGTTCCTCCTTTGCTCATCCTCCCATTCAATGATTTCCTTCTTCAGATGTAAATCCTCATTGACTTTTGTCCTCTTTATGTAGATTATCAAATTAGTGTTGATGATAATCGGTCAAGAACTGTATCTTAATAAAAATGACAGTATATTTAATTAACAAGAAGACAGAAATTGCCATAGTAACTCATACCTAGTGTTCTGTGTAATCCAGTATCTGGTATCTGATATAGGTTAGAACCAATAGGACAGATCATCAGCTGGTAAATCAGCATAGCTACATTTAACTCAATGGAGCCACACCAATTTACACCAGGGGAGCACTTGGCTTATGGAATCACAAAATGGAATCCCATCAAATCAGAAAGGAGACATTTTACCCTCACTTATCACTTTGTAGGGGGGGGAAATGACTGCACAATGGCCAAGGCAGTGGAGAATCAGGCTTAAATTTTGTTTTCCATTCTCCATATGGTACATATGGTTTTCCAGTCTCCATATTAAGCATCTCAACCTGTTTATTTTATCAAACAGAAAATTGAGATGATTTGATTATGGTGTATAAGTACCTTCACAGGGAGAAGATACCAGGTACTAAAGGGCTCTTTAGTGGAGAAAGGCATAACAAGAACCAATGGCTTGTAGCTGAGGCCAGATACATTCATAAAGGTATACTTTTTTAACCATTTGAACAAAGTATCAAGGAAAGTGGTAGATCCTCCATCTCTTGATTGGATTCTTTTCTGGAAGATAACTTGTGCTTATCTAAAGTATATTTGACTGAATACAATCTGGTAAACTGGTGAAATTTTGTGGCCTATGCTATATAACAAGATAGATTATATGATCTAAAGGTCTTTTCTGGCCTTAAAATCTCTATATAGTCATTAGCCTACTTAGGCTTATGTCAAAATTTTATTGGCTATTGTGAACTGCAAGCAGGATAAAAATAAGGATAATTGGCCAAATTCTGCTCTCAGTAACACCTGTGCAACAAGATGTAACTGAGAGTAGAATTTATACCAATATATATGCTGAAATATTTTTGCTTACAAGAAGTCATGGGGCATATAGTGCACAATGATCCGTTCTCTGCTTGGTTGAATAATAATTGAAAAAAACAGATGGATGCAAAGTGAAAAATTTAGCATATGAACTGCAGCACCAACAAAAAATGAGAGAGAGAGAGAGAGAGAAGATGGATCACTAGAACTGTGAATCTTAAAAATAAGCTTCACTGTAATAGGGAGAAAATTTAAGTATTCCATCTTGACCAGGCTATCTCATCCAGCTTTTCATTATTCAGACAAAGTATTGTCACCACAATGAATTCATCAATGTAACAGAGACAAATGATCTAACATGGAACAGACAGAACTATCTTCCTGTTCTTGTGAGGAAAATTGTCTCTTTGTACCATTATATCAGTGACAAAGATGTCTAGACTTTATAAGCATCTCTTTCCATTTAGTCTGCCTTAAATATTAATGAAACAGTGATTTAACCCCTCTACAGTAAGTTCAAAAAAGTGCTTAAAAAGTACTCTTAAGGAAGAGGACTGTCTGAAGCAAAAAATAATCAAATTACCTTACAGATCTGGCCAATTCATGTGAGCTGGAGAACATTAGTAATCCTAAATAAAAGGCGGGGGGTGGGGGGGTGGGAAAGAGAGTACACAGAAGTTATTATAATGTATCTTTTGACACAAAAGTTAATAATTTTGGGAAATTTCCGTAAGTGTAGTTTATGTGCATATTTATATTTTAACAGGCAAACAATACAGAATTGCCTCCAGTTCACTAGCAAAAACAGTTGCTCAAACATTAAAAGTTCACCATATTGCAGGGGGAAAAAATACTCCTGTTTGCAGGTTTCTTCCACCTAAATTTTCCAACTTGTGCAAGTACACCGGTGGTAGCATTAGCAAATTGCCTGTGTTTTAAATATCACATCATCAAGAGCCAGTCTGAGCAGAGTTTGAGGTTGGTTGTTACAATGTCACTGACTACGTGGAGACCCTCCTATGCTAGTTCTCACACCATTGTTAGCAGCATTGGAGCAGCAGCATTAGTAGAAAACTGAAAAATGGTGATGTAAAAAAGGTAATGTAGACACAACCTTCAGATCTTTAAATTACAAATTATGACTGTGGTTCTGGTTAATATATTGAATGGGAGGGTCAAAGGTACTGAAAGAAAAATCTCCTCTCTGGAGGGTGACTGTCCACAATAGAGCAACTGGAATACAATGCAGCAACTGGAAAGGAGATAAGCAGAAACAAGGAAACGCCATGATCTTGCAGGCAACAGAAATGGAGGGATTTATTTTCACATTGTGGGACTCCAGAACAGTGCTGAACGAGCATAGTCTATTTCCTCTTCTGAGAACTCTTTTTTTTTGGGGGGGACGGTAGAGGGGAATGATGACATGACTTCTGGAGACACTAAGTAGGAATAGGAGATTGAAACTGGATGTAACTCACAGACACTATCTCCATACTTCTATGGTAATGAGTGATCTTGTTCATTGGCCCTGCATTTCCATAACTTGGTGAATAAGCTCGAAAACATGGAAAATGAGAGATGGGGGAGGCATCAAAGTACAGGCATTTTTGTATTTTTATTTTACTAGACTATTCTGCCCAACTGTAGACGGAATTAAAGGAATTTACACATGCAAAGAGGCAGCTGAATGTGAAAAAAATATCAAATGGATGCTGCTCAATCCTTATGTTTTATGTGAATTCAAAGGAAATACTACTTGTGGTTTTCAAAAGCTAGTAGAAACAAGGGCCTTTCTCCTACTCATCAAGGGTATATGGGGTGATTTGGAAGAAGATGTTCATTATGTCAGGTGGCGCTGAGCTTCAGGGCCCAAATGGTGATGGAGATTTCTTGGTAATTCAGTAAAAATCAATTATGATTTGTATAGGGATCTGTCCTAGCACACTGCAATTTACATCTTTTCTTTTCATAGCAGTATCTTTACTAACTTCCATGACTGATTTGCATATAATTGCTTTGGCTTAGAGACAATTTGGTTTTGGGACATGTCTCACCCTCTTGATTCCATAGTTGTCAGACCCTTAAATGGTCTGGTTCATGTTAATGTTTTTTCCCCTCTCCAAGTCAGGAAGAAACGTGACACTTGGGATTGAAGATAATGTTGGATATGGTGGATGATGATATGGAAAATAATAGAATTACATTTTATTCCAACCTTCAGTCAGCTTGTGGCTGGCATGATGAGAATTCTTGTCACATCCTTTGGTACTGAGTTCTCTAAACATGAAAACTATTGACTTGAAGACCACAATTGTTTCTTACGTTTAACCTGAATGAAGTGCATCTGTTACATTCATCGGTTTAAAGGATTTCAATCCAACCTATAACAATAGTTACATCTATATGTGAGCTGGGAGGTACAATTCTCAGCTTGTGTAGAAGTACCTGTGCTAGTTCTGCTCAGGCTAGTGCACTAAAATAGCCATGTATCCAGGATACAATGGTCAGCAGCTTGGGCTAACCATCAAAGTACATAACCTACTTGTAGCCCAACCTGCAATCTATGCTAGCCTGACTATATTGCTATTTTTAGCAGACTAGTTCAAACACAGCTAGCATAGATATGCTTATGCTTGCTGGGGATCATACATTCAAGGTCAAATGTAGAATTCTATAGGTTACATTGTTCTTCGCATGGCAGAAAATCAATCTTTGGAATTTGCTACCAATGTTAGGCAGGGACTCAATTCATACATCGTGGCTGAGTTTAAAAGTGGGCTGGAAAATGTTAGGGCATATATTAGCATCTATACTTATAAGCATTTTAAGATACAGATAATCACATTACATACATACAGAGAACAGAAAGGAATGATTTTTTCTCAAATACAGGTTTGTTCAAAAAGATCCAGATTTGAAGATGAACTGAGTTAGATGATTTCTTCCTGAGTACAAAATAGACATGTTCATCACCTTTTGTTTAAAAAACAAAAACAAAACAAACACACAAAAATCTGTTCAACACACTTTAAAATAAATAAAAAATATCTGTGTATAAGAACCATATTTAGGGAAGTGATCCGAGTGAATAATTGAAAATGAATCAAATTACTTTATTATAGCACAAATAATGGACTATTTTTCTTAAAGGTTTACCCAGGAGAGGTTATTTCCTAATGACCAGTGTGAGAGTAGGAGGAAGTATAGGTCCTCCCATACAACTGCATAGCTCATACATGGGATGGTGGGGCATGGGCTGGACTTCTCTCTACTTCTCCTCAGGGTGCAACCCAAAGGGAATGGACAAGGGTAGAACAGGGTGGAGCCATAGTCACCTCTGCAGTTGGGGCATTTATCTGGTCTTAAGGCAAAGAAGTATCCTCATAAAAATCACAAATAGGGTCTGATCCAAAACCGTATAAATAGAAAGAAAAACTATTTTATCTAGTTGATTTACACTGAACATTCTCCAGTGTAATTAAGGGCAAAAATTAGCCCATGGACTGTGAGCATGAGTGACTCAGCTGATCTCCACTACAGTGAAAATAGAGGGAGGAAAGACCATTTCAGTTAACCAGGACGCTGACTCTTAAGTATTTTTGCATTGTATACATTTCACCAAAATTTATATAAGAATAAGATCTTTTGCATTTATAAGTCAAATTGTTTGTGTTCCTTATTTGTAACTGGACCTACAGTAGTACAAATTACTCTATTACATGCGGTCCCATACTGTCAGAGAGTGTGATCAATTAGTCGTGCAAGCTGCAGCTAAATTTTGTGCATGGAAATTTCTTTTTCTACATGTGTCCAGATTATTACAGTTTTGTATGTTGTCCTTTTTTTATGTAAAGAACAAATATTGTTCCCACATAACAGTATCTGGGAGAAAATACAAAGAATACATCAACTGCAGGAAACGGAATAAAGCAGTCAACAGAAGGCTCCACTCATGAAGCCCTATCTATATGCCACCTATGACTTTGCTTAGAAAACTTGTTCTCAGATGTGTTATGTAAAGTAAACAAACTTCAATCCTGGAACCAGTCATCACGTAAACTGTCCAGCCACTCACCAATTTGACAGCTACAGATCAGGAGATTCTGATTGCTCTAGGCTGCACCATTAGGCACATACCACAGATTTATTATGAAAAATCAATTTTATGGACACATGAGACACATCAGAATTTTTGTTTTATGTAGAAATAAAAAAAATACTAAAGCAATCTATTTTTATCTACAGTTTCTGATGTTGTCATTAAAAACCACAAGAGCAAAGCTCAAGTGATGCAAGCTGAAGAGAGTAATGCAATTTTATAGTCTTGACATATTTATTGGGTTTAAGAAAATTAATTTAAATCTTACAGTTTGCATTAAATAATTTATCTTATGTACTGTATTTCTTATTGTGTTTGATCTTCTACATGTTATCTATTTTTCTAAAAAAATGAGCTAATAAAATAGTAAATCTGGGTGCTTTTTAAGATGGGTACAGCAGTATATTTATACATTTTAAATGCTTAGTATCCTAAATATGACAATTCTGTAATGATATATAAAGTAATTACAGATTGTTATACTATACCATAAACTACAAGCCAGTAAAAACTTCTAATTTATAAAGACATACTAGCTACATATGTATGCTACTATTTATCTATCAGTGGGCTCTAACTTAAAATAGTGGCTACATTGAGACAATGTTAGTATTGCATTTGGATGCTTGGAGTGACAGTTCAGAATCTAATACAGGTTTTGTTACATGTAAATTGGAATAAAATGCAGGATATAAAGCACCCACATTGAAAAAAATTATCACACCCTTCTAGCTGGAATTAACTGAAGATCATTTCAATTCAGAATACATTTTTATCCCTTTTTTATAAAGGGGACAAACTTAACATGTGTGTATATATACCTATACTACTGCATAGCCTAGTACCTCAGAACATGTCTATGAGCCAAGTATTACATGTAAATCCCACAAGGTCTTGGGTTCTATGGAAGGACAACCTGACAAAGAGAAGAATTTGTGTACAATGCAGTGACAGGACTAACTGAATAACTCAGACCAGCTGAAGGAGGGAGAGATTGTGTGAAACAAACTATCTCCCTATGTTTGGGGGACTTCTGACAGTATTTCCCCCCACAGAGCTCACAGATCTGGGGATGCCATACATCTCATATGGAAGCTCTGTAGGAGGATGGACTATTTCCTGCCTTTTGATACTTATCCAAAGCACAATCAGTGGAAAGGCATCCACTGACTCATAGCCTGGAAATGGAAGAAATCTTCCATCTCCACGATCTCCCCACTCTCCATCCCTAAAACTAATGGTAATCAGTTGCAGGGAGAAACTCCAGTCAGCGCTGTACTCTAGGGGTTTCCTAACTCTGATATCTTCTAAGATGCCCACTGCTAAATGCTGTCTTCTTGTGAAGTGAGTGGTGTCAGTTTAAGTGTTTGTCTCTATTTCTAAATTTAGCCAGGTTTGAGGCTGCTGTACAATTCTTCTGTAGCTGAATCAATGAATAATACAGACCACTTTCTGGAATACTGGGAGAATTATTTAGCTCAGTTAAGATGTGCATATTTTAAAAGCTATTTTGAGGAAGGAAAAAAAGCTAATATATTTTATACTGGTTAAAGGCATATAATTTTGTTTCTCTTTCATCTGCTGCAGTGAATTAGTTTGTCTTTATGTAATCTGCTCACAATTAGAGCCTGTTCAGATTTTAAAAAGGCTATTGCATTGGTATATAATCTAAATGTATCATAAAATGTGCTGGCTTTTTCCTTACTCATGAATTTGCTTGACAAAAATTCTGAGACTTTATATGTTTTTCAGTGTGCATGATGTGCATAGATGCATATACAACATATTGCAGAATTTTTTGGCTTAATTTCATTTCAGTGGCTGATGAACCTCAAAATCTTAGAGAAATGGATGATATGAGACCTTTCCCATAAGCCCAACTTCAGCTTGATTTCAGCTGTCAATAAGGTAAGTTAGGTATGAAACAGCTATGAAAGCTAATTAATGTACCCAGAGTTTATGAAAATGGAGGCCTTATTTTTCTCTATCATGAGAGGGAAAGAGATTTGAAAACTCTGACTCAAAACCTGTGATGTTTGAAAGATATTCTTCCTTCTTGAGTGATTCTGTAGTTTCATGGAATGTGAAAGGAATTGAGACTCTGAGGAAATTGAGATCGATACCGTAAATAATGGAGTCTGAAAGTGGACACACAGCTCTTCATCGTAGCATAGCCCACCACAATGACACTGCCATGGCCCTCCTTCTCCCAAAGTGAACATTACTTCCTTTTTAATGAGGACAGAAGCCATGAAGGGGGAGTTAATATTGGATTTTGCAATATTGATTGCCATAGGCATTTCTGCTGGGACATCTTGTGGATTTTGGTGGTAGAAGACCATATCAAGTAGCTGGCTTTTGGCTCCCCATGTCACAATACACACTCATAAAATACAGTAGGATGTTGGTTCCTCCTCTCCTACAGGTTGAAGGCTCTTTATTCCCGTTTTTCTGGCTCTTCTGTTCCCTCTATGCATCTACAGAGGAGGGCAACAAAAGGCCATAAATACCACTGATATGTGTCTCCTAAAACAAAATCATTGAGAATCAGTTACTCCCTTATTAGCCTCCATTAAGAGTTTGTGTTTCAATGTTGCTAGCACAATCATTTATGCAGAGAAGTAAATGTGCCTTTCTTGCTGATTTAAGAATGAGTGGTGTTATTTGCTGCTGCAGGAAACACACACAAATTGGGTTCACAAAAGTAAAAAGGCTTTAAACTCAGATTTAAGCATATTTACTAGAACTAGTCAGGAATTTTTCAACAATTTTTCCTCCAGCAAATTCTGATTCATCAAAATCAAAACATAGAGCTTGGATTTTTATCTGGGTTTCCCATGCCCTAAGGGAGTGCTCATTTTGGATTTGAACCTGAGTTTCCCATATTCTAAGGAAGTGCTCATTGTCTCTGGCCCAATAGATATTTAATTGTTTATGCAAAGTGGAACAGCTACAATAGGAGTGAAAGACTGACTATAGCCAGCTGGTCAGGGCATGTGCCTGGGGTTTGAGATACCTAAATTAAAATCCTTGCTTTACATTGGGTGGAGCAGGGACTTAGTTCTCCCACATCTGTGGTATCCTGCTTACTGAATATTCTAGGCTCTCTTTAATATTATTTCATGATGAATGTTGAAAGCTCTCATGTTCAGTCTGATATGGAATGAAAACACATAGAAATCTTGTTTTCTGACCAGCTCTAATATCTGTTGCATTCATGCCTTGTTTACATCTTGGGTTGTGTTCCATAACATGTGTATGCTGGTGGTTCCTAGTACAGTAAATAACTATATCATTGTTGAAAAGCCATTTAAACTCACTGAAAAGCAGTACACAGTTGTTTTCAGAAAATAGAACTGAGAAATTTGCCAGTGTCTTCAGTTTTCAAAGACAACTTTGCTTTTGACCTGTGTGCCTGTGAGCATAAATGCTAATAATTTAAAACTACAACTAAATTATTCAAATAAAAAATGGTCTCCGCTGCCTGATTATGTCCAAAAACTGACTGTCTCATGTCTTATTGCTATAGATAGCTGCACTTCAGTGCCTGAATTATGATGCTATAAGCTAATGGGGCCTTATAATAAAACAGAATATATTTTATCTGACTAAACTGTACCAGTGCTATATAAGCTTTCAACACAACTTGGCCAGAAGATTGCCCATACATGCCTTGTACATGTTATATTAAGATACAAAGACATAGTAAGGTTTAAGAAAGCCAATCAGTGCATATTTATGTTTGTTTAGGGCAATGTTTCCCAAATTTGGGATGATGTTTGTGAGGGAAAGCCACTGGTGGGCTGAGCCGGTTTATTTACCTGCCCTGTCCGTGGGTCTGGCTGATTATGGCTCCCACGGGCCATGGTTCGCTGCCAGGTCAATGGGAGTTACTGGAAGAGGCAGCCAGTACGTTCCTCGGCTCGCATCACTTCCCACAGCCCCCATTGGCCTGAAGCGATGAACCGCAGCCAGTGGGAGCTGCGTTTGGCCGAACCTACGGAGGCAGGTAAACAAACTGTCTGGGCCCGCCAGGGGCTTTCCCTGCACAAAAGCGGCATCCCAAGTTTGGGAAACATTGGTTTAGGGGAACCAGTTTGTCTGTTATCAGAAATCCAGTTTGTAAACAAGACATTACACTAGAATGTCTGTCTGTGTTCTTCAGATTGTAGAGCAATAAAGAATGTTAATTTACTACATCCTTTGAAAATGAATTAGAAAAGGCTTCACTAACTCTCCTGGGGACCTGGAGATTATGGTGGGCAAGAAGCTGGATATGAGTCAACAGTGTGCCCTTGTTATCAAGAAGGCTAACTGTATATTGGCCTGCTTTAGTAGGAGCATTGCCAGCAGATCAAAGGAAGTGATTATTCCCCTGTATTTGGCACTAGTGAGGCCACATCTGGAGTATTGTGTCCAGTTTTGGGTCCCCCACTACAGAAAGGATATGGACAATTGGAGAGAGTCCAGTGGAGGGCAACGGAAATGATTAGGGGGCTGGGACACATGATTGAATAGAGGAGAGGAAAGGAGAGGCTGGGGGAACTGGGCTTATTTAGTCTGGAGAAGAGAAGAGTGATCGGGGATTTGATAGCAGCCTTCAACTAGGAGACCAAGGAGCAATGGTCTCAAGTTTCAGTGGGGGAGGTCTAGGTTGGATATTAGAAAAAAACTAGTCATCTCTGGTCCCTACTCTCTATTGGGTCTACTGTTTAAGTAGGAGGGTGGTGAAGAACTGGAATGGGTTACCTAAGGAGGTGGTGGAATCTCCATTCTTAAAGGTTTTTAAGGCCTGGCTTGACAAAGCCATGGCTGGGATGATTTAGTTGGGGTTGGTCCTGCTTTGAGTAGGGGGTTTGATTAGATTGCATCCTGAGATCTCTTCCAACCATAATATTCTATGATTCTATTATTCAATTTCATTAGCCTGCAAACATAATTATCAAAAATAATCTGGCTCCTTTGACTGGCATGTCAGCAATAATTTAACAGTATGGTACTGTGGAATGGTTTCCTATCGATATGACTTCATTACTGTACAATATAAACTACAGCACATCTATTAGTATACCATGTAACATTATTGTAAATCATTAAAACTAAACTACACTTGTCAAAATAAATGATCAAAGTGTATTCTGTGAGGCAGTATTCTTGATTTTTGTTTTACCGTATATGTCTGCTTATTCATTATTTTGCAGAATATAGAGATCTATAGGCCTCCCAGCCATTAATATGATATATAAAGTTCTGCTGTAGCATTAGAGAGTGGGAATAACTAGAGTTTTGCATATACCATTCCTTTCTAGACTCCTCCTTTGTAGTTAAATATTCTGTGGGATTCAGAATGTTGTGGGATTTAATGTACCAATTTGTTGCAAATATCCTGAGACATGTGAATGAGTTAAAGGTAGTCCCACCATGAACTCTGAATTTCATATTCTTGTGGGTTATAGTAAGTCCTTTTTATAAAAAAGCTATTTCAATTGTCTTTGTCTTGTAAAAATAAAATTCAATCACCTAAACAAGTTCTCTGAATAAACATATTAAAGGAATTCACCCATTCTCTGCATATACAAATATGCAGTAAAATATTCTATAGTATGCATACATTACATATTCATCAAACCTCAGAAATTATGTACTTCACCTAACATTAATATAATAGCTGTTTTGCTAAATGTTTTAGAGTTTAAAATGTAATTGTTTTTCCTTTTACTTCTTTGGATTCTTACAAGGTGATTCCACATATGCATGCATCTATAGGCTGTCCATATGCTATTTTCCATAAGTTATAATGTGTAATTTGTTTGAATTAGAGAATAGTTTAATTTTGTATTAAAAAACAAAACAACAACAAAAAATAACGAGGACCCATCAACAATAAATTATTGACTTTCTACTGTTCTACTCTCTCTCATTCTGATATCAGAAATATTAGTGAACAGCAGGAAACTTTTATGACAGTGTTGGAGTAAGGTACAGAGAATATTCCCCAGTGAAAGAGACACTTGCTTTTAAAGGAAAGAAGGAGATTAATTTCTTAACTATGGCATGCAAGGATTTTCAACTGTCTTTTTCAGGACCGGAGACACCATTGTAGAATTTTTTCAGAGCTTCAGGGAAGTTAGAGTTGAATGTGGGAGATTTCTCTGTATATCAGACAAAAACAAAATTAAAGTAATTAGGCCAAATTCTTATCTCAGATCCATTTGTGTTAAGTTGGAATGACTCCAGTGATTCAGTGGTTTGCTTCTGTGGACAGATCATGGGGGTCTAAGTTGAACCCTTCATAAAGAATTCTAAGTTCTTACCATTGGGAGGCAATAGATTAGTGCAGGCCCATTTCTTCATGCTAATAGCAAAGTTCAGTAATGTGTATCTATCCAAAGAGACAAGGTGGATGAGGTAATATCTTTTATTGGACCCGCTTCGGTTGGTGAGAAAGACCACCCACCTTGTCTCTCTAATCTCCTGGGACTGATATGGCTACAACTACACTGCCTACCTCTCCAAATGTCAGTTAAGAGTTGTTAATTGCATTTATATGGCTTCTGAGTATTAGAGTTCACAAAAAGGCAAATCATTTTCACAAGACCTTTTCTTCAACTTTTTTTCATTTTTTGGTTAAAAATTAACCTCATCCCTACTTCAGCTATTGACAAAAACAGGGTTTTCAAAGAACCTTTGGTAAAACCTTTCAGTTTTGAAAACCAAAAATCAAATAAAATACCAAAAATGTTTGTTTCTTGTTTCTTGTTTGTTGAAAAACAAGAAAATTTCAACCAAAATTAAAATTTTCTGCAAAAATTTCAAAATTTCATTATTATTGAAAAGCCATTTTTTCAATGACAATTTGGCTAGCTCTAATTATTATATGTATTTCATGTGCATCCTCTTTCAGTTTTTTGCTTGTTTAGCATGAGTACTCCTAAATTAAATTTCTCTTACACAAAGCTGATCTGATCTAAGTGACCTCCTAGATCATGAATTGCCTCAACTTACCTGCTAAAAAATGCATCCGTTTGAACAGAAACTAAATGACGATGGTTCAACTTGCATTGGTGCAACAGACTTATCTACTAAATTTTGATATTTTCCATAATAAGAAAGCAGCTCAGGAGACAGCAAACAGAGCTGTAAACAGGGGAGTTTCAGTGGGAGTTTGCAAGGGGAGTTTGCAGGGGGATACTAAGAGCTAGGCAGGAGAATAGACAGGCTAGTGAAGGGAGTGGGTGGTGTTCTGCTGTTGTTCTGGTGCCCCTTGGGCTTTGTTTTGCTGTGGATGGTGATGTTTTGGTTTGGTTTGTGTTTCCCGGACTAAAAGGTTTTAGGTGGGAAGGCTATGACCAATACAGAGGCATCAGTGGAAGACACAATGAGGATGACTAGTTGTGGAAACTGCAGCATGTACATGATCCTGGAGGGGTACCTGAAAAGAGTTTTGTCTGCATGAAGTGCTGCCTGATAGAGCTGATGGAAGAAAAGATCTGAGGTTTGGAGATGCAGGTGGAAACCCTGGCTGAGTTTAGAAAGGGGTTCGAGCAAATGACGAAGCAAAGACAGGAGGCTGAATGGAAAAGCTCAGACTTGCAGATGGACGCAGGACCAAAGCACTCTGAGGCGAGACTGCTGGGTGAGGAAAGTGGACAGTGGAAGCATGTGACTAAAAGAACTAGCCAGAGGAAAAGACGGGCCAGTGAAGGAGAAATAGAGCTCAGGAACAGATTTTCAGAGTTGGAAAATGAAGAAGGGGCACAGCAGGTGGTCGCTGAAGGTGAGAGGGCAAGGAAGAATAGAAGAGCAGCTAGTCCTATAGGAAGAGAAGAAGAGTCAATGGACATAACAACACCAAATATGAGCCCCAGGAGGATAAGGGATGGGTTGTGGAGGATTGCAAGGGAGAATAGGAATCGAGAGGACTTACAGCGAGAGGGAACAGGGGATAGACCAGAGAATCACACCATCACCAGGAAAAGGCAGATCTACATGATTGGGGACTCCTTACTGAGAAGAATAGACAGACCTGTAACTAGAGCTGATACAGAGAACAGAAGGTGTGCTGTCTGCCGGGTGCTAAGATATGGGATGTGGACCTGAGCTGAAAGAGGATCCTAACAGGAGCGGGAAAGAATCCGCTGATTGTCCTTCATGTGGGAACAAATGATACGAGCTAGATACTCGATGGACTGTATCAAGGGAGACTATGCCAGGCTGGGGAAGACGCTTAAGGAAATCGAGGCTCAGGTGATCTTCAGTTGGATTCTGCCTATTCCTAGAGAAGGGCAAAAAAGGTGTGACAAGATTATGGCGATCAACAGATGGCTCAGGCAGTGGTGCTATAAGGAGGGCTTTGGGATATATGGCCACTTGGGAAGCATTCATGGACAGAGGACTGTTCTCTTGGGATGGACTTCACCTCAGTAAGGAGGGAAATGGACTTCTAGGATGGAGGCTGTCACAACTGATTAATAGAGCTTTAAACTAGGAATTTGGGGGAGATGGTTGGGAGATGTCCAAGTAATCTTCACGCTGGAATTTAACATTGAGAGGGAAGAAAACGAAGTAAGAAACAATACAGCCATGGGTATGAGAATGGACATAAGGAGGAAAGTAGTGTAGATACCAGTCTAATAGGTGATACTGGTAGTAGAATGTCTGTGCCTAATCAGATAAAGAATGTCAGTGAAGCCAAATGGCAAAAATTAAGATGTTTGTACACTAATGCAAGGAACCTAGGCAACAAAATGGAGGAACTAGAGCTACTGGTACAGGAAGTGAAACCAGATATTATAGGGATAACAGAAACATGATGGAATAGTAGTCATGACTGGAGTACAGGTATTGAAGACTGTGTGCTGTTTAGGAAAGACAGAAATAAAGGCAAAGGTGATGGAGTAGCATTGTATATCAACTATGAGGTAGACTATAAAGAAATAGGACGTGATGGAATGGATAAGACAGAGTCTGTCTGAGCAAAAATCACATTGGGAAAGAAAGCTATTAGAGCCTCTCCTGGGATAGTGCTTGGCGTGTGCTACAAACCGTCAAGGTCTGATTTGGATATGGATAGAGACCTTTCTAATATTTTTAATGAAGTAAACACTAATGGGAATTGTGTGATCGTGGGAGACTTTAACTTCCCAGATATAGAATGGAGGACAAGTGCTAGTAATAATAATAGGGCTCAGATTTTCCTGGATGTGATAGCTGATGGATTCTTTCACCAAGTAGTTGAAGAACCAACAAGAGAGGATGCCATTTTAGATTTGGTTTTGGCAAGTAGTGAGGACCTCATAAAAGTAATGGTTGTATGGGACAACCTTGCTTCAAGTGATCATGAGCTAATTTGGTTCAAACTAGATGGAAGTATCAACAAAAATAGATCTGGGACTAGGGCTAACTTTAAATAATTAAGGAAATTAGTTAGGGAAGAGAATTGGACTCAACAATTTGTGGATCTAAAGGCAGAGAAGTCCTGGAACTATTTCAAGCCAAAGTTGCAGAAACTATCAGAAACCTGCATCCCAAGAAAGAGGGGAAAATCATAGGCAGGAATTGTAGACCAAGCTGGATGAGCAAGCATCTCAGAGAGGTGATTAAGAAAAAGCAGAAAGCCTACAAGGAGTAGAAGATGGGAGGGATTAGCAAGGAAAGCTACCTTATTGAGGTCAGAACATGTAGGGATAAAGTGAGAAAGGCCAAAAGCCATGTAGAGTTGGACCTTGCAAGGGAATTAAAACCAATAGTAAAAGGTTCTATAGCCATATAAATAAGAAGAAAAGAAAGAAAGAAGTGAGACCGCTAAACAAGGAAGATGGAATGGAAGTTAAGGATAATTTAGGTATGGCCCAATATCTAAACTAATACTTTGCCTCAGTCTTTAATGAGGCAATGAGCTGCTTAGAGATAATGGTAGGATGACAAATGGGAATGAGGATATGGAGGTAGATATTACCATATTTGAGGTGGAAGCCAAACTCGAACAGCTTAATGGGATAATGGACTAAATCAGGAGGCCCATAAACTTCATCCAGAATATAAAGGAACTGGCACATGAAATGCAAGTCCATTAGCAAGAAGTTTTAATGAATCAGTAAACTCAGGGGTTGTTACTGTACAACTGGAGAATTGCTAACATAGTTCCTATTTTAAAAAGGGGAGGAAGTGATCGAGTAACTATAGGCCTGTTAGTTTAACATCTGTAGTATGCAATGTCTTGGAAAAAAATTTGAAGGAGAAAGTAGTTACGTCATTGAGGTCAATGGTTAATTGGTACAATATGGTTTTACAAAAGGTAGATCATGACAAACCAACCTGATCTCCTTCTTTGAAAAGTTTTTTAGACAAAGGAAACACAATGGATCTAATTTACCTCGATTTCAGTAAGGCATTTGATACGGTTCCACATGAGGAATTATTAGCTAAATTGGAAAAGATGGGGATCAATATGAAGATTGAAAGGTGGATAAGGAACTGGTTAAAGGGGAGACTACAATGGATCATACTGAACGGTGAACTGTCAGGTTGGAAGGAGGTTACTAGTGGAGTTCCTCAGGGATCAGTTTTGGGACCAATCTTGTTTAATCTTTTTATTAGTGACCTTGGCACAAAAAGTGGATGTGTGCTAAAAAAGTTTACAGATGACACAAAGCTGGGAGGTATTGCTAAAACAGAGGACTAAGATATAATACAGGAAGATCTGGATGACCTTGTAAACTGGAATAATAGTAATAGGATGAAATGTAATAATGAAAAGTGCAAAGTCATGCTTTTAGGGATTAATAACAAGAATTTTGGTTATAAATTGGGGACATATCAGTTGGAAGTAACAGAGGAGGAGAAGGACCTCAGAATATTGGTCGATCACAGGATGACTGTGAGCCGCCAATGTGATATGGCCGTTAAAAAAGCTAATCTGGTCTTGGGATGCATCAGGTGAGGTATTTCAAGTAAAGATACGGAGGTGTTAGTACCATTATACAAGGCACCGGTGAGACCTCATCTGGAATTTTGTGTGCAGTTCTGGTCTCCCGTGTTAAAGAAGGATGAATTCAAACTGCAACAGGTACAGAGAAGGGCTACTAGGATGATTCAAGGAATGGAAAACCTGCCTTATGAAAGGAGACTCAGAAAGCTTGGCTTATTTAGTCTAACCAAAAAAGGCTGAGGGGAGATCTGATTTCTCTTTATAAATATATCAAAGTGATAAATATCTGGAAAGGAGAGGAATTATTTAAGCTCAGTACCAATGTGGACACAAGAACAAATGGATATAAACTTGACATTAGGCCATTTAGACTCAAAATTAGACATATGTTTCTAACCATTAGAGAAGTGAAGTTCTGGAACAGCCTTCCAAGGGGCAAAAGACAGATCTGGCTTCAAGACTAAACTTGATAAGTTTATGGAGATGTGGTATGATGGGATAGCCTAATTCTGGCAACTAATTGATCTTTGATTATTAGCAATAAATATGCCTAATGGTCTGTTACGGGATGTTAGATGAGGTGGGATCTGAGTTACTATAGAGAATTCTTTCCTGGGTGTCTGGCTGGTGAGTCTTGTCCATACCCAGAGTTTAGCTGATCACCATATTTGGGGTCGGGAAGGAATTTTCCTCCAGGGCAGATTGGCAGAGGCCTTGGAGGTTTTTCGCCTTCCTCTGCAGCATGGGCACGGGTCATTTGCTGGAGGATTCTCTGCCCCTTGAGGTCTTTGAATCACAATTTGAGGACTTCAATAACTCAGACATAGGTCAGTGGTTTGGTACAGGAGTGGGTGGGTGAGATTCTGTGGCCTGCGTTGTGCAGGAGGTCAGACTAGATGACCATAACGGTCTCTTCTGACCTTAAAGTCTATGAATCTATGAGGATTTCATCCTCACATTTTCTGTGTCTAAAGAAGGAATGAAAAACCTACTGCACACACTTTTTTTTTCATAATATAGCAGCATGAGCATCTGAGTGAATGAGGCAAAATCACCTTATCTTAAATTCAAAGAGCTCTTTTTAATAAAACCTGAGCAAGACTACCTTAGTGATGTGGGCCACCGCCCAGGGTGCTGTGATCAGGGGATGCTGTGGTCAAGAGGCAAGCAGTGGGGCGGGTCTGAGGTGTGAGGCTGCAGAAGGGAGCTCAGGAAAATGGTGAGAGGGGTTGGGGAGCCCAGGGAGGCAGCAGGAGCCAGGGGACAATGAGGGGATGGATGGGGGGCAGCAGGAGCCAAGGGCAATGGAGGGATAGGTGGGGAGTCAAGGGAGGCTGCGGGGTGCCAAAATACAGATTTGCCCAGGGCACCATTTTGCCTAAGGTTGGCCCTGATTACTTGAACCTGCACAAGCAATGTCTGTATCCCCTACTCCTGGCTATAGAGAGCACCATACCTAAGAACTATATCTCTTTCTGCCTCTCCAAAACTACACCCACTAGCAACCCACTAGTGTGTGGAGGGTTCATCTTTACAAAATGTTAAAGAACTGACTCACAAACATTCTTTTTTCCATCTTGCAGTGTGAACGAAGAAGCATTTTTTTCTCTAGTGTCAGAATGTTGTAGAGAAAAATAATTTATAACTTATCTAATATCATTCAAGCTACTGTGAATATATTAAATCCTGAAAATTAGTTGCTCTGAAACCAGATTTTACTATAATAAATGGAAATATAGAAATCCCACTCAGTGCCAAAATGACAGTTTTTTATAAGAATAAATGTATTTTTATTGCTTTGATGCTAAGTGATTCTTGAATTTCCATACTACAGATCCTGAAAGCATTGTATCATCAAGTGTTAACACCTTACATGAAGATGTGTACAGACTTCTAGCCCATCAGGCTAACAAGAAATGTTTGTACCAAATGTGATGACATTTATCCTAATCAAAATGGGGGGAAAAAAATAAAACCAGAATTGATATTGCTGATGTCAGTCATGAGTTTTGCTACCGAGCTCAGATATTTTTTACATTGTAAGTCTTGATATATAAATGGTGGCATTTCAAAAGCACACCATATGGCCCTAACTTTGTTCTCACAGCAGTCAAAGGGATCATAGTTAGGCTCATGCTGAGTGCTTTTGAAATAGTAAAAATTCTTGAATCTTCGCTCCAGAGCTTGGTTTAGGGGCAAGCATGACAGGCATGGAGGGAGATCACCTCAAGCACCCTCCTCCAGAGGCACCACACCATTGTGATCCACTGATTGATGAGTCTTTGTTTTGCTCAGCCACTCTGGGATGGAGATGGAGAGCACTAAAAACATTTTTTGCCCTGGCTGGTAAAACACCTGGAGTTTTTCTTGCCTGGGTCCACTGAAATCATGGCAAACTCCATTAACTTAACTGGCCCAGGATTCTATGCCAGATATATTAAGAATAATATTGTATGATCATATATAAAGATTTAAAAATGTTCACTCTGCATTAACATATAGGGGGTAGGGAGAGGAGTGGGAGGTGCAGGGAATCAGCAGTTAAATATGTGTTGGGTCTTCAGTAGAAAGGGAATCTCTTGGGCCCTAGATATCAGGGAAATTACCATAACTCCTTAGTGGGTTAAAGCACTCATCCTTCATCAGAACATCTTCCAAGGTGTACAGTAATTCCCGACTTGTGTCAGGTGGCTTAATTACACTATTGAGAGACATGTCTCATATAAATACTGACTGCTGTGACAGCACAAAATTTCACTAACTGCAAACAGTTTAGGGCCCAATCTCTCAAGGTGCTCATTGGTGCACCCTTAGCTTGCACTGAGATCAGTAGGAGCTGCCAGAACTCAGCACTTAACAAAGGAGGACCTTGTCTCAGTACTGAATTTGAGAACACCAGGCTATCCCATGAGACAATAAATACATAAATACATAAATAAATACATAAAAATGTTGGTCTATTTCTCTATCTTCAGCCTTGCACAAAAATGCCCATTATTTTCTCAGTGCGTTTAACTGTTCTGTTGCTAAGCAGAGTTTATCTTATTCATGCATGTATACAATGTTTCTTTGAATTGTCTGACAACTTAGTTTTGTAAATGATTTTGGTACAACACCTTGTACCAAAAAACCTCCAATGCTTTTGACTAATTTGCAATTGCTTATTATCAGAGCTAGAAATTTGGATTCTTGATTGTCTCCATTCAATGTATGTTCTTTATAGATTTCCTTCCTGTGCTGATCATATGCAATTTGCATCAACGTTTTTTCCTTTGCTGTATTATATGATCATATCCACAGTACAAAGCATAACATTTCTTCTATGTGCATTTGTCAATTTCAGTGTAATTCCATTAATGCTGTATACCTACAACCAGTCACATCTTGAACAACTCATCCATTTTCAATATTTGTTAATATAGTCCTCTAATGGATAAAAATCTGTTTGATATAAATATAGGTTGATGATGTTTCGAATAATACTTTGTTTAATCTTTCCAAATTTGATGAGATACAATTTGTGTTCCATTTATTATTTCAGGGTCACTTGAATTTATTAATACAGACTGGTATATTTTGGGTAGTGATGGGATGTAGAGTTAAACAGTATCATTTTGGAGGTTGTGGACATGGCATTGGCAGTAGATGGGATTAATCAACTATCACACTGTCCTAGTAATGGGTCAAATCCTCAGATCCTTATTGAGGTTTACGCAGTTTGTCGAGCATGTGACAGAATAAAATTATTGAGATTGTTCAGATGATGTTCATATAGTTCAGATAAAATAGTCAGACCTTTGGATATACAATATCAGCTGCTGCCTCCTACAGCAGCCCCATGTGCAACAAAACAAAACCAACTTCTTCATCCCCCCCAAAAAATAAACTGCCCCAAGCAGAGCTTTCTATATCTTGAAAATGGAGAAAAGCCAGAGTCTCCATGACTTTGCTGTTTCCAATCTAATTCAGGTGGAAGGTACACATATACTGTACTATGATAATGGGTAGCAGTACAAATCCCTAAAACAGACAATATGCTTATCCACTGTACATCTGAGTGAACTTCTAGCACCAGTGAAGTCAATAGGAGTTTTGTCAGAGATTTCAGAAGAGCCAGGATTTCATCCTTAGTTTCATTAATCGAATGGGATTGCTCATATGGATGAAGACATATTGGATAAGGTCCCAGATTTTCTCCTCTCTTCCCTCCATTGGAGAAACATTGAAAATTAACAAATTATGAATATGTAGGAGGTGATGAGTTTTGTTTGAGATTTCACTGCTTGAAGAGTTATAGTTGCCAGTTACGTAATCGTAATGACACTGGGGAGCCATGCTTTATTCAGTGAAAATGATTGTGTATGACAGCAAGCAGAAACTTTGATGCAAAATATCTATGATTACCACAGAAGGAAATCCATATAAGGAAAAAAAAGATTGCACATAGGTAATCAAGAAGCAACAGCTCACCTGAAAGTTAAATGGTTTCAAAGATCTGCATTAACGAGAGTGATAGCAGAGATGTGACTTAGAAGAACTGCTTGTACCTTGAGGGAAGATGTAGGAGTATTCAATAGTAAGAAGATATAGTGTAAACTGGAGATGACACATCTCAACAGACAGCTAAAAAGAATCAAAAAGAGAATCAAGCAACATTTAAGATCTGATGGGGTCCATATATGTATAATATGAGGTCAATTATGTAGGTGGAAGAAGGAGACACAGAGAGTGTTGGGTTACAGAAGGATCAATGGGGCATGAAATGCATTCCTTTGATGCAGTGGTAACATATATTCAGATACAAGAATCTGCATGTATCTTGTATCTTTTTAAACCAACAGAGGGAGGAATGTAGCATACTCCTCACAATGCTTAATGTAGAAAGGGATAAGAAAAAAAATTACTAATGTGAATAAATTATTCACTGATTTAAAAAATACAAATAATTCATTTGAGGAATATTAGTCAACCAACTATAAAACTGTTTGTATAATGGAAACGTATTAATGAATAATGTATTCAGCAATTGATGGGAAAATATGTTGAAGAATCTATTCAAGGACAGTCTCATGCCATCCTGCCCTCTCCACTCCAGCAATGATGTCTGTTTTAATACCTCATTCATCTGCACTATCCACAAGTGATTCTGTGCTTTCTTTCATGCCACCCGTAAGTAGCAAATGCCCTTCCTAAGTTGTTCAATAATGCCACTCTTCTCTCATCAATGCACCCTGATTCTGCATCTCTACACCTATTAAAGGTGCCTCATTGAGTCCGCTCCAAGAGCAGATAGCTGGCTAGGCCCCATTTCTTTTCCATCCCCACTGGAGAAGTTTGACCTCCAGCCAGAAGTAGTACTCACACTCAAGTGAGCCCAAGAACTGTAATGTTACCTACCTGGGCCCTGTGTGGTAGCACAAATCAGAGGAGAGGCTACATGTATACTTCCCTCTATTGGTGTGCCCTTGCTGGGCTTAAGCAGTACCTGTCCCTCCCACAGAAATGTGCCATCTTCAGGTACACTGACCTCATCAGTATCAGCTTGTGAATGGATAAAAGCTTGCAAGACATCCTCTCTCTAGGGTACTCACATGGTCTCCATTACTGTAGCATCTGAGCATCTCACAATTGTTAGTTAGCCTCACAGCACCTCTATGTGGTAGGTATTATCCTCATTTCACAATAAAGAACTGCAACTCAATCAGATTTGCTCAAGATCACACAGGAAATCTGTGGTGGAACAGAGAATTGAACCAAAGTCTCCGGTGAGCACCTTAACCACTGAACCATCCCTCCCTATGTACATAGATGAGATCCCACAGTTCCTGACTGCCTGGTTTTCCTAGTCAGAATGTACAAACAAGACCCATACTAGCATGCACTATATTCTGAAATGAAGTGACAAGTTGCAACAACATAGATATGCTGGTCCTCGTATTAGTACTGCTCACTTGCATTTGCTTTGGTATCTAAATGTGTCTTTGTAGCAGATCCATTTCTTGCTCCACTGCTACGACTCTTCTTGTTTTCATGTGTTCCATTACTGAATAACCATTTTAGCTGATTATCAGCACATCTTTTATTACTACAGTAGAGGAGTAGATGGACTTCCTGTCAAAACAAAACCCTGGCCAGAGCTCTGTCACAGCCTTCAAAGGTAGAACTGCACATAAGGATACAATCATGTTGCGATAATGTGATAAGAGAAAATGAAAAGTTCTCAAGTCTATCTAGCTGTTTCCCTTCTATCAAGAGAGATTAAAAAAATCAGTGGCTTCTTAAAGCCCCATTCCTATTTATCAAATAGAGGGAAAAAATAATAGGTGACCAATCATGCCAACTTAACAAAACTAATTAAATTATTGACCAACATCAAGTTTCCACTGTCCCATTTCCTCTCCTCTGACTTCATGCTCTCCATCTGAAATAATATAACTCCTCCGCTGTGGAAAAGTGCAGAGGATTTGAATACAAGAAAAGATAGTGAATATAAGAGATAAACATTATATTAGTTGAGCGAGAGAAAGAGAGCGGCTTAGGAAGTTAGATGTGTTGTGGAAGAATCTGTGATGTAGGAGGCTGCCAAGACACTTCAATAAGAAAAAAAAGTGGGTGAATCATGTAGAAAAGTTTAGTTGAAATTATTTTCATGTAGTCTCACTAACCAGTCAGTGGTATTATGTGGCATTATGCCAAAGAAATCAGCAATCTGGCAGGTCTTTTTTACATTACTCCAGCAAATGTGTGCTAGATCATTTGCAACATCTGCTGCATAGGTCTCCCAAGAGGATAGGACAGTGGTGGACATCTGTGCTGAAATGTCATTTAGGAGCACCAACTATCTAGTGGGAAAAGGCAACAACAGCAGCAGCATATACACTTGGGATGCCAAGAGACAAGAGCTGGTTGTAAGAAGGAAGAGCAAGCATAAGTGATATATGTTTTGGATTCCTGCAGTTCGACAAAGCAAGGAAATACAATTTGAATGTCGAGTTTTATCAGCCCTTGTCATGTGTTACTCTCATTGACTTCCATGAGAATTCTGTGTATTGGTGGGCTATGGAATGCGTGCGTTATTTTACACAGAATATTTCATATAAACTCTATTCCAAAATGCAAAATTATTGAGCTGGTGAAAACATTAATACTTCTCATTTTTACTAGTCCTACAACTGAATGAAACATTTTGCATTTCAATGAAAAAAAGAACAATTTTTTTCAAGAAAATCTGTCCCAAATTGTCCTTTTTTTAATGAGTTCTGCTAAAGGGTTGTGATAAATAACAGTTCAAGAATTACATTGTGCATAATAACAGTGGAAGAAATAAAAAGTTAAGGGAAGCAAATGGCAGAAAAAAAGGTGTCTTTACAGCTGAGATGTGACACAAGACATGATAGCTGTTTTGGAGTTCCTGAGCTACAGAGAAGAACATTTTTGTGACCTCAGTGGTGAAAATGAGAGCAGGATTGATGTTAGAAAAGTGCAGGTGAGAGGAAGATAAGAAAAGAAGACAAGGTTGATAAATAGTCTAGAGCAAATCTACATGGGTTTTGACAGCCAAAAAGGAAAATTTGAACTGGTTGCTGGAGTGTTACGCTTCTTTAAGGATGGAGATGATGTTTACAATCTGCAGCCATTATTCTACTCTACCCAACTGTAATCAACAAATGCCCCCTCTACTGAAAGTATTGTAACAGTAACTCAGGATGTTGTTTGGCCCACTGAGCCATAGAATGTAAAGGCACCAGACACCATTAATTCAAGTGTTCTTACAAGAATATTATTATCTGACATATGAGAAAATGACCTATGTCACCACAGTAAATGTATACTTGTTTTAAAGTGTAAGTGAGCGGAAAGGAATGGAATAATAATAAAAAATAATAAAAATGGGAGAGTGAGTGGTGTCCTCATTCTTAGCTGCCAAAAAATGTAGGACCATCATTATAATAGAAGAATGATCTGTTGGGGCTCCAGCACATGAGGGTGAACCTTCACTATTGTGAACGTCTCAATGGAATTATAGTTACATGATTTTACTTTCCAGAACTTCTTCACTATCAATAGAGCCAGAAAAAAAACATTCACAAAAGTAGAAATGGGCCCAGAATCAAAAGCCTGGATCCATTCCCAGTCCTGGAGGAAGGTGACACACAACTAGGGGCAGTTGCCAACACTTTGGAGGATAGAACTAACTTCAGAGGGATCTTGATATATTGGAGAACTGAGCTATAAACAACAAAATGAAATTCAGCAGAGAGAAATGTAAGGTGTTACAGTTATGGATGAAACACCAAGTGCACAAATATCAAATGGGGTTAACTGGCTTGCAGCAGCACTGCTGAGAAGTATCTGGGAGTTGTAGCGGATCACAATCTTAGCATGAGTCAGCAACATGATGCTGTTGCAAAAAAAAAGCAAACACAATTTTAGGTTGCATTAAAAGAGGCATAGCATGCAAGTCAAGAAAGGAGATAGTACCGCTCTAATCAGTGCTGGTTAGGCTTCAGCTTGGAGTACTGTGTCCAATTTTGGTCACAAATGTATAGAAAGGATGTATATCAAAGGGATGGTATGCAAACTATATGAGCAAAGACTGAAGAAATTGGTCAAGTTTAGTTTGGAAGAAAGGAGGGAAAATGATAGCGGTCTTCAAATACTTGAAAGATTGCCATCAAAAAGCTCTTTTTTCTTGTCACAGAGGGCAGGACAAGAGGCAACAGGTTCAAACTAAGTATAGCAGATTTAGCTTAAATCTCAGGAAAAACTTCAAAACTGCAAACATGGTAGGACAATGGAACAGACAGCCTAGGGAGCTTGTGGAAGCTTCTTCACTGGAGGTTTTCAAAAACAGTCTGGATAGCCATATGTCTTGGATGGTTTCTAGACACAACAAATCCTTCATCTTGGCAGTAGGTTAGACTAGCATAATGTCTGTGGTCATCTCAGCTATGCAAGGCCCGAAGTGTCATTGCAGATCCCACATCTATGGGAGACTGACCTATTTATCAGAGATGTCTCTCTGCCAGGCAATTCAATTAAAAAAATCAAAGCAGTTTCATTCCTAAATTCTTCTCTTACACTCCACAACACTTTATTCTTGGTCTTTCTGTAAAGCCTCCAAAATACAGTCATGCTGTGAATAGAAATGACTCCAGCTCTAGGCTTAAGTAATATTCCAGAGTGGCCAGTAGTCACGGAGTTGTGGTGGTAAGTGATCATGGTATCCAGTCATATAATGTCTTTTTGTTCTTTGCTTCTCATTCCACTTTAAATGTTTCCATCACAGTTAATGAGGGAAAGCAATAGAGTGGGTTCTTGCATCCTGATCCAAGTCTACTGAAGTCAACAGGAATTTTTCCATCTATTTCAGTGGGCTTTGTATCAGATCCTGAATTGCCAGTTTCTTTCTTTTTTTAATTTTTTTTCTGACTATACAAGATTCTTTCTAGCTCTTAATTTTTTCATAAGTCTATTGCTAAGTCCTGACAGAGTGATCTATTGTCTTTTATTGTTCCATAAATACTAGCAGTTGCATAGCAGAGGCAGCTAGCCCTACTCTTCAGTGCTTAGCAGGACTGGCTCCAGTCACCAGCGCAGCGAGCAGGTGCTTGGGGAGGCCAGTGCGGCGGCGGTAGACCTGCCACCGAAGTGCTGCTGATCACGGCTTTGGGTTGTTGTTGTTTTTTTCTTGTTGCTTGGGGCAGCAAAAATGCTGGTGCCGGCCCTGGTGGTTAGCAATAATCATCACAATGCTAGATACTGATGTAACCTGAAACTAGACAAATGGAACTGACAATGTTCTGAATGTAAAGCAAGCTTAATAACCGTAAAACATGGACAAATCTTTCCCTTCCAAAAAGTAATAACTAAAGTTGGTTGAATTATTCATTATCTGGTTAATTTAGACCTTGTTTCTAATTGTGAAGCATTTGTCAGCTGATCCTGATTTCTGTAAACATACTTGTCATTCAGACGCATGACGAAACACTAAGACAAATTTCAGCCTGTGAAATGTTTTCAAACTATTCATATTAACTATTTCCTATTCGGGGCTGGGGTGTCTATTCATATACGATACATGGTATTTTTCTGCCACCTGTCTGGATAATTGAAATTTATAAATAAGAGAATAGTGCAACAAAGCTCCCAAACAGTGACTATGCAGGTTACAAGTGGTCAAACAGAACATCTGGTCAGATTTCAAACAATTATGCATGAACATTATTTTACGCTGCTTAATCAGTTACAGAATTTGCTCATAGATGCCAATTCTGTCCTCACACTAGTATTAAAATCAGACTAACTCGGTTTCAGTCGGTAGGCTTATTTTAGATTTACATTAGTACAACTGAGAGCAACATTTGGTCATGTAGTGTGAAACTTTCTGACTACTCTGAAATCATCATTCTTTATATGGTAACATAGTTGAATGAGGCATGATGCTGTTATGGAGAAATGATTGCATGTACTGCCAAATAAAGGAGCTGCTAAAAAAAAAAATTAAAAAAGGAATCATATACCTCCACTGCCCCCCAGCACCTGCTACCTCAAAAATGCTGCCAATAAAGGGGGTAGGGCAGAGATTTTGCTGAGCAGCAAGGGAAAGAGCCCCTCTGGTGTCCTGTCTGGGATGGAAGGGAGTTATGGCACTGCCTTCTTGCCACATGACTGTCTTATATGTGAGTAATGAGGAGGGATGGAGGCAGAGAGAGACTAAGTGGTTTACGCCAAAGTGGTAGAACTGGGAAATGAACCTAGATTTCATGAGTCCTAAGCCTAAACATGAGATCATCCTTCCTTTCAATGGTCATAGATAAACTACCCCAGTGCAACATTTTCAATAGCTTCAAAACACTTTTTATGCTTGTGCGCAGAGAGCACCCTAGGAGACTAGTTCCAAGGCAATCGGGAAGTATGACCATCCTACACAAACTCCTCAAATGCTTCCTCCCATCAAACTACTGCCATGGATGCCAGGGCCCCTGAAAGAGGGCCGAGTTTATGCCTTAATTCACAATACCTATATTTGCTACCACCCCCATCTATGAATGGGAGTAACACAAATTTGAAGTCCATGGAGCTAATTGTGTTATTAAGGTCAACAGGATTTGACTATGCTGCCTCCTTGTAGGCATTTGGGTGCCTAAGTTCCAAAGCAATTCATAAACCAGGGGAAAATAGGCATTCAGCCACCTAACCTGCTTGAGGCACCCAGTCCAGAAGATGTGCCTAGCAGATCAGTACCCACAGGCAAGTTCACATGCAACAACCTGTGGCAGCTTCCCTCATAACTTTTAGCCAGTGGTTATTCACCTCGGACGTTGGAGGCACTCCCTTCCCTCCCATCCCCAGCTAATAGGGAGAAGAGATTTGACCAGGAATCTACCACCTCCTTGGTGAGTGCTCTACCCACTGGGTGTGGGGTAGTCTCTCCTACTGAAGCTGTAACACTCTGGATACATAATTAAAGAGTCATTGGAGCAGGGGGGCTGCATCTTGGATCTCCCACCTCCTAAGGGAGTGTGCTTTGCTCTTGCTTGCACTCTCAGGCCAAAATGACTCTTTGAAAGAGAGAGATCACAAGCATCAGTATGAATCTATAGCTTGGGATAGGGTTGGGGATAGAGCACTCATTCAGGATGTAGGCCACCCAGTTCCCCTGTCCCAATAACTATTTATCTGTAGTGCAGCAAGACAGAATGAGGTATTTCCTCATAGCCTGATGCTTAGTGCATTTACCTGAGAAGTGGCAGATGTCCTTTCCCCCTCAGGCAGATGGAGGATTTGAACCAGGGTCTCCCACGTTCTAGGTGAGTGAGCTAGCTACAAAGTTAAAAGTCATGAGGGAGCTTTGCCTCCACCTTCAATCCAGCTGCTTCTTGCTAAAATGGCATAAAACACCTAGCTCCAAAATGGTTCCTCTCTGGGACTTGCAAGCAGAAATAGGTAACTCCCTACAGCACAGACTTGTGTGAGAGGAGTGGGGTTGGTTGGCATCTCCTATTGGCTATCTTAGGTCTTGCCCCGCATGCTGACTTTTGTGAATGGTAGTCTAAGATACCTATATTTCTCCTTTCATTATGTGGGATCTTAGGCAACTAAATCAGGTTTTGTGGATCACAGTGATTTTCTCAGGTGCCTAAGGATTAGAAATGTGACTTTCAGCATCACAATGCCAAACACTTTTTGTGCATTTTGACCTCAGTGATTAAGATGTTCACATTTTCAAAGTAGCTAACAGTATGTTGCTTCTAATGTAAGTGCTTTGGTTAGCATTGTTACTGTGCTTCTGTAAATCCTTTGGAGCAGTCATGGTCTGGTAGGTCAATAATCGGCTTTTTTGAAATATCCCTAAAGTATGTATTTACATGAGAGTGTAATAGCTCCAAAGAAGCAATCATGATTAAGCAATTCAATAACCCACATTTTAAGAAGTCCAGAGATGGTTACACTGTATTCTAATAACTTGCAATCAGAGCATCTCTATTAAGGTATTCATTTTATTTTTCATTTTCAATTACGTTAGCAGGGAATGAATGTAAACACATTTTGAATTTGAGTAACTGTCCCAATCCAGCTCCCATGGAAGGCAATGGAAAGATCCCCCAAAGTTTATGGGATTTGGAGCTGGCCTAAATAGCACAAGGCTCTGAAAATACTAACAGCCAAAAGCACAACGAGGAGGTAAATATAAAAGCTTTTTTATACACTTAATTCACCCTATGATGATGTGTCGGATGCAAGGTCAGGTGGATTAGATGTCACATAAGCAATGCTAAGGTATTGTGACAATGGGATAGATAGATAGGTGTTATGTGTGCTAAAAGGCAGGCACTGACACTATATTGGCAAATAAGGCCAGTTAAGAAAGAGCTCCCTGCAAACTTCCATCTTTGTGTTTGTCGTAGCTTCCTACTCAGATTTGAACCTTAGCATTCATAACCTGAGCAGCTAGCATGAACCCCTCTAAGCTTAATTACCAGTTTAGATCTGATCTCGCTGCCACCAACCAGGTTATCTTTCCCACTTCGCTGCCACTCATATCGTAGCTTTTCTACTCGGATTTGAACCTTAGCGTTCATAACCTGAGAAGCTAGCATAAACTCCTCTAAGCTTAATTACCAGCTTAGATCTGATCTCGCTGCCACCAGCCAAGAATTCCAGTGCCTGGTACGCTATGGTCCCCCCAAAACCTTCCCTGGGGACCCCAAGAACCCAAATCCCTTGGATTCTTAAAACAAGAAGAAATAAACCATTTCCCTTCCTGCTCTTTAACTTCACCAGATTTTCCCGCTACTAGGGAGATTTTCCCTGCTCAATCCTGAAACACAAAACCAAGAGGACAATTTACCTTCTCCCTCCTTCTTTTCCTCCCCCAGTCTTTCCCTGAGAGAACAGTAATCCTGGCACAGAGATTCCTATCCCCTGCATACTAGAAAAAGAAAAGCAACAAGTTTTAAAAAAAGAAAGCTTATATAAAAAGAAAGAAAAAGAAAAAAAATTAATCTCTTTATTAAAGTGACAATACAGGGCTATTGCTAAAGAAAATATGAATAAACGGCCTTATTCAAAAAGATATCCAATCAAAGTACTATAGCCAAATACACAATAAAGACTCCACCAGCCAGATAACAGATGCAAATAGAGCAAAACAAATTTAAAAGACTATACTTTTTGCGAATTGTTGTATTAACATACTGGGAAACAGAAGATTAGAAGGACTGGAAATAGACCCTCTCATAGCTGAGAGAGCACAGAGCAGACAAAGACCCAAGACCAAGAAAAACCCACAAATTCCCTCTCTTAAGCTTTGAAAAATCCGGTTTCCTGATTGGTCCTCTTGTCAGGTGTTTGGTTCCCTTTGTTAACCCTTTACAGGTAAAAAAAACATTAACCCTTAGCTATCTGTTTATGACAGAGTTTGCTTACTTTGATTAGTTTGTTTTGGTGCATTAAAGAGCAATTTTTCTTTGTTCAGAGGCAGCAATAAGGAGCTTTACATGTGTATTCAATGTCCTCCCTTCTACCACTATTACAGCTAAAACTAGATTTCCATTATTTATTTTAATTCATAACATAAGAGCTATGAATCCCTGTACCAAAGCTTAAAAGATAGAGAACTAATACAATAGAACTGACCAGGAATATAAGCAACCTGGCTCACAGCTCACTGATTCTACAACAGCCTGAGAAAGATGTAGGACCCTAGCAGTTCTTCTGGGTGGGGGAGGAGCCAAGCCAAGCTACAGATGGAAAAATAGCATCCGTCCTTGTCCATTACAGTCCCTATTAGAAACAACCATTTGTATCTCTAATCTAAAGCAATTTATAATTAGTTCTGATCACATACTTTTATTATAACTTTCTTTATAATTGACTGAAAACATTTATATTAGGTATCTGCAGAGTATTTCAGTTTTACCCACATTTTGTGGTTTCTTTGTATGGGACTGCATCATGGTGAATGCATGCCTTAACAGGAATACCTTGCTGATAAGTCTAGTGTTCTGAGTGCTTTTGCACATAAACTGCCGTTTGTAACCATCTTCAGACTTGGCACTTCTGTATCCTGCCTTTCTTGAAAGTCTCCATTCAGTCTCTCCTTGGATGTTTGCCAGAACAAAGCAAATTCTTCTTCTACTTCAAATGCTTCACCTCATATACATGTGTATGTGTAATAGGTAATAGATCTGAATTTAACTTTGCAGGCTGATGAGCTAGGCATATCCATCTCGCTGATCCATTAGACATTGGGGAACACAGATCACTGTAGCAGACATACTCAGTTCGTGCCTTCCCATTCTGCTAACACTTAGCTTCTAACTGACATCAGCATCGTGTGGCAAAATTGCTTCTAACCTCTTTTAAACAGCTGCACATTTGAACAGGCTTAAATGATGGGTTTTAGTAAATTGGTGAAGCATAAGTTGGCAGATGCATAAATTAACTTGGCCAAAAGCCAGCTTTCAGGAAATCCGTTCTTATTTAGCTGTCCAAAGTAAATGTATTGTCTGTAACACTGAAGGGAAAGGAGGGAGGACTCTTATTTAGTGTCATCTGTGAACCTCACAAATGATGTGCATCATTGGTTTGTCCAAGCCTGTGGACTGAGCAGCTCAGCACTGACCTACTACCTCAGACTCACAGCTGCTCAACTTTACTTTCTCAGTGCTCAGTGAACTGAAAGAACTCTTTGGAACTCCTGCATGATTTTCACAGCCATCCTATGGCAGTACAATATCCTCTGCTGTTTCCCTTTCATTGAAAAACATCTTTCATTTTCTCCCCTTTTCTCACCCACACAGGCTTCATTATCTTTTTGTTTGTTTGTTTGTTTTTTGCATAGAAATTACTCTTTTGCAGCGTTAATGCAGGCAGCCACCTCAGATTTCTATAGCCCACAAAAAAGAAATCTAAATCAAAAGATATGGCCAATCACATAACTTTAAGGATACCACCAAAATCTCACTGGAAAATGTTATAGTGATTTTTTTCTCATTCAGCTATTCCTCAGAAAGTTATCATCATCCATTTACAGGACTAGGAAATATTTTTCATTCTTGTGAGTCACACAGAACTGAGATAATCTTGCAAACAGAAGTTAGGTGCACATTGCAATGTGTCCTTTTTTATTGCACTTTGGGGTTGGGTGAGTTTTAATACAATTGCATTTGTGAATATTAGCTTCCTAGTTTTTTCCCAATGATAAATGCTCCATCTAGTGGCCTAACTGAGCACTGGTGAAACTTATCACAGGTGGAATCCCGTTAAGATTATAAAAAACAAAATGTGTTCTTTATTAACAAAATCAAGAGAGAGAAACAGACAGTTTTCACAGTGCACAGAAATTATATAACATTAAGCAACAATTATTGCATTATAAAGCATCCAGAGACATTAATCTTCACACAAGGCAATATAACAATTCAGATAGTCAATTGTTGCCATGGTAAAATGTAACAAATTTCTACCAACTACCTAAAATAGCTGCAGATCACAAGGTAACTATTTTTTCCAATGATTATTGTAGCTTTTTAAAAAATTTCACAATAAATACATCAATCATAGCTTTGTAGCTTGTCATAATATCTGCTTAAATTTGATGATCAGACCAAAGTTTATTGCATTTTTCCCTTTATAATGAAATGTTTACCATACTGTATAAAATATCTAATTGAAATACATTAATATTTACATAGATTTCTGCATTGACCAGTAGATATTTACTTAATCTGATGTGTACTGTGAATGTTAGCAAGATCATGATGCTGCAACAATGTACTGTGGAGCTGTGACATGTCTATGAATCTTAGTCATTACTCCTGTCATTGTTTATAACATGATTTTCAGCATGACTAAACACTCAGTGCCCTGATGAAAGAAAAATGCAATATTAAATTTAAAAGTCTTAAAGAAAAGGTGGTTCAGAATGCTAGAGAGTGTTACAACCTTATATAGTAAAGAATATTTCAGGGGAAAAAAAAGTGCATTCACCTACAATGTCACTTACTCACCAAGGTGCTGTCCTCAGCAAAGTGATTGAGAGCTGTCATCCATGACAGGGAGCTTAAACAGATCTGACAAGTCATGCTTAAAATGATATCACAACACTAGGGAGTGCAAAAATCCTATCTCTGAAGAGGCATTAGCAAATTATTATTGTTAGGGAAGCCACTAATATTTTATAGAAAACAAAACCAAAATTGAAGCAGCAGCATTTTTTATCTTCTGAAAAATTCCTGCCTTTTCTGGTTGAAAAGCAGCAGCTTGGCTTTTTCTATCAGATTTTACCTTTTCTTTCACATCAGTCCTTTTTTGTGACTAAATTCTAACTTTATGTGCCACAAATGAACAAAATCAAAGACTGGATATATTTATATATTCACTGGGAGCAATTTTGTATTGTGATTACAAAACAGCATGACAATGTCTCTGTTGTTTAAACTCAGCTTTGATACATGTGCACTACAGCCAGGCAGAAGTGCAATGCTGGCTTATCAGGAACTTGTGCTGTGTTTTGTGATGTAATGTCGTCTAAAATATCGAATACATTAGCATTCTGCTCATGCCCCACATACATAATGCTGCAGACTCTATAGCTTTCAAAGCCAAAGACATGAACAGGCTTTAGTGTCCTGAGAAAAAAGCATTTGGGAGTTGACGACCTTATTCATTGATATAGTCATCTTTGTTTGCTGAGCGTGAGAGGATACTTGCGGAATAGAAAAGACAACATTCAACATTCATGAGATGGGACATTTTTCACAAATGACTCACAAAATGTATGTTTTGTGTATGGAAAAGCCAACTGAAGGAAAATCTATTCTTAATATAAGCTTAGCTAAATTTATTACAGACCCGTTGGTGTTACATTAACATGCTCAAGTACATCCCATGAAAGGAGAAAAATATAAAAGAACACTAAAAAACAGAAGGTTCATGAAAGATTTATTTTCTTTTGTCTGTTTCTCCCCCCACCCCTGCTTCTGTTTGTTGTACCTTAAAAGGTATACTTTTTCACTATTTAGTTTTAGGATACCATATAAGCATATTTTATTATAATTCAACATTTGCATGGTCAGTCATTACAGAGCAGACACATTTCAAATTAAAATCAAATCCAAAGATTTCAGTGTAACACAGATAGGCCTCATAGAGGATGTGTCTCCATTTCTATTTTATTAATGCTTTCTGAACATTCAGTCAACAAAATAGAGATTGGCCCAAATTATAATTTGTGAAATCAGAATCATATGGTTTGCAAAACGGAAAATTGGTTACAAATATGAACTTTTCCAAAATCTGGACCTCTTTGAATTTGGCATTTTCGTTTTCCACATAGAAATAGGCCTGAATAACAATTTTTAAAATCAGATACGGCTCCAGATATGAACTTCCCCAAGTCTGGGTTTGTGGAAGGAAAGAGACAGATCTGGTGATCTAACTTGGGTTTACATCTAAAAAATAGATGGTAAAACAATAAATATTCTGTAAAATGGAGATCATAACCATGCACTTACTGTGACCATGGAAGGGACACTGGCAGAACTACACATGATGTTATAAAGGTGATATAATAGATATTAGGAAAAGCAATACCCACCCATAATATCTTAGACCAAGGGTTGGCAACCTTTCAGAAGTGGTATGCCGAATCTTCATTTATTCTCTCTAATTTAAGGTTTTGCATGCCAGTAATATATTTTAACGTTTTTAGAAGGTCTCCTTCTATAAGTCTATAATATATAACTAAACTATTGTTGTATGTAAAGTAAATAAGGTTTTTAAAATGTATAAGAAGCTTCATTTAAAATTAAATTAAAATGTGGAGCACCCTGGACCAGTGGCCAGGACCCAGGTGGTGTGAGTGCCAGTGAAAATCAGCTCGCGTGCCGCCTTTGGCACACGTGCTATAGGTTGACTACCCCTGTCTTAGACAGATATTGGGGTCTCTGTGGGAGCAGTGGCCAAATAAAACTGAGCCCCTGCCTTATGTCTGGTGGATCTGTGCATAAGAGAAGTAAGTGAAAGATTTGCTCATAATGAAGTTGACTGTGTTGGTATGATATTTGAGATACCACTATCTAATAATTTTTTCTTTGATTTTTTTTTGAGGGGAGGAGTTGCTTGTTTTTTGTTTAATTAATGTTCTAATTCAGCAGTCCATGAAGTATGTGTTTAAGTGCTTTGTTGAACAGGAATGGACATACCTATTTAAACACTTAGCTCAGGGGTGGTCAACCTGTGGCTCTAGAGCCACATTCGGCTTTTCAGAAGTTAATATGCGGCTCCTTGTATAGGTATCAACTCTGGGGCTGGAGCTACAGGTGCCAACTTTCCAAAGTCCAGGGGCGGGGGCTGACTGCTCAACCCCTGGCTCTGCCAGAGACCCTACCCCCACTCCACCCCTTCCTGCCCCCTCTCCTGAGCCTGCAGTGCCCTCACTCCTTGCCCTCCACCCCAGAGCCTCATGCATGTCACAAAACAGCTGATTAGGAGGTGTGGGGAGGGAGTAGGAGGTGCTGATTGGTGAGGCTGTGGGTGGGTAGGAGGTTCTGCGAGCAGGGGGAGAGAGCTGATGTGGAGGGCTTATGGGGGCAGGGGGCTGCTGACATATTACTGTGGCTCTTTGGCAATGTACATTGATAAATTCTGGCTCCTTCTCTGGCTCAGGATGGCCACCCTTGACTTAACCTCTCCTAACCTAGGCTGTGGACCCAGCCACACTCTACCCTGAGGCACTTCATCTTTCCCCTGAAGTCAGCAGGGGGGGTCACATTATGCCAGCAGCCAGAAGCCAGCAGGCAGTCTGGGCTGGCTGGCAGCCCAGGGCAGCTCGGGCCAGAGGTCAGGTGGTTAAGCCAGTTTGGCCTGGGTTCTTCTGGCTGGGGATATGCAAGGTTCTGGCAAGGAGGGGGCATAAGGAGTGGGGCTGGGGGCTAGCCTCCCCAAAAGGCCAATTGTTGCGCCACCCATTTCCCCTTTCATAGAATCATAGGACTGGAGGGATCTTGAGAGGTAATCTAGTCCATTTCCCTGCAGTCATGGCAGGACTAAGTATTATCTAGACTTTATAGTATCAGACTTTCCAAAAGATCCTGATTGTAATTTGCAGTCCTGACCTATTTCTGTCCTTTATGATGGAGGTAGGAGAAGTGAGATGACATGAGATGAGGGAAGGCATAGTCTGTGCAAGATATAGAGACAAACCCTCTCCTAATGCATTGTCAGTGCTTAGAAGCAATGTCTAGCCAACCCATCTCAATCAGACTTTTCTGAAACCACCAACTGCACCACAACCAACCAAAGTTTTGACAATTGTAAACTAAACCCCAAAACAGACCTCCTGGGTGTCAGCATGAAAAACCCACATAGCAGTTTACCAATTTAACCATATGGGAGCTGCGATCGACCAAACCTGCGGACACTGCAGATAAACAAACCATCCTGGCCCACTAGCAGATTTCCCTGATGGGCCGCTTGCCAAAGGTTGCCAGTCCCTGGGCTAGACAGAAAAAATACTATGCACAGCCTGGAAACAGTCATCTCAGAACAAGGACACTAGCCTATAACTGTATCCTACACTTTCTAATCCATCTGATCACCAGACCTACCTGTACAGCTACCACTGGGAGACCTGTCTCAAGAGGAAGGCAACGTAATACATTGTATACTTACTTGTCAATCAGCAATTTTAAAAATAAAAACCAAATGTCAGCACATTTCTGGAGTTCTTCCCTTCTTTGACATACTTCGTTTTTTCAAAAGCTGTCATGACATTATACCAACTGCAACTTTCTGTCCTAGGAATTGTAAGTGATTTCCTGTGTTGTAGTGTAAGCCATTTTGCTATCAAAAATGATAGAATCAGTAAATGACAGCGAGCAGTGGCTCCAGGTACCAGCACGGCAAGCACGTGCCTGGAATGGCAAGCCGCGGGGGGGCGCCCTGCCAGTTGCCGTGAGGGCGGCAGTCAGCTAGCCTTCGGCGGCTTGCCTGTGGGAGGTCTGTCAGTACCGCGGATTCAACGGCTACAGGACCGAGTACCTCCCGTGGGACCGGGGACCTCCTGGGGACCTCCTGCTGTGCTTGGGGCGGCAAAAAAGCTAGAGCCTCCTCTGATGACAGCTTTGAGTTTGTGAGACTCGGTACAAACAATTCTGGTTAGAATAAAATGCAAGTGCCTAATATTAAATTATTTTAAGTATACCTCTTCCAAAGAGCTCAGGTTTTGGACAGCTCCATAATATGTGGCGGAAGAAACCAAAGACCCTCTATATCACGAACACTTATCTTTACTGCCTTATGGATTTTTTTAGTTGAAGCTCAATGGATGAGAAATTTCCTTGTACTCATTGTTTCCTTGCACTCCTTCATATTTCTGTGTCCTTCTGTTTTCCTTGGCTTATACTTAGATTAGAAGCTCTTTGGGTCAGGGACCATAATTTTGCTTTTTGTGTGTACAGCAACTGAAACAATAGGAATCTGGTTCATGATTAGGGCTTCTCGGTGCTACAGCAATACAAATGATTATAATAAATCTTCTGGTGAAATATATGGAGAGAGAGCTCCACTGAGGCATTTTTATTTGTAAATGTCCATTTTCCCCCATGTTTGTATGGTCAAGGGAATACCTGACTCAATTGACATTAAAGTGGCTCTGTGCTCTTCTTTAAATAAATTAAAATTTGTATTGATTAGAGCTAGTAGAAATATTTCAACCAAAACATTTCTGCCGAAAATGGGGTTTTGTGGGAAAATATTGGTTTTGACAATATTTTTGATCTTCCAGTGAAAATTCAACATAAAAGAAAAAAAATGGTTTGGTTTATGAGAAACAAATAAAATTTCAAATATTGGATTTTGTTTTCTCCATTTTAATAATAAAATAAAAATAATAAACATCATAATTTCTTACTAACAAGTTGTAGCCAATGAACCCCTTTACTACTACATTTTCATTTTGTTGCCCTCCACCTTGCCTCTGTCTCTTCGACTGTGTTTATTTTGTGAGGAACTTTAGGCATGGCCCATACTTTCTTTCCTGTTTAGAAATAAGCTAACATGTTATGGGTGATACTGTGCATAGATAATAAAAAGTAAATAACAGTAATAATAATAAGATTGATAGATTCAACACAAAATTCCCAGGGACTTCAGTGGGCTAGGACTTCACCCACAATAGATAGACAGAGAACAAAGTTCTGGTATTTTTTTATTCTTTCTCTATTTACAAGAAATAAAAATATAGTAGACACAAATGGATAGAGGAACATAGATTTATAGTAAAAGAGAAACCCAGCCTAACATTCAGGGTGTATTATTTGTTTCCAGACAATTTTGATTATTTTGATTATCTTTCCCAAAACATACACAAAGGAATGCAACGCATACCAAAAGAACAGTAGTAACTTTTATTATGTTGTTTGACACTTACATCTATATATAGATAGAAAATAATGACAATATCTCTGATAATAGCATGTTCTATTAATAGAAACTAGGATTTTAATGACACTCACTGTATTAGGCACCATTTTAGCGTCACAAGGAAGTCTGTTTTGTTTGGATAATACATAACTCAGGACCAATGTCATTCAGTTAACTACTGATAGGAAAATAAGTAAAAAAAAAATATGGGGTGGAATTTTTAGGTGTATTTAAGTGACTTACATTTTCATAGAATCATAGGAGTGGAAGGGACCTCGAGAAGTTATCTAGTCCAGTCCCCTGCACTCATGGCAGGACTATGTATTAGTTAGACCATTCCTGACAGGTGTTTGTGTAATATTCTCTTAAAAATCCCATTGCTTCTTGTCCTATCCTCATAGGTTAAGAAAAACAATTCTTCTCTCTCCTCCTTATAACAACATTTTACAAACTTGAAAATTGTTATCATGTCCCCTCTATCTTCTCTTTTTCAGACTAAACAAACCCATATTTTTCAGTCTTTCCCTATAGGTTATGTTTTCTAGACCTTTAATTATTTTTTGTCACTCTTCATAGACTTTAAGGTGAGAAAGGGCCATTACAATAGTCTATTCTGATCTCCTGCACAACGCAGGCCACATAATCTCACCCACTCACTCCCGCCACAAACCCCTAAACTATTTCTGAGCCACTGAAATCCTCAAACTGTGGTTTAAAGACTTCAAGGTGCACAGAATCCTCCAACAAGTGACCCGTGCCCCACATTGCAGAGGAAGGCAAAAAAATCCCAGGGCCTTTGCCAAATCTGCCCTGGAGGAAAATTCCTTCCCGACCCCAAACATGGCAATCAGCTAACCTCTGAGCATGTGGACAAGACTCACCAGCCAGACACCCAGGAAATAATTCTCTTTAGTAACTCAGATCCCATCTCATCTAACATCCCACTACAGGCCATTGGGCATATTTACCGCTAATAGCCAAAGATTCAAATGTGCACAAGTTTTATTGACTTGGAAAATCTCACCCATGATTGATTGTATCAAATTTGAATGCAGTATTATTGTATGTCAAAATTTGTCGTGTGCAACCTTTAAATAAATAAGCTTCGAAATTTAGATAAAAGTAACTTGCTATGGAATGTGAGGCAGTTACTTAAAGTTTGGAATACTCTGTGGTACACTGAGTTTTAAGCAAAGTCAGTGAGATTCTTAAAATTAACATTAATATTGATTAGCTGAAATGACTGGCAGATATCAATAAAATCCAATATTAGAAAATGTCACCTTGGCTGATGTTCTATCCTGACATTGCATTTCAGCACAACTTTTAATCAGGATGTAGTAATAAGGAGGGAGACAGACAGATCAATCAATTGATTAGAAATCTTAAATTAAAAATAAATTAATAAACAAAACAAACCCTGTTAAACCAATAAAATGAAGCATTTCATTGTTTATGTCCTAGGTGCATAATGTAATCAGTAAAGAGTATTTCTAAAATTCTCCTTTGGAATTTAAACAGTAATGCCGAGCTGTTATTTATCTAACCTCAGTAATGCCTATTTGCTGTCATGTACTCTGCCTTTGTTTTGACCAGGTGGGAATCCCATTCAACATGTACCAGGACCACAGTATATCATTCCATTGTGTGAGCTGTCACAGAAAAATAATGGTAGCATAATTTTTGGTAGATTTGAATGAGTTCTGAGACAAGCGGAGAAAGAAATTCAACTCTCTGAACTCACTAGATTCAGAGAATTTATTTAAAGGGCCAGCTTTCTGAATTGATTGTTCATACAAAGGTCTTTGTAAAAGGATTTTCCCTTGAATAGGTATTCTCAACTATTCTTATTTGCTAGTGGTATGGCTAATCATAATACTGATGTTCACTTTTCCTTTCATGAAAGTATTTAAAAATACTTTACAAAGGTAGTTAAGTACCATTATCCCTATTTTTCAGAGAGGGAAACTGAAAGACTTGAAGGATAAAGACAGCTGTCTAAAAGATACTGTATATCTCAGAGAAGAAGCCTCCTTTATGAAATCTATACTATTCCATATGCTTATATATTCATAGGGTGAAATACTAGCCTATTGAAATTATTGGGAGTTTTACCATGGACTTCAATCATGCCAGGATTTCACCCCCAATTTATAGAATATTTGACATATTTGCAGTGTACATAACCATCAGTTCTCGTTTTTCTAGTGTTAAGAAAAGTGTTGTGAACCTTCTGAAGGGGTTGCTGGCTAACCACACAGTTAATTTGGAGCTGACTTCCTTTAAAATGGTGGTTGTGTTTTATCTGTAGTTCTTGTTCATGATATCAAACTGGGTTTCTGAAACCAAGACCAGACCTTTTTATTCCTTGTTTCTCATTAGGACTCAGACGGTACAGAACTATAGTTGGAAACTATAGAACAATCTAAGATACATGGTTTCTTGGATTGTTAGCATAAGCTTTCTTATACCATTTTTATTTAGTAGTGTGTTTTGAACCTAGTTCTTCTTCTTTCAGACCCATTTATTATTTTATCCAATATAAGAAAATGCATATGCGCCCAATTTCCCTACTTAAATGAATACAAATAGTTTGCATTGTTCCCTGTACAGATATACCTGTAGCTGTACTGGCTAAAAGGAAAAGTTGTTTATTTTGCAATCTCAAAAACAGCTCAGTTGTTGGCACTGACTGGATCCACAAAACTGAGCCCTGAAATATTGTCATGTTCTTTCTTTCATCATTTAGGGCCTGCTTTTGTTCACATCGAAGTCAGTTGGAGTTTTGGCATTGATTTCAGTGAGTAGGAGCAGGTCCTGAGTATATTATCATTTTCCTCAGAAGTTTCTAACACAGATCATTCTGCCATTTGAACCAGGCTGTCCTCTATTGTCTTTTTATCCGTGTTTTCTTCATCTCTTCCACTCTGATGACTGAGCCAGACTGTTCTGTATTCTGGCATTTTAGCTCTGTATTTTTCACCTCTTCTAATATTGCAATTCAGTATTTACCAATTGGCGCTGCTGCTATTTTTTACCTTTTACAATTCCTTTTATTAAAAACCTCAACTCCCACTAGACATCTCACTATCACCCAATATCAATGAATTGTCGTATAATAGCACTCACCAGTGACGTACATGAGCACCTCTCCAGACTACATATTATCACCATTTCACAGATGGGAAAACTGATGTACTTATTAAGTAGCTTTAAACCAAAAATCACAAAACACATTACAGATCTATCTATTTAAGTTTTTTTGTTGATACCCAGTCTCCAGTTCCTGAGCACTCCCGAAGAATATTGCATTGTCTTTATTTTACAGGTGGGGAATCTGAAGTATCCATGGGGTAAGTCACACAGCAAGCCACTAGCAGATGCCAATTTTTTTAAACCAGTATCTCTAAACATAGGCTCTTTCATCTCTGTTTAAGCACCAACACAACTTAAGACCACAAGTCCTACTGAAAATCAAAATTTTGAAAATTCGACCTGAAAATTGAAGTGTCCTTATACTCAGAAATACTGAGCTACCTCTGGTCCCATTGAAGTCAGTGGGAGCTGCAAGTCCTCAGCAACTTGAAAGATCAGGCCACTTCCACATAGGCACCTAAATATGGACATAGCAACACATTTTTATGGACCGAAGCGAAAATTGTCAGAGGCACAAATGGCAAAGAGGTGACCAGCTACCATTTGAGTATTTGAACAAAATCACACTCTGAGGTGTGAAAAATTTGACCAAAATCAGAAACAGAGCCAAGTTTTCTAACTCATATCCAGTTCTTATTGCTAAACCATGTATCATAATCATCCATGCATCACATTGTTTTGGTTACAGAGTCACAAGGTGTTTTCTCGTAACATCAGCCACTACCTCAATATATGATGTAGCGATGCAAACTGTTACAATATTTGTGGTTTTTTTCCTAGTAGCCCTAGGTCCTAGAGTCATGTAATTACATTGCTTATTCAGAAAAAATAAGCTGCCCACCCTTGTCTTGCAGAGATTATATTGAAAATGTAAGTTGATTTCACTATAATGCTCAAAAACTGAGAAGCAAAGACAAAGAACATCACATTTATTTATTTTAAATCTCATAACTTTTAAACCACTCTCATGATTTTGGGAGGCCTGACTCGTCACTTTGAATATTTGTGCCTTGAAAAATATGATGTTCTGGATTCCCATTTCCCATAGCCCACAGGGCATAATGTGTTCTGCATCACCAGAGAGATGTTGGCTTCCAAAGAAGTTTTATCGCTACTTTTATGATTGTTTCAAGGATCACAAGTGCTGTAAAAATTATTCTAGTAAAGTATTATTGTTCAGACAATAAAGCTGTCATTTGATGTAGCATTTTCATTTATTTAAAAAAAAATTGCATGTTTTTCCTCTTCTTCACTCTTCATCTGTTGCTTGTCTATTTAGTTTGTGAGTTATTCATGGTAGATGCTTCTTCCCATATGAGTCTGATAGCACTTAGCACAGTGTGGGTGTACCGTCATACAAATAGAAAACAATAATTAATCAAGTAGCCAAAAATGCTGAAAGGAGGAGAAATGAGTTTCTAAATTGTTTCTCTATACAAACACATACAGCTATTTGTCTAGGTATATTATTGGTACATTCTTGAGTGGCAGCAAAATTTTACAAATCAGTGATGCATAGTTGGGTATTTTCTTATTGTAAGTTGTTTTCTCAGAAATAATACACAAGTTCTGTTTCCTTTAACTATGGTGGTAATACATTGCATACAGGCTATCTCATTCTGCAGAAACCTCAAGTAAGACATATCTTCCTTGGCCGCAGAAGTCGTTTCCTTGCACCCCTGATTCTCTCCATGGCCTCAGACAAGTTTCACAGCTTAATAAACTTGGGGTCCCTTTTCCTCCTGTAACTCCAGCACATTTAATCTGGGAAAGCCTCTAGTTCAGAGTTCCACATGAGGAGCACATAGGCTAGAAAAGTAGCCTGAGCATCTGCCCTCCTTTTCTGCAGGTGCTTTGCAAAAAAAAGGCCCAGTCAAAGAAGAATGCTTTAGTCCACAAAGTCATCTTTAACAACTCTCTGGGTCCCATTAAGGCATATCATCTTTGAATATGTTTTCAGGATAGTCTACACTGAAAAGTTACGGTTGACATACCTACATTTCTCAGGGATGTGAGCTGCCCACTCCTGACAGATGTAATTAAGCTGACCTAAGCCCCAGTGTAGACAGAACTAAGTCAATGGAAAAAACTGACTATAGTAATAGGCTACACAGCTGCAGTTGTACCACTGTAGCTTTTAAAGTGTAGACATTGAAGAATTAATGGCTCTTGTGTGTTTTACTTAACCAGACTCTCATCCACACACAAAAACATCTGACCTGAGTCTAATTGTTTCTATGGAGAGTTTCACCCATGGTGGTTATACATCAGGGATCGGCAACGTTTGGCATGCAGCCCATCAAGGAAATCCTCTGGCAGGCTGCGGGAAGTGGCAGTCAGCACATCCCTCAGCCCATGCCACTTCCTGCAGCCACATTGGCCTGGAACTGCAAACCACGGCCAGTGGGATCTGCGATCAACTGAACCTGTGTACACTGCAGGTAAACAAACCGTTCCAGCCCACCAGTGGATTTCCCTGACAGGACACGTGCCAAAGGTTGCTGATTACTGTTATACATTAATGACTGTAATGTGGAAGCCATTAGCCTCTCATCGTAGCATATTTAGTTTCCCCCAAAATCTGCTCTGAATTGATGGTTTATTTTGAACATTATTATGAATGATTCCCTTTGCAAATATAACCAAGAGTCTAGCTACACTGCTGATTCACATTCTACTTTCTTGGAATATAGTTTTAGTAGAGTTTTACTGCAATTGAAAAAATTTGGAGTAGAAAACTGTGTAACTCCCATTTTAATTATGCTGCAGTGTTAATCGTACCCCAAATCTGAACAATATGGTATCATTACATTAACTTTGTAAAGCATCATAGAATTTTAGTGGAGAATCAATTTAACTTTATCATTCAGGATCTTTAATGAGCATTAAATGGGAACGGAAAAGATTGTAAGATAAACTTTGAATTAGACTTTCTTGGCCTTGGCCTTCACAAACAGCTCTCACACCATCTTAAATTTGTCATTCTGATTGCACTTTTCAGTATCACTTTCTGATTCAGAGCTAAGTGTCTTTTCTTTGGATAGAATTACATTCTATGACCCCTCTACACTATTCATGATTGTTTCTCCTAACAAACCTTTAATGAGCTCGTAGTTTATACATGGCTATGCAGGGCTTGCCATGCCAAGACATAATTTCATTAGCAGAAAAAAAAAAGATTGTGAGAAATGAAAAGAAACTCTTGCATAGTAGAAAATTGAAACGGGGAAAGTGAAACAGAAAAATGGATATGGAATAGTAAAAAGGTTAAATTTTATGATAATGTAAGTTAGTTTTGCAATATTTCTCACAATGATATGAACAGAAAGGAAAAAATTGTATGTTATTAGCTTAGCTTGTTAGATTCTATTTTAAGGTCCTATTTATATCAAATGCATAACCAGCTTTTGTCTGCAACTTTTTTAGTAAATCTTATAGATCAATAGGCCATTATCTTCCTCAGATTTTGGAAGTGCATGCAGTTTATTTATGCTATCTATTATCACTCAGTCACACTGTCTTCTATTTCGCAAAACTGCAAAACTGCATCTTTTGCTCTGTAATTTTTCTTATTTAGCTTTTCAATACACACTGAAAGGAGAGAGAGCACTAGTTTTGCTTTTTCATTCATCATTAGCAAACATTGCTTTTTTCGCAATATATTGCAAGTGATCTCATAGGGTCTGGTTCGTCACCAGATGAGGCAAGTGGCAAAGCACCTGTTGATTTTGGTGACTCAGGATGCTGCCCGTTAGCACAAAGATGGGATTTTCAAGTGAATGGAAGTTATAATCTTCAATTGGAACAGAGTTAGGACATTGCTGAGTGCTTTTGGAAATCCCTCTTCAATCCCCCTACTCCCAATGTTATAAGACTTTAATAGAACACTAATTGAAGTCTATGGAAGAGACAGGTTGATAGTGAAGATTTGAATTTCAGGTGGGATATTTTATAATCAAATAATGATTGAACACTTTGTGGGTGCACTAGAGGGAAAAGAGGCCGCCGAGAACATTTACTATTCCATTTATGTTTACTGTGATCTACTTTCCCCTTTTTCCATTTCTTATATATTGCTTTTTAATTTCTAATTGCTACTTTCACTTCACCATTGAATCAGACTTAGCTTTTAGCCAAAGTTGGCCTCCTTCTTGTTTGTGGAATTGTGGCTTTTTGTCTAGCTAATGCATTCTTCTTAAATAACTCCCATTTTTATTCTTATATTTGCCTAAATTTTTCCTCCCAATTCAATTTGCTCATAATTTTCTTCAGTTTGGGGAAATTAGCCCTTTTGAAGCACTACATACACACATACACACACCTACATTCCCCCCCGCCCCCACAGACAGTTGTTGGGATTGTCCTCAGTTTGTTAATATTAGATGTAATCAGGTCATGTTCATTGGTCCCTAAGCAACCATCAACTTCCAGTCCAGTGATTAATTTATCTTTATCCATAATAACAAGGTTGAAAAGAGAGTTACCTCATGTTGGAGGCAATAACTTTTGTGTTAGAAAATTATCTATAATTTTTAGAAAATATTTATGTTTTACTACTGGCTGCATGAAAATTCCAGCAAACTGAAGTCTTCCATAACAAGACAATTTTTCTTTTCACATATCAAAGGTATGTGCTTAAGGAGTAACTTTTCCTATTATCTGGTTTGATTTGTGGTCTGTAATAGCCCCCCATCAATATATAATATACCTATAAGGTTAGTACCAACCTATATTGCCAAAAGTGTCATAGACAATTACATATAAACATATATAGAATCTAAGGCAATATGATGAGGGTACAGGAGTCTTCATATTTCAAAATAAGAAAATCCGTTTCAAAGGATGAGACACCTGACAACAAAATTGCTAATTGCCTCTGGGATGATCGGGCCAAATTCAGAGTTAATGTGTTACATAGCTTTAGTTGCTTTTCTTTCCTAGCGTCTCTCTTCTGACTACTTAGTATATAAGCTGCACCATCTTAGACTAATGTAGAAAACCTTACACTCAATAAGACTAAGTAAACCAAATTCAAAGAAGATACCTTAGGGTGTCTAGACAGGGAAAAATAGTTATAGCATACAAACTGAATGCCCTGGAAAAGGGTGTAAGTTACATCAACTTATATTCTCCCTAAATGCTCTTAGGTTCATTTAAACTCATTTTAGAGCTTTCTGAAAAGCTATATCTGCAGATTTTATGAACAATTCATGAAAATAGTGCATTATGCTGATGCTCTTTATAGATAAGAGCTTCTTATCATCTTTATTCAATATTAATCGGTTACTTGTAGATCATTTCCAAGGCAAAATAATAAATCATTATCACCTATGTGATGAAAAACAATTTTGTTTAAATTATGAGACCACTAGATAAATTTCAAGAGAGATGTAAAACATGATTTTTCTATGTAACGTGTGAAAAAAAGACTAGGATGAGCGCTTAGCTGTTTCAAAATAGAACTTTTAATTAAATTTTGCTGCAGGCAAACTTGATAAAGTGCTTTGAAGGAGATGAAATCCTCTCGCCTTTTCGTGGGAGGGATATTGATCAGACTGGTAAGGGAAATATAATCCCTGAGGTACTGAGAGGAGGAAGGAAGGAAGGGGCTAGCTTGGCTGCTCTAGGGCCTTCTCACCACCTCACAATCCAGAACACAGGTGAAGATCAGGGAGATCATTTTTCATTTCAGAAGGTGAAGAAAGCAACCAGGAGAAAGGCTGCTCTAGATTTGATTTTGACAAATAGGGAGGAACTGGTTGAGAATTGAAAGTGGAAGGCAGATTGGAGGAAAGTGATCATGAAATCATAGAGTTGCAAATTCTAAGAAGGGGTGGAAGGGAAAACAGCACAATAAAGATAACAGATTTCAAGAAGGCAGACTTTAGCAAACTCAGGAAGCTGGCAGGTAAGATCCCTTGGGAAGTCTAAGGGGAAAAACAGTTTGAGAGAGTTGGCAGTTTTTCAGAGAGATATTATGAGGATAAACTATTCCACTGCATAGTTGGCAAGAAACCACACTGGCTTAACCAGATTTTCAATTAGCTGAAACTCAAAATAGTCCTACAAAAAGTGGAAACTAGGTCAAATTACAAAGGATGATATATATTTAAAAAAAAAGAGAGAGGGGAGGCATGTAGGCACAAAATTAGAAAGGCCAAAGCACAAAATGAGATTAAAATGGCCAGAGACATAAAGTGTAATAATAAAACATTCTACAAATACATTATAAGCATGAGGAAGACTAAGGACAGGTAACGCCAATTAGACAATGAAGGAGGAAAGACAATATCAGAAAATGTGGAAATGGAGGGAGTGCTACATCACTTTTTTGTTTCAGTTTTCAGCAAAAAGATTAGTAATAATCAGACGTCTAACATAGTGAATGCCAGTGAAAATGAGGTAGGTTCTGAGACTAAAATAGAGAAAGAACAAGTTAAAAATACTTAAACTTCAGGTAGTCAGGACCTGATAAAATACATCCTAAAATACTCAAGGAGTTGACTGAGGAGATCTCTGAGCCACTAGCAATTATCCTCAAAAACTTACGAAAAATAGGAAGATTCCAGAAGACTGGAAAAGGGTAAATATAGTGCCAATCTATAAAAAGGGGACAAAGAACAACCAAAAGAATTATAGACAAGTCATCTTAACTTCTGTCATAAACAGATAGTTAAGGGTTAATGTCTCTTTTACCTGTAAAGAGTTAAGAAGCTCAGTAAACTTGGCTGACACCTGACCAGAGGACCAATGGGGGGACAAGATACTTTCAAATCTTGGTGGAGGGAAGTCTTTGTTTGTGTTGTTTTTTTTGTTTGTTGTTCACTCTTGGGAAAAAGAGGGACCAGACGTACAACCAGACTCTCCAAATCTTTCTGAATGAGTCTTTCATGTTTCAAACTTGTAAGTAGCCAGGCAAGGTGGATTTGTCTTATGTTCGTTTTCTTTCAACTTGTGAATGTTTTTCTTTTTGCTGGAAGGATTTGTACCTCTGTTTGCTGTAACTTTGAATCTCTGGCTGGGGGTGGGGGGAAGTCTGAATCTGAATACCCTGTAGGCATTTTCCATCCTGATTTTACAGAGATAATTTTTACTTTTTCTTTCTTTAATTAAAAGCTTTCTTTTTAAGAACCTGATTGATTTTTCCTTGTTTTGGAATCAAGGGATGAGTTTTAAACTCACAGGGATTGGTGGGGGGAAAGGGAAGGGAATGTAACTGCTCTTTGTTTAAGATCCAAGGAGTTTGGATCTGTATAAGCTTCCAAGGCAACAACCAGGAGGGAAAGTCAGTGGGGAAAAAGGGGCGAATTGGTTTATTTCTCCTTGTTTTAAGACCCAAGGGGTTTGGGTCTTGGGTTCCCCAGGGAAGGTTTTGGGGGAACAGGAAGTGTGCCAAACACTATATTTTTGGCTGATGGCAGAGTACCAGATCTAAGCTAGAAATTAAGCTTAGAAGTGATCATGCAGATCCCCACTATTTGGATGCTAAAGTTCAAAGTGGGGGAAAACCCTTGACAACTTCAGTACCTGGAAAGATTATGGAGCAAATAATTAAGAAATCAATTTGCAAACACTTAGAAGATAATAAGGTGATAAGTAATAGTCAACATGGATTTGTCAAGAACAAATTGTGTCAAACCAACCTAATAGCTTTTTTTATTGACAGGGTGAAAAGCACTGTGGATTGGGGGGGAGCAGTAGATGTGTTGTATCTTATTAAGGCTTTTGAATCTGTCTTGCCTGACCTTCTCATAAACAAACAAGGGAAATATAGCCTAGATGTAGTGACTGTAAGATGAGTGCATAACTGGTTGGAAAACCATTCCTAGAGAGTAGTTATCAGTGGATCACAAACCGACTGGAAGGGTAAATCAAATGCGGTCCTACAGAGATTAGTCCTGCGTCCATCTCTGTTCAATAGCCTCATAATGATTTAGATATTGGCCTTATAAAGTGTGCAGATGAAACCAAGGTGAAGGATTGGAGGTTGCAAGTGTTTTGGAGGATAGGATTAAAATTCAAAATGATCTGGACAAACCTGATAAATGGTATGAAGGAAATAGCATGAAATTCAATAAGGACAAATGCCAAGTATTCCAGTTAGGAAGGAGCAATCATTTGAACACACACAAAATGGGGACACTGCCTAGGAAGGAGTACTGTGGAAATGGATCTGGGGGTTCAAGTAGATCACAAGCTAAATATGGATCAAGAGTGTAACACAGTTGCAAAAAAAGCTGACATCATTCTGGTATGTATTAGCAGGAGTGTTATAAACATGACATGCAAAGTAATTATTTCATTCTAGTCTCCACCGATAAAACCACAACTGGAATATTGTGTCCAGTTCTGGGCACCACATTTCAGGAAAGATGTGCACAAATTGGATAAAGTCCAGATGAGAGCAACAAAAATGATTAAAGGTTTAGAAAACATGACATACGGAGAAAAATTGAAAAAAAATGGAGTCAAGAGAAGAGAAGACTGAGGTGGGACATTATAACAGTTTTCAAGTACACAAAAAGGTTGTTACAAGGAGGAGGACTGCACTTCTGTGATTCTCTGATTCTAAGTCAGAGTGATGAGGGAGCAGAAGAGGAGGAGAGAATTCTCTGTCTTTTCTTGTTCACCATTGACTAGACTGTGGGGAGGAGCCCTCCCTTTCTTGTATGTCAAGGCTTCAGATCACGCAGAAGCCATTTTGCTGAGGTGTATCCTTCCTGTTTTATAACAGAGGCATAGTTTGAATTGTGTTCCAAGATGCTGTGGGTCTCACCAGTCACCAGTTCTTGGGCTCAAGAAGGATTTTTCCCCTTTGGACAAGATAGGCAAGGTGTTTGGTGGGATGGAAAGGTTCCCCTTCCTTGCATCACCCTGGTTTTAAGTTAATTAAGAGTAAGGATAGGATTTAAAAATTGTAGCTGAGTTTGTAATTTCATTGTATCTTGTGGCCAGTCCAGGTGATAGGCTCCAAAGGGCTGGTTCCCGAAGGTAAACATGAGATTTGGGAATTGAGTGGTATACTCTACTAGCCTGAAGGAAAGAGGAGAGAACTTCTCTCATTGACTTAGGTACTTTTCATGAGTATCCCCATTCTCCCTTACATGGTAGGCCAAGAGAATTCAAAGATGATTTGAATCCTAGACATTAGGCTGAAGGGGACCAATGCTAAATATTGGTTATTTGGTATGGCAGCCATTTAACTCTACAGTGGACCCATATAAAAGCCTGTGATTTGGGGAAGGAAGTAGGAATGAGATCTACGCCCCTCACTGCCCCTTAAAGTTAAAAGTTAACAAAGTTCTGACCTTCCGTTTTAAATTCTATCTCTGCATCTCTTTCATTCTCTTGTGTTCTGACCAATACTATTATGCTAATGCTTTTATATGATATTTGTCCAAGTACAGGGTTAGGTTTCCTCAGACAAAAATCAAGGAATATACAATATGATTGTTCAAATCTGCCCACTCCACATGAGGGGGATTGAGGATACACATGAAGTTTACTCAGTCTCTGAAGGCTTTATTATAATTAAAGAATAACAGAAATTAGAAATTGGAAAGACCTGTTATGGAAGGAGAAGTTGAAGTAAGACCTGGGACCCAGGATTCATGTGATTTTGTCTTGACTCCACCCTAGCTTGATTTTAACCTGTTGTTACAAATGTTTAAAAAATGATTTATTAATTCATTATCAATTAATGCTTTTAAAGCTTTTTGGTGATCCTTGGAAGGAAGTCAGCTTTAAATACAAAGTATACTATTTTGTTTTTTATCTATCCTAGCCGGTACAGGTTTGTTTCCAACATTCTTACAGTTTATTTTCTATATGATACCATCATTACTGAGTCATGCAGAATCTGAGGGTTAACCCATTATTGTTTTCTTATTATACAGGCTTCTGTTGCAACAGTGCTTAGCCCCTTATTTGGAAATCTACCCATTTCACATGAGTGTTGTCCTCATCACAGTCATGAATATCCTTGTTTGGCAGTTACAATCAGCTAGAGTGAGTCTGTTCTAAAGGTCTGATTCTTCATTGCACCATGTAGTTACTAATAGTGAAAAACATTAGCATTCTGATTTAGTAGCATTTTACGCCCAGTTTGCACTTGTGTAAATGACTGCACAAGGTGCCAAGCAACAGAAAATCAGGCTTAGATTTTTCAGGTGCCGTCTAGACTGGGCTCTCATCAGAGCTTTTTTCATTTGAAGATCCCTGGTTGTGTAACATTCTCCTAGAGGAGATTTGGCAAACATGCCTATCAGAGCAGACACAAGAGATGGGGCTACGACCATTCTCCTTGGAAATCATCCCACCATCTATTAGATCTAGTGTTAGAAAAAAATCCTGATATGACATTAGTGTACAAATATAATACCTTCTAATTCTAGCTCAGCAACAACCGGAAGAGTATATGGTAGCTTCCGCATTCATATAGTGCATGGTTTACAGATTGAACATCATTTATAAGTCTTGAGGCAAAGTTTCATTTGCATGCTGAAAAAGAATATCAATATATTTATTTTATAGCTGGAGAAAAGGATTTTCCCAGTTGCATTTCTTCTGTCTCATGAACACATTTCTTCTCTGATAGACTGATGGTTTACTAGGAAACCCTTTTTTCATGACCAGTAAGAATCAGTGAAGGAAACAGATTAATAAATAAACACTGATTTGGAGAAAGTTTTATTTATTCTGTTTCCTTTTAGCAACTCCAAAATTCAGGCACATGTGTCACATATTGTTTCAGCATTTGGCTGTCTTGTCATTTATGTCTCTATGCACTTGCTCAGTTTCCCAGCAGGTTCCTCTAGCACTCTCAGTGCCACTTACAGAATAGCAATGCAGACAGGAGGAGAAGCATTGTTCAGGCTCTTTGGTTATTAATACTATGTTACCATATGTGCCCCCGAAGTTATGATATTCTCCGGGTTCTTTACACTTTAGCTGCTTTCTGCATTATTTTCCAAAATAATGCAAACATTTTGCTTAATCCACATTACCAAACACTTATTGAATAGGCAAATTCTTAGGAACTGTGCACAAAATATACAGACCCGTTATCGTTCGGCACCCTCATGTATTTCATACTATTGTATGTATGTGCAGGCTTTCCCATGTTTCCTAACAATAATGGAAAAAGAATAATAATGATTCTCATGAATATTCATGGACATTCCTCTCTTATTCTAGCATAATTTTCATAGAATGTGTGTTCTTTGTACCATGAAGTAATTGAAACCATGAAAAACAAGAAAACTTGTAGTGTTCACAAGAACAAAGAAACACTAACAAGCATTAATTTGACCAAAACTATGACGATAGCATTTATTTCTGATGACAGTACATCAAGACAATTACTTGTAATAAAGGTTTATGTATGAACTCTTCATTCAGAAACATTTTTTGATTAAAGTGAAGTATTAGATACATTATATTTCTAAGGAATTTGCTTAACATGTGTATTGGTGTATTTATAATAAGCTAAATGGATTAATCAAACACTTGGATTGGGTTTAGTTCTCTAGAAATACCCTCTTCATACAAATGAAAACTACTTCAACCATAAAATCCTATATAGCATAAAAACTTTTTTAACCGGCATGCTGAGGGATCAGAGGGTGCTGGTAAATTAAAAATGCTAGTTAACTCAGAGAGAGGATTTGAAGTGCAGGTGGGGGGGTGCGTGGCAGGGCTCTTGGAGGGCGCTTGGGTCTTGAAGGGGTTTGGGGGAGGAGGTTGGGACATGGGACAGGGTTCGGTGTGTTAGTTGGGGGGTGATCACCTCCAGCGGCTCCCATCCCTACTGCTCCTGGCAAAGGTGAAGCCAGGTGGCTCTGCAAGCAGACATGTTGCCTCTGTCCGCAGACACTGCCCCTCACAGCTGTCATTGGTTGCGGGTCCTCACAAGCCCTGGTGTAAGGCATGTGCTGGGATCTGGATTTGGAATGTAAGGAGGACTTCAGGACAAAGAGCCGAGAAGATTGTCTAAGTTACGCTGGATGGTGGTGATGTTGGATAGATGGGAATCCTCTAAGCCACGCCTCTGCTGCAGTCCTTTTACATATAAAGGAAATTTATCTTGGCAGTGATTCCACCTGGCTGGGCTCTCTACACATTCACTGGTGTGCCTTGGGTGCCTTCAGGAATAAACCTGAGCTAATCTATGCAATGGGTCTATCTCAAAAGTACCAATTACAAACAATATGCAATTATTATACACTTAGATTTGAGTTAACACATCTTTACTTCACAATTTAAGAACCATGACCGTAACAGACTGAGATTAATTAAAATGGCACAGCCAGTTTAAATCAGCAGGAGGCACTTCAACAAATCAATTAATAAATGAAGTTTACAGTAGTAAATGAAATTTTACCAATTTACATTTACCCCACCTATGAGTGTGCATGCCTCTCAATTTCAGAGTTCGAAACACTTTTGTGGCTGCACTTGAAGATCGTGAAGCTGGGGACACTACAGAAAGGAAACTACAGAAAAGAAATATGTAAATTAAATGTCTGACAAATATGAATTGGATAGGCCTTAGAGAGAGGGAGCAGAAACAGACAATCTAATTTTTTTTTCTAGAGAAACATTCTCCGTTGTTCTATAATAATAAATGTAGGAGCCTATATATTGTTTGTTTGAGATATATATATATATATATATATATATATATATATATATATTATTTGAAAATAAAAATGCAGCATCATCTATCTATCTATCTATCTATCGATGCTGCATTTTTATTTTCAAATACATGTTGGGAGAAATAAGACAGATTTTGGGAACTCTTCTAAAAGGAACGATATCGTTTGAGAAGACTAATTTTTTTTAATTGACCTAAGTCCTAGGGGTTTAATTTAAGATATTTCTCCCTTCTAAATAGGGATTTCTGAACCAGAATTTGCAAGTAGCAAGATAGGAGGAGCACAGTTCTCATTGTATTATTATTATTTTTTTAAGTTCGTTTGTGAGGAACATTCAATTGGAATTAATAATGTTCTGTTGTGAAAAAAGGAATAGCTTTTACTTAGGTAAGTACTTAATGAGGTGTATGTTTTATCTTTTTCCTAACTACCATATTCAAACATTAGAATCCCTGTAGTCATTTTGATACTGTTAGATCTGTCATTATATGTTACAATGCACATGACATAAGGTTAATAGAGCCGTTTTATAAATATCTCTGAGAGACATTTTAGGCAACAGTGGGAGGTAATAATGAGTGTTTTGTATTCCATTAGACAGCACTGACTCTTCTGTGGATTCTGGTTACCCTGTATGGTTCCCTACGGGAGACAATTTTTATGCCAAAACTACGGTATCCATTTCTACTGACCATTCAACGTTTTCCCTTGGCCATGGAAAATAAGGCTTTCAGTAAAAATATCAACAACACATTGAAATATTTCTGTGCGCTTGGTTTGGAAAGAAGGTGCCAGTGGATTAGTTACTTGATTATGAGGAAATATAGAAGACATATGTGATAACAATCTTTTTATTACACTTTTCAATCTATGCAACTACTGCAAACGCTGAAAAAAATGATGTTTTAATAAGAGCATTGCAAAAATGATTTTTTGAATTAATTGTAAATTGCATGATAAAATAATTTCCAAAACCCAACTTCATGCTGCAAATGAATGACATGGGGATTATGCCAGTGTTCAGAAATGGTCTGGATATAATTATCCAATATTCTTCATAACTTCTACATTTATGCCAAATCAATATGTTCAACCAAGCTAAAGCTAGTGAAAATACGTGAAGAGGCAGTAGAAATAGCCACTTACTGTAAAATAAAACAAAAGAAAAATAACAACAACAAAAAAAAACCCTCATGCCATATACAAAGAAACAGTCACATTCCAGGGTTCTGTCCTCATTCACACTCATACTCATATTGAATAGAACCTCACTCCATAAATAGTCCCATTGATGACAACAGTGCTATACGGGAATAAGGTGTTACCCAAGTTGAGTCAGGCTAGCAGAATCTGTTCCTTAAAGTCAGTTGTGAAATCGGCACAGAACTCTTATTAAAAGGTGATGTGGAAATCCACTGTTAGGAGAACACCAGTAGATGTTGTGTCTCAGGAGTCAAAATTTGTCCCAGAGCTCTTCAATGAACACAGGGATTACATGTTCTGCATCCTCCATTAAAATGGTGCAGATTGCTATATCTGTGTACTAGAACTAATGTTTAATGGGAATTTTTTACTCTTAAAGAGCAAAGTATCCCCCTTCTTTACAAAAAAGGCAGATTGAAATGCAGCTCATACTACAGATTTAAAAGAGTGTAATTCCATTGACTACATCTCCACATTTACGTACATTCAGAATTTGACCCTGTTATGGTCCAGTTGGTTCAGGGTACAAACCACTGAGGGGGTTGTATCGCCACTTGCCTCCAATACTTGGTGACTTACAATGTCTTGCTGCTGTGGTTAATCCTGGCCACTCCAGGCTTGTATTAAACTCCAAGGTTACAGCTTTTATCTGACCTTGCATTGGTAGATGTTGCCACCACCCAAGTGCAGAACCCCTTTGAGAGCCCAGGAAGGCGCACTTGGGAATTCCTTTGTTTTGCTTCACACCTGAAAACATATTCTCAATGACTTTTCATAATTCCTCTATAGAGTTAATACATACATTTTATAATAGGGTGACTAGATGTCCCAATTTTATAGGGACAGTCCCAATATTTGGGGGCTTGCTTATATAAGCACCTATTACCTCCCACCCTACTCACAGAAATATATTACTCTTTATGAGAGTAACAATTTCCTCATGGTTTAAAAAAGAGATGGAGAAAAAACAATTTAATGTTATATCCATTTGCTTTCGAAGCTGGAAAAAAGCCTGAAATACGTTTCATACTGGGGCCCCACTATACCGTCTATACATGGGCAAAACTTTATTGGAGTCAGCTGGAGGTTTTCCAGATCACAGGATCAGGTCCTATGTGTACGTGAACAATAAAACACAGTGGTTCACTGTTCAATAGAAATAAAAGAAAAGTGAATTTCCCTGAGAGGAAAAACTTGAAAGTCTATGACAATCTGCAGGGAAATCATGGAAATCTGCATTACTATGCAATGGTTCCTACAGGATAGAATCTCACAGAAGCTCAGCTAACATGCATAAACACTTGGAATACAGATAAGTTTTCAAGAGATAAATACATAGCTGACTTTTTTTCCTGGCTGATTAATCAATACGTTTCATTATAGATGTTAGACCTCAGTAGCATTAAGAAAGCTCAGCATGCATTTTGGTAGACCACAAATAATGCTTTTATTCAGTGAGATGTCTAATTCATTCTGTCTTCTAAATCATATTTTAATGAACACCTTCTGCTAGTGTAATGGTATAATATGGATCTAAACTTGCATTTTTATATATTGAAAAACTGAGAAAGATGCTACCTATGTAGGGAAATATCATTCCATTATGGAAAAGAGTTCAGAGTGAAAAAAACAGCAGACAGCAATGACCTACTTTCTTTACATTATTTTGTATATAATTTTGTTTTTGTTTTTGTTTTGTTGTTGTTTCTTTGCAGCTTTAAGTTGGATTCTGATTAACTCCTACTGTTGCAACCTTCTCCATAGTGCAGTGGACGTTTGTTCAGCAGCTTGTCACTTGACTGGTTTCAAGATTAACTTGTCCAATAGAAAAACATCTTAAAGGATCTGATCCAAAGCCCAATGGGTAAGAATTCCACTGCCTTCTATGGGCTTTAGATCCAGGCAGGTCTCAAAGCTGCATAACCATCTATAAGGGACTGCTAAATAAGAAGCAGGCAGTGCTGTGAAGTATGGAGGCTTTAAAAGGAGCTTTTTTTCTACTTTGAGCCAGGTCTACACTGCGACTTTAAATCGGTTTAATGGCCAATATACCGATTTAACGCTGTACCCGTTCACACGTCGTCATTAATATCGAGTTAAACGGCTCCTTAAATCGATTTCGGAACTCCTCCCAGATGAGAGGAGTAGCGCTAAATTCGAAAGTGATAACTCGGATTAGGGTTCGTGTGGACGGAAATCGACATTATTGGCCTCCTAGAGGTATCCCACAGTGCACCACTGACCGCTCTGGTCCGCAATCCGAACTCGGATGCGGAGTGCCGGTAAACAGGAAAAGCCCCGAGACCTTTAGAATGACATTTCCTGCTTTCACGTGTCCAGCTCTGATCAGCACTCTTGGGCGATGCAGTTCAAATGCAAAAGGTAGCTCCTGCATTGAACCTTACGGGAGATACTAGATCTGATCGCTGTATGGTGAGACAAATCTGTTTTATCAGAGCTCCGTTAAAGAACAGAAATGCCAAAGCGTTTTGAAAAATAACTCCAGGATACACAGCGGTGTGTGACAACCGTAACGGGAAGCCAGAAGACTCAAACGGATGCTCATGGAGGGAGGGAGGGAGGGGGTAATGAGACTACAGCTTACCAGTCTCCACAGCCAGTCTCTGAAAATATTGCATCTTGGCTGAGCGCCCAATGTCTGTAGTTTAATACACGTGTCTGCGTGGTTCACGGAACAGCTCGTCAGTCTCTTCCCCCCCCCCCAGCACGTTGAAGCAGAAGTAAAATAATAATTCCTTGAGTTACTGTAAATGTCACCCTCTGTGTACTGGATCTGCTTGGCAGAAGAGTACGCTGAGGTGTTGACAACGGTCAGGATACCGTTTGTGATCTCAGGGTCCATGATTGCGTTGCTATGCGTTTGCTCAATGCCACTCGCGGAAAAAGGCGCCAAAGGTTGTCTGCTGCCTTCACAAAGGGAGGGGTGAGGCTGTACCCAGCACCACCCGGGGCCATAGTTTCTGGCCCCATCAGGCACTGTTGCTCTCAACCCGGAAGTGGGAACTATGGGATAGCTGAGGAACAGCTACCCACGTGCACCGCTTCCTTAAATCGCATTGGTATCTTTGGTACCAATGGATGCAAACAATCGATTTCGTGATCCCACTGTGGACGCGCTAAACCGATTTTATTAGATCTGTTTTGTAATATCGGTTTAAGCTCATTCGAAATAATCGTGCAGTGTAGACGTACCCTGAGGCTATTCACAAGCTGCTGCCTCCCTGTCTTTAGCCTCCAGTAGTGCTTTTCTGACAGCCAAGATCTCTTTAAGTTCTAAAGTTTTTTCAAAAAGCTATACTGGGAGTGTAAAGCAACACTAGATTCGTGTCTTTTAGGAAGAATGGAAAAAAGCATAACACCTTTTGTTAGAAGACAACATTTTACATTAGTTAATGCTTCTTTACTGTTTGGTGAATTACACAGCTACAGAAGTGTACACTGCAAAGAGACAATATAACTTTATAACATGGGGTACAGATGTTATAAATGAGATGAATACATTCAGCAACTTAAAAACATTTAACAAAGTTTAAACACATTCTTCTTAAATATAATATCTATTTTAACAATACCAATACACAGGTGAGCCAGACTGGTTTCCAGCTCTGTATTTGTCAGCGTCCTGTTGAAGCCTATGGGCCTTAGCATGAGCTGGCACCTGGTCACATATGTGCACTTTCTTAAGATTGGAGTTATCAATCAATAGGTCATCCAGGCCTTACCTTGTAAATCCTAAGTCATGTGAGAAGGTCCAACCAAGTCAATGGGACTCCTGGCATTAGTAGGAGTGAGTAAAACTCACAGATTTGGACTCCCTAGTGTCTAACATGTCAGTTCATTTTAGATTGCAATCTCCCAAAGCAATGAACTGCGTCATCCTCTTTTCGTTTCACAGCACCAGTACATGAGTGGTGCCCAAAGGGAAACAATAACAATTCTGGGCCAGATTCCCCAACCTCTGTTCACACTGTGGATATGTCTACACTACCAGAGCTATAACATTTGTGCCACTATAGCACTACAGTGTAAACGAGTCATACATTGATGTAGTTAATCCACTAGTCCAAGGAGTGGTAGCCAGGTCAACAGAAGAATTCTTCTGTCAATCTAGCATCGTCTATAGTGGGGGTAAAATCAGCCTAACAACTTTGCGCTGGGTGTGAAATTTTTCACAGCCCTTAGCAATGTAATTATTTCAACATGAAATTTTGGTGTAGACCAGGCCTAGGTGTACGAGGAGATTTTTGCAAACCAGTAAAGTGCCTGAAACCACTATTGCTTATTGCTAAAAGAAGAGATGTCAGCAGGCCATAAATTGGCCATGCAGCAGCCTCAGCTTAACCAAGGCAGGAGGGGAGGAGGTTTTGGGTGTCACAGAAAGAGCACTTTGACCCCATGACCTTCCTGATAAGAATTGTGTTGAAATTGCTGATATATGCATTTTAGAAGATCAGGAAGCTTGTCTACGTGCCCTCAGGAATGTATCTGTTAGGGCTTCAAGGTGTGCAAATTCTGAAAAAAACCCACACCTGGTTAATTGATGATCAGAAGGAAACCTCTTGCTTCACCTTTGAAACTGCTTGCTTAAAAATGTTCTTTATGTGACATGTCATCGTATTACGAATATATAAATAAGGAGAAAATGTTTGAGATAGTGGGACTCCCTCTGGACTCATCCTGTGGTCCCCACTGGCAGACGGAAGATTTGGCCAATAGAAGGCTACTTCTGTGCCACTCGAGAGCAACACTCAGTTTCTATAATTATCGAGGGTTGGGGTGTTTTATTAACCTGTTGCAGACATGTGTAAGTGCTTGAGACTAAGTAAAGTTTAGCTTTAAGTGAAAGCACTCTTGTGTTGCTCTGTTTGTGCCAGCCATCTTATTGGTTGGATGGCCGTGATTCCCTTGATTTATTTCCTGACACCACTTCGCACAGAGTAAAAGTTACCAGAAGCTTTGGGTTGAAAGAGCCCCAGGTAACATAGGTAGCACTTTTTGATGTAAGTCCATTTTGCAGGGGGTTGCAGCATCTGGTCCCTTCTGATTAGATTGATATCAGAAGGTCACTATCAAACATATTTTCCTGTCTGTATCCTTTTCCTGATGAATTAATTTTTCTAGTAGTAACTAAAGACTAAGAGTTGCCAGTTATGTAGGAAAGCATTTTTGGAGGAAGAAAGGCTTAGAAGTTTCCTAATTAGTTGAGCAAGATAGCAGCTGAAGTCTGGTGGTTCACGCACTTGAGTTTTTCTTGCACAAAAATTAATTAGGAACTCCATGAGATTAGTGTACTACCCTGCTATTACTTTTGGGCCACTATCATTGTCTCTCAATTTACATTGTTTAATTGTAATCAGAATGTATAACAGTTTTGCTTTTCTTTAGTCTTCAAGCAAGGATGCAGTTACAGCTCTGGAGAAAGAAGTCCTCTGCTACCCATGCAGTGGATACAGACTTGGCAGTGTCAATGCAAATTTCTTCTGCACTTATCAATACCTCAGTACTGATCAGCTGGAATCACATTTCTTCCATCAGGTGTGTAAATCCTAATTTCCCCTTCTTAATAACAGCATAGTTATGTAAACCTTAGTATCTTCAAATTCCCGCCAGAACAATCACATGATTTTATTGCTATTACTGTCTCATTTTTCTTCACTCCAATATTTTTTAAACTTGTGTCATCACATCTCTTCTGAACTCAGATTCTTTGGGTTTGATTCTCTTCTCATTTACACAGGACTTAAATCTGTGGAACTTCACTGATGGCAACAGAGTTACTTCTGCTTCACGGCATAAAATTCTGATCCAATAAAGCACTTAAGCACGTATAACTTTAAGTACACCAATAATCCTATTGAAGTCATTGGCGTTACCCATATGACAAAAAAGAAAAAAAAATGTTTACTGAATTTTTTACCACAGCTCTTGCTGTGGTGGTTACACTCTATATCAGTGGTGGTGTATCTATTGGGTTTCCGGGAAGTGGGCGGGCAAAGCCCGCCAACTGCTAAAGGATCCTCCCACAGCCTAATGGGAGGACCCACAGGACCACAGAAGCCCACTGATTACGGGGGACAACTAATAAAAGAACAGGGACGGGAGTGTGGTCAGAGGGTCATAAGAAGGGAGCCTGAGGGGGACACCGAGCAGAGAACCCCGGACAGCTGTCCCCTGCCTTGTCACATCTCCCAAAGAGGGCTGACCCACTTTTCGCGGCAGGGTGGGCGGCAGCCTTACGTTGTAGTTCCTGCAGTGCCCACATTCCCGCTAGGGCTGCAAACTCTTCCCTCCGCCGCCTACACGTCGAGCCGGGGTCTTAGGACGGACTGTGTGCCGCGGACCAATCGGGCGCCAACGTCGGGGGTCCGCCCTTGCCTCCCGTCTCCGTAGATCACGGGGCCGTGCCAGAAAGGCCCCGCGCGGTGACCCAGCCCCCCATGCCGCTGCGAGAGGAAGCTGCGGGAGTTACTGGATCGACTCAGGGGCTCCCGCAAAAAGGTGTCGCTTGCTCTCCAGCGATGGGGGATTTCCACCTTTTCCTCCGGGCGCACCGCGAGGGATCATGGGGGAGGGCAAGAGGACCAGGAAGCAGGGGTGCCGCGGCTTACCACCGGGTCCCGCAAAGTTCCGTGACAACTGCTCACCTTCAGGATGCAGTCACGGGTTCTGCGCGGGCCGCAACGGGGGCCGTGGGTGCCCTGCCGGCGAGGATCCCCCCGCCCTCCTCATGGCACTCTCACGCTGTGCCACCTGAACACCGGAGCTGTAGGGTGGGTTTTCCACAGGAGCCAGGTGCTCTCCTTCCTTTGGAGGGGGGGTACGCTCGTGGTTTTCCCTGCAGGCGACCCCACACGGATCCGGCCGCCAAAGCCAGCTGGCCGACTGGAGTGGGGTACGGGGTCTACTTCAGGCCATCGCACCAACCCCGTAGCAACGGAGTAGCTAACCTCTGTTCTCTCCCGACATACGGCCGGATGATGCTGGGGGGTGCGCCGGAGGCTGTGCAGGCTCCCTGCTGCACCTCCGGTCACATGGAGGGGCTCGTGTCAAATCTTGGTGAACGTCTATGCCACCGACATCGCCCCGGGAGCGGCTGCCGTCTATCAGCAGGCGTCCGCCTTCCTGCGGCTCCTTGGATCCTAGCAAGTACCTGGTTCCTGGGCGGGGAACCTTTAAACGTCATCCTAGAAGGGAGCGGGACAATTCGGGGACCGAGCAGAGCCTGCCGCCAGCGGACGTCCTCCGGGAGATCATCAACCGTCACTCCCTGAATGGACGTCGGCGTGACCACCAACCGGATACGTGTTCCACGTTCCCCTAATGGTCCGGGTGGGGCCCATCGTCGTTGGCCACTCCCGGGGACCCCATCTACGTGTCTTGACGCCTCCAACGCTTCACGGCCCTGTCCTCTGGCGTCCGGTCGGTCCCCATTTTTCCCCGATCATACGTCGTCCCACCTTGACAGCCTCTCTCAGTGCAGAGAGGCCAGGGGCCGGCTATTGGCAACTTCAACACAGCTTTGCTGAGGATGTGGCTTCGTGGCGTCTTACCGGGAGTTCTGGCTGGCCTGGCCTGGCGAGGGCAGCGGCGTGCCTTTCCCTCGGCGTGGTGGTGGGGGATGTGAAGAGGTGCGCGCGGCCGGCTCTCTTGCCGTGACTACACCACGGGGTGCCAGCCGACGGATTGGATGCGGAGATAGGTGCAAGTTGGAACGGGCAGGTCTTAGAGCTGGAACGAGGCGTCTGGCACCAGCCCCCGAGGATCCATCCCTTGCGGAGCGTGCCGGAGAAGGCGGGAGGAACTCCGGGTCCTGAGGACCATCGGCCCGGGGCCTTGTCCGCTCCACACGATATCCACCTCCTGCGGGAGATGGTTCGCGGCTCCGCTTCATTCATGCCCTGGAGAAACAGAGGGGGCCAAGAAGCACGTCACCTGCCTTCTGGAGGAGGACGGCACCCCCGCTCACAGGCCGCGGAGATCGTGCGAGAAGGGCCCGGTCCTTCCTACGCGCACCTTTTCTCCCCGGAGCCGACCGATCCTGCCCGCTCGCAAGAGTGCTTTGGGAAGGGCTCCGACGTGCCAGACGCGGGCGAACCCGGGACCGGCTAGAGCTTGCCTACGCTCTCTGGCCGAGTCTCGACAGCCTTCGTCGCGTGCCCAACACAACAAGTCTCCTGGGCATGGACAGGCTGACCGTGAGTTCTAACGCGCGTGTTCTGGGACATCCCGCCCGGACCTAGCCAGCGTTTGGGCACCGAGTCCTTGCAGGGCGAAGGGTCCTCCATACTCTCCTCGTGCCAGCCACACCCGCGGAGAACCACGAGAACTCAGCCCTTATATAGAAACACTACGAAAGAAGGAGGGACCTCCCAGCGATTTTACGAATTGGCGTCCCGTCTCGCCCTCCGCACGGACTACAAAATTGGTAGGCCAAAAGGCCATCTCGCTGCGGCTGGGGCCGTGGCTGGAGGACGTGTATCCACCAGAACCAGACCTACAACCACAGGCTCCGGCCGTAGCACTTGGATAACCCTCTATCTGGTCGCGGGATCTTCCTGCGAGCTGGTGCAGGATGGTCCTGTCCATTCGCAGCCTCGATCTGTCCTCGGATCAGGAGAACGCGACGTTTGACAGGGTTGGACCACCGGGTATCTCCTGGGCACTCTCGCGCAGGGTTAGAAGCCTTCGGATCCCATTTGTGGGACTTTCTCAGGTGCTGTACGCTTCCGCAGTATGTCTGGTCAGGCTCAACTGGACCCTGACCGAGCCCGGTCAGCTTCGGGCCGGATGAGTGCAGGCAGGGGTGCCCCCTCTCGGGCCAGCTGTAGCGACTCGACCAACGAGCCCTTCCTCTGCCTCCTCGCAGGAGGTTGACGGGGTTGGCTTCCGGGGGCCGGACGCAGTCTGTCCTGTCGGCCGTACCCGACGATGTGCTCCTCATGTCCAGGACACCCGGGCGACTTGGCACACGTGAAGCACTGCCAAGCGATGTAACGTTGGATGCCTCCTCACGCCACGGGCAACTGGGTCAAGAGCATACTGGCCATGGTGGTCGGCGGCAAGGATGGCAGGCGAGCTCCCTCCACCCTGCGCTTCACGCCCAATCCGCGTGGAGCCACGGGTCCCACTCGCCCTATTCTCAGCTTTCACCTTTTCCCGCCACGCATCGTCTCCGCCGGAGACTGGCAAGGTTTGAGCGAGGGCAGGCTGGCGGAGGCGGCTCCGGAAATGGACAGGACTCCCCGGTGCCTCTCCCTTCAAGGGGAGCACTGGTGCTGCAATCAAACTGTCTGTCCATCTTCTGGTGCCGGCTCAACACCCTGGTCCGGCCCCCGGACTTTACTGGCTGACGACTCCAGAGGGGGTTCTGGAGTTTCATTATATGGCCAGGACGCACTGGGTCCCGCAGGGGTACTCCACCTGTCCCTGGAGGAGGGAGGGCAGAGCCTGAAGTGCCCTGCCCACAGGTCCTGCCTTCCCGCTCCAGGCACTGCACAGAGGCTTCTTTATGGTGCGGGGGTCAGGCTGGAAGCCCTGCGCACGCCTTCCTCGTTGCTTCCGAGGGCTCCGAATAGCGAGCAGCTCCTTTATTTCAATGCGAGGAAGCTCCCGCACGAACTCTCCGGCTGCCGGTCTTACTATTAGGACTTCTCCGGACCTTGGAAAGCTGTTCTCTGCGACGCAGGTCGTGGCGGCCACTGAGGGGGCGGATCCCTCGCGGAGCCCCTGCACACACCCCAGCTCTCGCTGGGCAAGTGGCGGAGTTCCCCCGCAGTTGCGCCCGCCCCGACAAAGAGCACCGAATCCACATCAGCGGTGCCTGCAGAAGCTACCAGGGTCGAGACCCTCCTGAACTATGAGCGGGGTGGCTGGCTGGATCCCCTGACGCTTGCTCGATACAAGCGGGCTCTCCAGACCTTGTACTCCCCGGCGTGTTGCTCCAGAGGTGGAGGCTGCTTTGCCGCCCGCTGCCTCGGCGCTACCTCGACCCGGGTTCTGCAGAGGGGACGCCCCATCACCCCCACCCTGGCCCTCACCCGTAGACCCGACGGTCCCCCCGCCCCTTCTCCCGAAGCCAGCTGCATGATCTGCAGCCGGTCCGTTTTCAAACCACGCCACGGAAACAACTCTATGCACTCGTGCTCCATACCCTCATTTCCTCACCCTCGTGTCCCGCCCCGACACAAAGTGGCGGGACCTCTTGCCACCTCTAAGGGTGAGGAGCCCTGGTGGGCCAGCCTATACTCCACCCTGATCCCGAGGCCCACCGGGGATATCAGTTGGCGGCTCCTGCATAGGCCCGTGAAGCACGGGCCGTGTATTTGGAGCAAGTTTAACCCTGTCCCCAGACACCTGCCCTTCTGCGGCATAAGGGAGACCCTGTCGCACGTTACTTAAGAAGGTGGTGCCAGGTTGCGCCCCTATACCGGCTCCTGACTAATCTCCTGTTGCGTTTTTGGCTCACTTTTCCCCTCACACCCCACCTCCTTCTCTACGCACTTCCTATCCAATGGCCCCACGAGTCCTGGGACCACCTGGTCAACCTCCCTCCCTCGCCCTGGCTAAAGAAAGCCATCTACACGACCAGGGAGAGGAGGTTGGCCGATGAGACTTCGGTGACTGTGGGGCTTGTTTCCGGTCCATGGTTCGTTCACGTATCCAGGCGGAGTTCCTCTGGGCGGTGTCCACTGCTTCCTTGACGCCTTCGAGGAGCAGTGGTGCTG
>NC_133771.1:54925846-54945501 GCF_003597395.2 Chelonoidis abingdonii | reverse complement strand
AGTCCAGGAATGTCCCCTCCACAGTGGTCCATCACGGTCTCCAGTAGCGGGCGGTCCCTTCTCCTTCCTCTCCGGGCTCAACAGCTCGCCAGCAATGCCACAGCAGCCCCAGCAGCACAGGTGGTGGTGGTCTGTGGTCCAGGCAGGAGGGACCCCGCTCAGAGGTCCTCAGCAACAAGGAGCGGGGTCCTCACCCCTCACCTTTGGAAGCAGGCCAGCAGCCCCCCCCCCAAGGCTGTAGGTGGAGTAAAGCAGGAACCAAGGGGGGGGAAATCTACTAGCCAGCCAGTAAGCATATAGTAGAGAGAGGGCGGGTGGTGGTGTCTACCCAGCCAGGGGAGCAGCAGAAGCAGGAACACGCAGCAGCAGCAGCAGCAGCCCTCTCCTCCTCTCACCGCAGAGAGTGGTCTATGGATCGCCAGGGTGGCGGCCGAAGCCCAACGCACTTCTGAAGGACCTCCCCCCTCCACAGGTCTAGAACACCAAGTAATCGGGGGACAACTAATGAACAAAAAGCAGGAGCGGAGTGAGGTCACAGGGCTAAATGAACGGGAACCGATGGGGACACTCGAGCAGAGACCCAGACAACCCCACTGCTCCTCGAAGGCGTCAGGGAGCCAGTGGACACGCCAAGGAACTCTGCTCGGATGCGTGACGGACAGAGGAGCGGAATAGGCCCACAGTCACAAGAAAATCCATCAGAGCCACCTCCTCTCTCTGGTGCTGTAGATGGCAGTTTTGGCCGGGCCAAGAGGAGGTGGATAAGGAATCCCGCGACTTTGTGGGCACGGATGGGGAGTGCGTAGATAAAAACGTGCGTAGATAGGGAGTGAGGGGAAAAGTGCAACCAGAAACACAAGAAGATATTCAGGAGAAAGCCAGAACAGGGCTGCAACTGGCGCACTCCAAGTAATGTGCGCCAAGTGTCCCTTCCGCCCAGAAAGGGAGTGTTTGGACGGGTGAAACGCGCCAAGTACACTCCCATGCTCACGGCCCATGAAGGAGCCGCAACTGACATCCAGCGGGCCGCGAGACAAGGCGAAGGTACAAGCTGGCCCACCGGGGCTTCTCACCGTCAAGAAGTGGCAGGAGATCCCGCCATTTGGTATTGGGCGGGACTCGAGGGTGAGGTAGTGAAGGGTGTGAGCACGAGCGTGTACAGATGTTTCCGTGTTGCGGTCTGGAAACAGAATCGCTCGGCTGCACATCGTGGCGCCAGCTTGCAGTGAAAGGGGAGGGGCCGATTGGGTCCACGGGGCAGAGCACTATAAAATGTCCACGGGGCCCGGGGTGGAGGGTGGCGGGCGTGCCCTCTCGCAGGACCCGGTCGAGTAAGCTCGAGCAGCAGGCAGCAAAAGCGGCCCCACCTCCTGAAGTACGCGCCAGGGAGTATGAGGTTTGGAGAGCCCCATGCACCGCGAGCGTCAGGGGATCCAGCCAATCTCCCGCCGGCGTAGTCCAGGAGGTCTCCGACTCTGGTGACTCCCGCAAGACCAGCCTCCGGCGCACCACGGGGGACTATCCGCCACCTGCACACTGAAGCGGGATGGTAGCCGGGGCTCGGCGAGGGAGGTCGTGCCCCCTACTGGTGGCCGTGCCAACGGACCTGGTCGCGGAAAAAGCTTCATGTCTGGAGGAGGACTGGTAGAGGTACCGGCAGCCCGGAGAGGTCCGCGGAAGACCTCTTCGGGATGGAGTGAAAAGAGCTGCTGGTCGTATCAGACGCCCTCGAGGCGGCGCGTAGGAAGGCGGCACATAACGCTCCACGCCGGACTCCGCATCCATACAGGAGCCTTCTGCAGGGCTCTGGAGGCAGAAGACACGGACGCTGAGTGAGAAGGCATTCAGGCTACTGTCCCCCTCTCTCCAGGGGCAGGTGGAGGACTCCCTGCAGAGCCCGAGTGTGTCCTGCCAAAAGAACTCCAGAATCGTCGTCGGAGGTGGGCCAGGAAATCCGGGGCTGGGACCAGGGGTGTTGAGTCCGGTACAGAGCATGGACATAGGACCTTAAGTTTAAGCACGCTGATGCCAGTGCCCTCCCCGAAGGGAGAGGCCCGGAGTAGTCTCCAGTCCATTTCCGAGTCCTCCCGCACCTGCCCTCCAAAACCGTGCAGTTCTCCGGCGGAGACGGATCGTGCAGAAAAGGTAAACGCCGAGATAGAGCGCAGACCCGCCGCTCCACTCGGCGTGCTGAAGCGCGGGTGGAGGGAGCTCACGCCTGCCACCTGTCCCCGACCACCAGGCCCAGAAGCTCTTGACCAGTTACCGGGCGGACCGGCGCCGCCGAGTTACCAGCCTGGAAAGCCCACCGCCCCAAGTCGCCCGGGTCTGGACCATCGAGAGCACATCGTCACGTATGACCGACAGACCAGCCGCAGCTCCGGCTCCCGAAGCACCAACGCTGGTCAACCTCTGTCGCGAGGAGACAGAGGAAGGGCTCGATCGCCAGGGCGTACAGCTGCCCCCCCCCCCCCCCCCCCCCCCCCGCAAGGGAGCACCCCTGCCTCACTCCCCGCCCGATAGCTGACCGTCTGGTCAGGGTCCAGTTGAGCTGACCAGACACTCCAAGAAGCCACAGCACTGGAGAAACCCACAACGGGGTCCGAAGCCGAACGCTCGCAGATACCAGGAGATACCCAGTGATCCATCCTGTCGGCCGCCTTCCCTGATCCAGGGACAGAGGGCGAATGACAGAACAACCACACCCACTATTCCAGACGGTCCCGGACACGATACATAGTTTATCACAAGATAGTGCGGCCCGGGACGGTGTAGGTCGGTCTGGATGATACGTACCGCCTCAGCACGGACCCTAGACGAAGCGAGATGGCCTTGCAATGATTTGTAGTCCGTGCTTGAGGAGCGAGATGGACCCAATCCGTAAGTCCGGAGGTCTCCCTCTTGGCAATAAGGCGAGCACGGCTCGCGCTACGAGAGAGGGAGGACCACCGCTCTGCAAAGACCTCGCGCCAGACGGTGACCAGGTCGGGCCGAGTAGTCCAGAACAGCGGTAGAACTCCACGGTCAGCGCCGTCCATTGCTGGAGAGTTTTTGGTGGGCATTTGCGAACCGGAGGGTCCTTCCAAGAACTCGGCCAGAGTGAGAGGCAGTCCTAAGCCGTTCCGGTCGCCCTGTGCTGACTCGTCGGGAGACTTCCCAGAGTACTCGCAGCGTTAGGATCGGTCAGATCCGGGAGAAACAGGGCCACGTAGAAGGCCTGGCCTCTCCGCCATTTCACCGGGTCGTGAGGGGGGTGCGTCCTCCGCCAGAGGCAGGTGACGTGTTTCCTTGGCCCCCCTCCTTTTTCTCATGGGCGTATGAAGAAGCAGGAGCCGCGGTCCATCTCCTGAAGGAGTGGATTCGGTATTGAACAAAAGACCCGGGCCGATGTCCTCGAGGCTCGAGCTCCTCCCGTCTACCGTGCACGCTCCGCAGAGGGATGGATCCTCGTGGGCTGGTGCGAACGCTCCCAGCTCCAAGAGCTCCCGCTCCAGCTGCTCTATGGCCGATCCTCCGCCGGCTTGGCGCCCGGGTGAGTCACGGCCAGAAGAGCGGTCGGCATCCTCCCTAGATCCACCTTACCTGCCGCGCGAGGAAAGCGGCCGCGCCACTCGACCAGGCAGCCGAAAACCCAGAAGGACGCCCGGAAGCCCGCTTCCGCTCCAGCAAACTAATTATTAAAGTGCCAATAGGTGGCCCGGCCGTCCTCCGCGCAGAGATGATGGCTGTCACAGTGGCAGATGGTGACCGAAAAAGGGGCCAGCCTTGAAACGCCGGAGAGTGGGCCCGTAAACAGTGGAAACATGGCAGACTCAATGTGGTCACCGGGGGCGCGACTGACTGGCTCCATCTCCGGACGAAGGTGAACGTCGAGACTGTCGTCCGTGTGGTGGCCGCGCAGACGTCCCAGGGGGGTGGCTCGATCATCCCCGGAGGACGTCCACGCTAGCCGGGCAGCTGCTCGGTCTCCCGAGCGGTCTCCCTTCTCTGAGGTGGTCTTAAATTCCATCCCAGGACAGGCACGTCACGAGGATCCAGGGAGGCCGAGTGAACGCGGACGCTGCCGTAAATATACGCAACTCTCTCGGGCCGATTTGGGGCTAAACACGTGACGAGATTAACTACAAGCCCTCTGCAGACCCGGAGGTGCACAGTAGGCGGCCCGGCAGATGCCTCCGCGTACCCGCAGCACCCAGCCTCGGGCTGTAGGTTGGCGGGAGACAAGGGGTCGCAACTCTCACCGCGCAAATCAAGAAGGGCTATAAGAGGCCTCGTTCTCCCACTCCAGCCGCTCAGCTAAGCTTCAGCGGCTGGATCCGTATGGGTTCTCCTGTCAAGAAAATTCACGAGTACCCCTCCGGAGGTAGGAGAGCACCTGGTTCCTGGGAGACCTCATCCTACAGCCGGGTGTTTAACGTGGCTAAAGATGAGTGGTGCATGAGGGGTCTGGGGGTGGATCCTCGCCAATCAGACGAGGCCACCACAGCCTCGCTAGGCGCGCAGTCATCCATGACCTAGACCCCATAGTTGACTAAGCGATCACAGGAAGAGCCGACCGCTGGTATGGAGCGCGCGGCCTGCTTCCCGTCCTCTTACCCACCCCCATGAGGGCCCTCGCGGCCCGAGGACCTGATGGACATCCCCCATCAGCCTGGATGCGAAGCTGGAACTTTGTTACGGGAGCCACGAACGCCTCGAAGGAACCCGCGCAGCTCCTCTTCAGCGTATGGGTGGGGCGGGGTCACTGACGACGACTGTCCCTAGTGGGCCCACCGTCACAGCCCGCATGTGCCCCACCGAGGTGGGCAGGATGGGGGGTGGTCTTCAGAGTCCTCCTGTGTGCCCCTCCAGCAACCAGTGGTCACCTCAGTCCTCTTCTCCTTCCTCCAGACTCCAGCAGCTCCCCAGGCAAACGCACCACCAGCAGCAGCAGTAGCCTTGGTGGTCAGGCAGAAAGGACCCCTCACAGGTGGCAACAACGGTGGTGGTGGTGGAGGTGGTGGGGTCCTGGCTTCTCCCTCCGGAGGTGGAGGAGTGGGGGCTGGCCAGCAGGCCCCCCCACCCCTCCCTCAGCAGCAGTAGCAGCAGCAAGCAGCAACAGCAGTCCAAGGAGGGGTGCACTCCAGCCAGCAGCAGCCCAGGAAAGGAGAAGGAGCTCCAGCCAGCAGGGCAGCCAGAGAAGGCGGGGGAAGCACTCCAGCCAGCAGGGCAGCCCAAGCAGACAGAGTGCTCCCAGTATCAGGGTGGATCCCTGCACCAGCCCTGAACGGGTGAAAACAGCCCTGGGGGGAAGGTTGTGGCTGGGAGCTACTAAGCTGGGATGATTGGGAAGCGGCTGCAGCTGGGCCATGCCCCAATCAGGCCACAGCTGGCCTGTATAAAGAGGCTGGAAGTCAGGAGTCTCTCTCTCTGTTTGTAGAGGGAGAAGGGCTTGGCTGCAGGGAACTAGACACAAGGTACCTGAGTGAAACAGGGCTGGGGAAAGGCAGAGGAGCTGGGGAGCTCAAGCCTGGAAAGACCCAGGCTGTGGCCTATCTTTGGGCTAAAAGGTACTGGGGGTTGCAGAGGGCAGCCCAGGAGTACGCCAAGGCATCAGGTCCAAACTCAACCTTGCCAGTGATGAGTAGGCTGATACTGCAGTCTGACCCAGGGCGTGGGGGATAGACAATGATTGGCAGTAGCCATATACTGAGGCGAGGTGAGGATAGTGGGTGAGGGTTCCGCAGAGAGGGGAGACTCTAGGACTGAGAGGGTTACCACCAGGGGGCAGCACCCCATGTAAAAGGACACTGGGTCCAGGGAGGGACAGAGGACAGGTGGATCACAGGCCTGCAGAGGGTGCTCCAGAGCTGGAATGAGCTAATTTCCAGGCGTCACCAGCAGGAGGCCCCGCATGGGGGGAGTCCGCTCGTCTACAGGTGGGCCCATCAGGGTAATCCTCTGGTGACATGCCAGACAGCATGTTTAAATTTGCACAGACTCCCACAGCTCCCAGTGGCCACGGTTCGCCGTTCCCAACCACTGGGAGCTGTGGGAAGCAGCAGCCAGCACATCCCTGCAGCCCTGTTGCCCACCAGTGCTCTATATACTTCCCTATGTAATGTGTATCAGATCCTTCACTCTCCAAATGAGTCAGCACTTGAGAAGTTCAGTGATTTTTCAACCCTGATTTTGGAAGTGGAAAATAGTTCCCCATTTTCAATATTCATATACATGATCTTGCAACATGATAAAGTACATGTGCCACTCAATGTTCTTTGTTTGTTTATTTGTTTTAAAAAAATCTTAAAGGAAAGATGAGTTGGCACATAAAAATGACTTCATGACAACCTGCTTAATTAGACTAAATTACCAGAAAATACTGTTTTAATAGAAAAGAAGCACTAGGGCTGACTTTAACAAGGCACTTAATTACATACATCAAGGGGAAATTCTTAAGGGATCTTTCTTTTCTTCGTCTAAGTAACTCACTTAACACAGTTCTTCATTTGAAATGTGATTGGGAAAAAGGATCTAACTAGATAAATTAGATCTAATTTCATCACCCATATAGCTTTTGTAAAAGTTCCAGCCAATCGAGAGGGGGGAAAATCCTTGTGCTGAGCTTCCTTTTGTTGACAGCTGCATTTCATATTTGTTACATTTTAGTTGAGTGACTAAATACAGATGCAACGAATTAATGACTTGCATATGTCATTTGAAGAGGAACCTGTTTCATTCATCCACTGTTTGCTTAGTGTTCAAATTGTGCAAAATTATAAGTAGAAAACACAAATTGGAAATGCTCAATTTTACTTTTATGATTTTCTTATTTACTGTGTAACAACACTGTAGTAGAAGTCGGGACAGCTGAACCCTATTCACTGACTTGCTGGAGACTCACTGTGGGTGAAAAGGACACACATATTACAGTGAAGAACATAAGATCTGATCTTCCTCCATAATTTATGGTTTAAACTGTGATTATACAAATATATTTTACTATACAGTAAAATTTGCCTTTCAGATACTTCTTATGTTTCAAGAGCAGTAGAACCCTTATATTTCCCTCCCTAATTACACCTATGGTAATATAGATCCTGGGGTTTTATGTTACATTCCCCCATCCTGATCAGACACAGTGAGTTACAGTACAGAAGCTGTCAAGAAAGAAGTGACCACCATAAATCGTTCAGCTTGCAGGCTACCAAGTGAAGTTTGGAGAGAAAAAGAGACAGTACTTAGGACTTAGTTTTAGTTCAGCACCTGTCTAGAAGAATAAGAAGTTACCATATTAGGTCAATGTAGTGGATGAAAAGCTGGTTTTAATAACCAGTGTAGGAGTTCCAGAATTGCACAGAGCCAGCATAGTTAACTCTATGGCACTTACTGTACTTGGCCCCCTTTCCTCCACACTCTGCATGGAGAGCATGCTGGAGGCATGTCAGGAGCATACTGAACTCCTGACCCATGACCAGTGTAATGGGCTTACAGAACCATTACAATCAGGCACAAATTAAAACAGGCCTGATATTTATAATGATTGAATCCCCTTATTATACGTTGGTCTTTGTTTCACAAATGCATCTTTTCTCCTTTGTGCCAAAGGAATAATCAGCCTCCTCTGCTTCTATTGGAAGTTGATTCTCATTTAAGGAAGTTTGTCCCTCCATTCCTGCCTGGGGCACTTCTGTCATGGCACAGGCTTCTTGAATTGGAGAACACTCATTTTTGAGGTGGGCCTGCTCTAAAATGCTCTTATGTATTATCTCTCTGTAATTCTCTCTTTTTCCTCATCCATCTTCATAATCCCATACTTGAAGGGGGGAAAAATGATGCTAATATGATGTTTGCAGTCCTTGACCCTGATCATGCTGCTTGCATATTACATCTCTTTCCCCCACCTGCTGTCTGCCTTGTCTCTTTAGACTGTCAGCTTCTCAGGGGAAACTCTCCACTATTCTGTGTTTGTGCAGTGCCTCACACACTGAGGCCACAGTCCCACTTGGCCCTTTATTATTATAATAAATATAAGCAATAATACTTGGCCTCTGAGGGTCATGATATGCTTGTAGTGAGTGAGTCTGTGTACTTGTTGGTCGGAAGACAAGCAGCCATAAATGTTGCAGTATACGAGATAGTTGCCATTCTGATTAATCTGTTGCTAGTCTTCTAACTATATATTTACATGCAAGCCTGTGACTATAAATGACAGGAATAGTAACTATTTTCAGAAGTTTCATTTAGTCCTTTTACCATCTAGAAATAATAATGTACTTGGGAGGACTTAGGTGATGCACTTAGAAAAAAAATAGAACAGGATTGTCATGAAGACAATCCGCTAATATAGAAATGTAACCAAGGGCTCTAGTGAAATGGTATCCTGAACAGTCACCTCAGTGTTGTATCATATGTCATGGTATGTTGTTCAGGCCACACTGCTCACTCCTCTCAGCTTACTTCATTTTAGTGAACTGTGACTAAGCAAGCATAATACTCACCCAACTCTACTGGTGACTGATGACATTACTCATAAGTTATTGAGCTCCTAATGAAGATCAATTTCAGGTAAAGAAATATTTTTCCAGCACCAATTTAACAAGAAGTAAGACTGCTTAGGAATTGGTTTGACTCTGCTTTTCTAGAAAAGATGCTATTTGGGGGAAAAAATAATGCAATGACAAATAAAATAGTTACTCTGGCCTTGGTATTCCTTTTCTCAGTCTTTGAGATGCTTAGGGCACAAGAGAGTACTAAGAGTTTTGAGTTTTAGTTCATAAGATTGTAACCTTTTTCCTGTCCCAGTCTTGATAACAGTGTTAACACACTCAAGTATTAGAGCTTGTCCCAGAAACACTTCCAAAACTCATGCCCAGAACAAGGTTAGGACAAAGTAATTTAATTCTGTCCATTAGCTTATGATTTTATGCATTTCTCTTTAATTCCCAGGCTTGGAAAAGTTTGAACTTCCTGCTGACTTGAAGACATGATTTTCAATTTTCTCTTTACTTGGCTCACATCTCCTGATGAGTACATTCCATCTGCTTACCACACAACTGACAAATAGCTTTCAAGCTAATGATCAAAAACTGAGAGGAACTTGTTCTCTAGAGTTCATAACCCAGCTGAAGTGTTTGCTGGAGTTCCAGACATTTTTAGATGGTCTAAAATGTTACAGTATAATATTTTAGCCACTAATGGGTTGGACAAAGGAACCACTTTTTGAATAGGTTTAGCTTTGGTCAAGATCGGTCAGTAGAAAATAAAATAAGAAGACTGTCACTACTCTTCATATCAATTTATCTTTTGCAAATTTTATGAAAAAAAAAAAAAGATTGAGTCTAAATCTTTTGATTAGTGGCCTCAATGTTATTCAGAGGCCTTCAAAATTCCAAAGAGCTGACATAACTTAACCAATATGATGAATAAAACCAGAAGATGGGAATTTGACATTTTATCTTTTCTTCTATCTCCCTTAGCATATCTGTCTCTCTCTGCTAGGTAGACATAGACATACAAAATAAATACAAAATGGATACATAAAAAGGATGGACCGGTTTCAAAAGAACTCTGCACACAAGAGTTCCAGTCAAGTACCTAAATAAGGCCTGCTCTACATGACAAACGTAGGTCAACACAAGTCATTTTGCATTAACTTATTAGTGTGTGTTTTATACTGAAAGTTGGCTGAGATATTCCATTTGGCATCATGGGCCGCATCCCTACCCCTCTACCACACAACACACGGGGATAGTAAGGAAGACTGCAGCTTTGCATACATTGACCTGTGAGAATCACAGCTGGTTTATGTTTGGCAGAAATGGACTGAAATGGACACAGAGGTTTTCTGCTGTTCTAATTTTAAGGTTTTGCTCCATTAATTTAAGTTTGCACTATATGGTTTTTAATTGCACATTAATGTTTTGTACTGTTTTTGGTACACAATATTTGTTATTGTCTGGAAATAATTTCATCTTTGTTATGTGATAATATATGCTGACCAATTCCTAGTGCTACTCAAAGTACATATTATTTGTAATAGAACAGGACCACAGAACTCTTCGGTTCAGTTAGGAACACTGTATAATAATTATAAATATACAGTAAGTGACATAACTCATAGTTTCATTAAAAGACAGTGTGATTTTCATAAATTTACATCAAACACTACACAATTCCTAACAACCACCAAAATTCAGGGCCAGGGATAGCACTGTCCAGCATAGCATGTTACTATGGCTGACTGTTAAAGTTCTCTTTCAAGACATCCCTCAGCTTCATAGATCCACACTGATCTCTTATAGTGGTCCTTGTGTGCAGCTGTTCAAAATCAGCAAACAGCTACTCCACCTCCACACTTCAACACAGGGACCAACTTTTTTCCCTTTGCCTCATAGATATTATGCAGGACAAAACTGGCAGCTATAATCATTAGGATATTTTTTCTCATGTAGATCTAATCTAGTGAATAAACACTACTACTGTCCCTTCAATCTGCCAAAAGTACATTCAACTGTCATTCTGCAACTGCTGAGCCAATGGTTGAATCTTTCCTTGGAACTGTTCAGGTGACAAGTGTACTGCTTCAAGAGCCAGGGGACCAATGAGAGTAGGCTGAGTCCCCCAGGATAACTACTGGCATTTCAGCATCACCAGTGGTTATCTACTGCTCGGGGGAAAAAATGTCCTTGCTTGCAGCTTCCTGAAAAATCCTGTGTTCTTAAAGATGTCTGTGTCAGACACCACCTCTGTACAGCCCACTCTGATATCGACAAAGCATCCTCAGTGATGCATCAGTGCTTACATAACTCTAGCAAAGTATCTCCTTCTTCTAATGCATTATGTGGCAAGGTAAGCTGGGGCCAAAATAGGGATATGCATGCCATCTATCACCCCACTACAGTTCAGGAACCCCATAGCTGCAAATAAATCCATGACGTCTTGTGCATTGTCTAGAGTCATAGTCTTGCATAACAGGATACGATTAATGGCCCTCCACATTTGTATGACAGTGAACCCCACTGTGGATTTTACAACTCCAGAATGATTTCTTACTGACTGGTAACAATCCAGCATTGCAAGCTTCCACAGTGTAACAGCCATATGTGTTGACCAAAGTTTGTAGTGTAGACTACAAGTGGCCAGATTTTCAAAGGGTGCTCCGCACCCAACAACTCCTGTTGTTCTCACTGAGTTTCATTTAGTTGCCTAAATGGAATCTAAGATTTCTTAAAGATCGGGTCCACAATTTTTCCCTCCTTGATCTTCCGACAGAGTAAACATTAAAATGGTGGATTTCTATGTAAAAATGGATGCTATTTTTTTTTAAACCACCTCTTTACCAGAACCTCACTTGAGCAAATCACTGGTGTGATGGGTTGTTGCCCCTGGGGTGCAGTCTGGGAGCTGTGGGAACTGCTCTGCCCCTCTTAAGATACACAGCTGAGTTGGGGATGCAACCAGCCTCACACAGGCCCTGTTTTCACCCAATGTGACAGCAGGTGGCGCCACTCACCTAAACTGGGTTACCTGAATGCAAACAGGTGACACCAGTCAGTTTCACAGCTCCCTAGGCACACACCCCACTCTGGAGTATAACTACAAAGTTATACCATCTTGCACTGCACAGAGATCTGTACAGTGTAAGCTCATTAATATGTCCCTGCTCCTTCAATGTGGAGAGAAATATGCACACTGGTGGTACCCAAGCAGAGATTTTCCCTCAGACACTTCACGTAAAGGCACACTGGTTTAGGTTAAAACATAAAACAAGTTTATTAACTACAAAATAATAAATTTTAAGTTATTATAACTGATCAAAACAGATTACCTAGCAAATAAACAAAGCTGCAAACTAAGCCTAAAGCACTAGAAAGACTGGATAAGAATTAGTAATTTTTCATCCTGACTGATGATACAAGCAGGGTTGCAGATTCTGAAGGCTCAAGTCACACTTGTTTTGCAGCTTGGGATCTCATCCCCGTACCAAGTCCTTTTCTTTCAGAGCTTCTCTCAGGTGTTGGGCTGTGGGGGAGTGAAGAAGAACAGATAATGTCACTTCCTGCCTTATATAGCTTTAGCATATGGAAGGAACCCTTTGTTGCAAAATCATTTCCCAGCCTAGTTTGTGGAAAAATACAGGTATCCAACATGGAGTCCAGAGTCGTGTGGTCTGGTCACATGCCCTTGCAAAGTCATAGGAGCCATTACTTACAGGCAGTCAGGAGCTTTCTCAGGAAGGCTCACCAGGTGGGGGATAAGCTTCTCCTAAGGCATATTGTTTTCCCTAATGGCCCATTACCTATTTAGACTGGAAGCTATTTAGGCTGGAATTGTCTTGCCTAGTGGGTGTCACTCAGGTGTGACTACACGTGAAATACAGGTACATACTCAATATTCAGAACTTCGGATACAAAAATGTTACATGCATACAAATAGGATAATCATATTAAGCAAATATTAACTTTTCCAATGACATCTTACATGACCCATCTTGTAGAAAATGGATCATAATTATGTCATGATCATATCATAATAATATCACTATGAAGAATATGGGGTGCAGTGTCACAGCTGGCTCTCTGGCTTTGTCCCATCCTCCTGTGAATATCTCTGTGGGTGTTGCATGGGAATGGGCTCTGTTGATGGCGAGGTAGGATGTTCAGATATCCTTATTTTATAGGGGCAGGCCCAATATATAGGTGCCTATTACTCCCCACTCGCTGCCCCAGTTTTTCACACTTGCTATCTGGACACCCTACGGTGAGGGGATGAGCCTCAAACAAGAGATGGTGGGGCTGAGTTTGCTTTTTAAACCCCCAGTAAAAAGGAGATTGGTGCCAAACAGCCAATGGAAGAACCATGAGATCATGGCTTCTGTTGCAGTCATACTGCTGTCAGGCCAAAGGGACTGGGAGGGAGGGAAATACAGGAAATATTGCAGAGTCACAGGGCCTCCATACTAAGTATCTAAACATTGGTTGTCTTCTGAATCCTGCACAAATTTCAAGAGATCCATATATAGGCCTGCTATCATCACCTTCCCCATTTTCTCCAAGGGGAAGTTAACATAAGATGGTTGCTACATTTATAAATCTCACAGACCAATCATTTCTACTGAAAGGTCCAAATTCTGACTGAAGATGCAGATCCAACTGAATGTAAAGGAAGCTGAGCACATAAACAAAGGGCCAAATTTAGCTCAATAATTAAAGTATTATAACTAATTCATTAAAAAAAAAGAGGAATAGAGGTATAATCCTGGATAAACAAGGATGTATACATGCAGTTCCCATTACTAACCTACAGTAAATCCCATATCATGATGAGACTACATTCCCTAATGAGAGCCGCCCAGTTTATGTTAGCTCTGGTTTGCTGAGATAATATTTAGTTTTTGCATAATAGAGACACACTATTTCTTTTTGTTTTATTGAAAAGTAGGTAATTGGATAATAACTAAAATAGTCAAGATCAAACTACTCTAGATATATTCCTAATAATTTTCATCATGTCATGCTGCTAGTCTAGTAATCTTCATTAGACTGAATATAGTGGACAGAGGATGTAGTGCATTACCTTACACTTCACGGATTTACTTGGTTGTGTATTCCACATATCCATATATCTGTATGGATAAATGCCTCTTTCCTGATCCGCTGTGAATTTGACTATGTTATTTTCATTATATCCTCTCTTCTCATTTTTAAGGAGCTAAAAATAGTCGCTCCACTTGATATCATTTTAGCACTTAGATTGTATAAACTTCTATTTAATCTCCTCTTAACTGTCTTTCTCCCTTTAGGATACATAGACTTAGGCTATTCATAGCATAGCTTATGCTTTCAGATCCTGGTATAAACTCTATTGCACTTCTTTTCACAGTTTCAAGTGCCACAGTATCTTTTTGAGAAGGTTGTATCAGAATGGAACGCAATAATCTGTGAGTGGTCTCTTATAAGAGCTGTATAATCTTCTTATCTCTTTCTGATTTGTGTTCCTCTGTCATTTCACTTTATCCTACCAGCCTGAGAGTTTGTTCCTGGTGGGTTTTTTTTTTAACCATTTGGTAAACAACATTGCTTTAAAGCCCAACAAAAAAACCTAAAGCCAGCACTACTCACTTTATGATATAATTCATTTTCATTACTTTTATTTTCATGTTGTCTGTACCTAACATTAATATTTTTCTGTTGATCATTTATTGCAGATATACAGATAGTACATGTCCCCTCACCCTCTGCCGCCTGCCATACTGTGTTTTGAAAGGCATAAAGAAACATTACTTCTGCAAATAGTGTCTGCAACAGAGAGGGATATGTAATTATCCCCCAATATCTCAGACTCAGGATGGGATCATTAGGTTAGTCCCCACTCTGCCCCTGTTTTTGGAGGTTACTACATCTCATGATATTTTCAAACAGAATTCCACTTAAATATTAATGCAATGCATCCTCAGTTATGGAACAGTCCACACCACAGTTCGGTGTAATTGTACTTGCTGCTTGCTCTCTGGTTCATTGCTTTCTCAATTTTGTATCATCAGCAGGGTTAATAAGTTTACAATTGGTCTGTCCTTATGTTTATTAGATTATAAGTAGCAGAGCACTAAGTACTGAGACAATACAACTCTAGTTAATATTTCTCCAAACTGGCATTATTTCTCTCACATCCAGTTGATATTATTTGTAGCTTTTGTGTAACCATTCCAGCCCAAAGTCTCATATGGATTCTGGGGCTCCATCCTCTGAGTTTGTCTCTGATGTGTTAATTTTCATCATCAATCCAGTGAGTGAGAACATCATATAGTCCAGTGACAGCAGTAAAGTGGCTTCTCATTAGTGTGTTAATATGGCAGTGATTAGTAGTGCCACACTTCTGTGGTTAGTGGTCTGTCAGGATTTGTATTAGAAATCTCTATTTTGCAATTCATTTGGAGTATCTCAGCAATTTACAGTCACTTCAATCTAAACTCGATATTCAAATTGTGAGTCTCCATATTATTTTTAATATATATTTATTTTTTAAAACAACATTGTCAGTCAGCTTACGCCAAAATAACTTTCTTTTTATAGCTATAGAAGTTAGGGCCTAGTTATGCACTCATATTACATGCTTAAAGTTTCGCAGAAATTGACCTTAGACATAGAATGGGAAGAGATCTTTTTTTAAAAAAAATTGATCAGAACTATGTTTTAATAATTTAGAAGATTATGCACTTCTTGCCCATTATTAAGTTTTCATAAAGTGCCTTACCATGCAATATAGATGCAAGATATTTTATTAAGGACTTCTTCAAAAAGCTCATATGGAACCTAGGACCTGCTCAAAATCAGATAGGGTTCAAAACTTTGCAGATCTCAGCTTTTGTTGAGGTTCAGAAAAAGGCTCCCAACCTGGCCTGACGCTGATTGCATAGATGTAGCACCTGACAGCCATTCATCTACTTTTGCTGCCACCCCTCAGACATTCTGATATGGAATATATGTGGATGGCACATGACTTCCATTGACTTTAATTGGAGCCCTATATGACGATCAGGTGGCATTATTTACCATGTGGACCTGGAGGTACTAAGTCAGTCTGTATTTTCTCATTTGGAGAAGCAAGATTCTTCAGTGCATACTTCCCTGTGGCCAGAACATCAGATCTATGCATAAACTGGATCCTCATTGTAGTTCCATACCACTTGCATGGTGAAACTACTGTCTTCATGGCATCATCATCTCCATCCTTGGATGCTACTAATGTTCTTCAGGGCTGGGTATCAGGCATTAAAGTAAAGGGTAATTTTAGAAGTTGTGTTTATGATTAATATCTTTCCCCAACCTGAACACCAACAGGTAATTTGCTGAAAAGACAAATTCAGTTGGGGTTGTATTATCATTCTTGCTAAATCCGTATTGTGCCAGGAAAAACATCTGTAGAGGGAGTAATGGGATAGTAGCCAATAGGGGAAGCTCTAACAATATGAAAATCAATCCTGTGTAGTATCATAGAATCATAGGTTAGAAGCAACACAAAGGATCATCTAGACTAACTCTCAGGATAGGGCCTTTGCACCACCCAAGTCATGCTTAAATCCCATTTTGTTTCACAATTAAGTAATAGTCCTTATAGTTGTGGAACTTTCTCAGAGAATCAAGTACTGTGCTATGAAGACATCAGACTCACCTTCCAAGTGGTAGAAGAAAATCCACACATGAGGTTCAAATTGTGCTTAGACACCTTAGTAATGCATATAGTCTAAGATCCTGAACAGAATATAATAGTGTAGAATAAGTCTACTGCTCCTAGTAGAGCTGACTGAGAAAAGTAACTATAGATTTTACAAATTCCAGATATAGTGGTATTGTTAAGAACCAAGTTATATCTTCAGCTCCCATGCAGCACATGCATCCAAGGGCAGAGGTTGGGCCAAACTTCTTTTTACTGGAGGAACTTTTACTCTCAACAGACAGATTTTCTGTTTTATAGAATAATGAGCCTCCCAGAAATACAAACTGGTTGTTCAGCTTTTTTGGAGAGTTTTATAATACACTATCAACTTTGACATTATTTAAGTGCACATAATCTCAGATAAACTGTCAAGTAACAAGTGGTAATATTTTATTTTTAGCTTGATGGCATTAAGAGCTGAAGCTATTTTTTTTAACTTTACTACAATTTCTTAAATGAAATGTCAGACATTTAACATGTGCTGGCAAAACTCACACAGTTAATAGCTTTTGCTTTCTTTCTCTACTTACGTAGATGTCTCAAGTAAAAATGATCACAGACTCCATCCTCCAAAGTACTTGAATATTCACTTAAATACCATTAAAGCCAATGGGAGTTAGGCACATACTAAATGTTCAAAGCGCATACTTAAGTTTTTGCTGAACAGGGATGTCCTTAAATGAGCTTAAAGTTAAGCATGTGTTTAAGTGCGTTGAGAGTCAGGGTCTAAAAGAAAACTGTCCATAAATAATTATTTATATTTTTGATTTGTGATACTAAAGCGGATAGCTTAATTGGAAACTTATCTTGATTATTTACATATATATTTTTACAAAACACAGCAATTATCTTCAATCATTTAAGTAGTCACTGTATTGCAGACATTAAGACAGAACTCCCTTTGTCTTGGCAGTCAATATGAATCTTGTATTTTCTCATTTCTCAGAAGTCAGAATGATTAAAAAGAAGAGAAGTCCACCAGCTGAGATAACGTTATTATTTTTAGGATTAAAGTTTGGAAGTGATGATAAAAATGGTCATTTGAGTGTGATGCTAAATGTAGAAGACACCCTATGGAGTTCTGGCTTCATGCCTAGTATTTCAGAAGATATTAGTGGTTTTGATTAGGTCCTTGGAAGAAAAAATAAGGTTACAATATTTTTGGAGGGTGGCAAGTAGGACTTAGAATATTACTTAAATATCTTATTTTGAGCTTTATAAGTTCTTATCACAAGTTATATTTTTTGACAGAATATTGATTGACCTTTCCAGCAATGTCTGTACTCTTAATTAAAGGATCTGAGTGAGATTATCTTCTCTGCTACACGGGTGAAAATACAAAGTAAATACCTTAACTTCATTTAAATTATTCTATATTTACCTCATTGTATCTGAGACTAGGATTTAACTCTACACATTAATAGAGAATACATCAGCCATGTAACTTTGAAAAAGTTTGAGTAAGTCAATCAGCAATTCCCACTTACTGATATCTAGGCTGGGGGGGACCAGTTAATGTGAAAGTTGCCTGCTGGTGGAATCTTTCAGGCAGCAGGTCGGAGAACTACAGGAGGAGGTGGCTAGGTTGCGGAGCATCCAAATCCACAAGCAAGTCCTGGACAGTGTCCATGAGGAGACAGCTGTCCCAGTATACAGGACTGCTGATACACCACTGGTGGAGCAGGAGATAGCTCAGGGTGGACAATGGCAGCTGGTTATTTATGGCAGCAGGCAGTGCTCCACCCCTGCTCCAAACCCTCCAGCAGTGGTAATAGGAAACCTTTATGCTCTTCTTGATACAGGAGAGAAGGAATCACTCCCTACAACAGAGGAGGAGAAGCCTTGTACCCTGAAGGCTGGGAGGTCTGCTGCCACCACTGAAAATAGGAAACATAGGGTAATGGTGGTTGGAGACTCTCTGCTGAGGGGGACGGAGGCGCCCATCTGTTGCCCTGACATTTCATCTCGGGAGATAAGCTGCCTGCGGGGGGCCATATCTGAGACGTTACAGAGGCATTGTCGAGAATTATCCTGCCCTCTGACTACTACCCCATGCTACTCATCCACGTGGGCACAAATGATACTGCAAGGTGTGACACTGAGAGGATCAAGAGTGACTCCAGGGCTCTGGGAGTATGGATGAAGGAGTTTGGAGTGCAGGTGGCATTCTCTTCTATCCTTTCTGTCAAAGGCAGGGGCCCGGGCAGAGAAAGGTGCATTGTGGAGGTGAATGCCTGGCTGTGAAGATGGTGTTGCCAAGAGAGCTTTGGCTTCCTCAACCATGGAATGCTAATAAATAAATACAACTATGACATCCTCGGCATAATCAAAACTTGGTAGGATAATACACATGACTGGAATGTTGGTGTGGATGGGTACAGCTTGCTCAGGAAGCATAGACAGGGGGAAAAGGGAGGAGGTGTTGCCTTATATATTAAAAATGTACACACTTGGACTGAGGTGGAGATGGACATAGGAGACAGAAGTGTTGAAAGTCTCTGGGTTAGGCTAAAAGGGGTAAAAAACAAGGGTCATGTCATGCTAGGAGTCTAGTCAAGCTACCTAACCAGGTGGATGAGGCTTTTTTTAAACAACCAACAAAATCATCCAAAGCCCAAGATTTGGTGGTGATGAGGACTTCAACTATCCCGATATATGTTGGGAAAATAACACAGCAGGCCACAGACTATCCAATAAGTTCTTGGACTACATTGCAGACAATTTTTATATCAGAAGGTTGAAAAAGCTACTGGGGAGAAGCTGTTCTAGATTTGATTTTAACAAATAGGGAGGAACTCATTGAGAATTTGAAAGTGGAAGGCAGCATGGGTGGAAGTGATCATGAAATCATAGAGTTGACAATTCTAAGGAAGTGTGGAAGGGAGTACAGGAAAATAGAGACAATGGATTTCAGGGAGGCAGATTTTGGTAAGCTCAGAGAGCTGATAGGTAAGATCTCATGGGAATCAAGACTGAGGGGAAAAACAACTGAGGAGAGTTGCCAGTATTTCAAAGGAACACTATTAAGGGCCCCAAAGCAAACTATTCTGCTGCGTAGGAAAGATAGAAAATGTGGCAAAAAGACCAGCTTGGCTTAACCATGAGATCTTGCATGATCTAAAAAATAAAAAGGAGTCATATAAAAAAAATGGAAACTAGGGCAAACTACAAAGGATGAATATAGGCAAACAACACAGGAATGCAGGGGCAAGATTAGAAAGGCAAAGGCACAAAATGAGCTCAAACTAGCTACAGGAGTAAAAGGAAACAAGAAGACGTTTTATTAGAAGCAAGAGGAAGACCAAGGACGGGGTAGGCCCACTGCCCAGTGAGGAGAGAGAAACAGTAACCGGAAACTTGGAAATGTCAGAGATGCTCAATGACTTCTTTGTTTTGGTGTTCACTAAGAAGTTTGAAGGAATGCCTAACATAGTGAATGCTAATGGGAAGGGGGTAGG
>NC_133771.1:54899361-54924402 GCF_003597395.2 Chelonoidis abingdonii | reverse complement strand
GTTAAACACTGGAATAAATTGCCTAGGGAGGTTGTGGAATCTCCGTCTTTGGAGATATTTAAGAGTAGGTTAGATAAATGTCTATCAGGGATGGTCTAGATAACATTTGGTCCTGCCATGAGGCAGGGGACTTGACTCGATGACCTCTCGAGGTCCCTTCCAGCCCTAGAATCTATGAATCTATAAGTCATGGGGTGGGGGGAGGCACAACCGATTAATCAGAGAAAAAATTAGGAAACAAGGAGTTTATTCTCATTTCAATGCACTTGGACTTATACACATAATATCCCATGTGTCAATTTTAGAAGATGAAACTATCACTCTTAGCTGACACTATTAAACAGTAGTCAATGATGCAATTGTCCATTAATGATAATTTTAGAGATGGACACTGAAAATGTACACACTGCAATCTTTATGTGAGAGGGTCTTTGACAGGCTTTCTGAAAGAAAAAGAGGCATTGACCCTTTAAGGGCTGCCTTGCAACCACAATGCTAGGAGGAAAGCTTACAGGGATGGGCAGGAAGAGGATGCAGTTACAGCCAGGTCAAGTTCACAGTATTGCCCTACTTGCTGACTGGAAGAGTGAGAGAGGTATCTCTACTCTTTATGAGGCAAGGGAAACTGAGGAACAGCTAAACGTTGAGGTAGTGCAGGATCCGCTAGGAGCGGTAAGATATTGGCACAAGTAGGAAATGGTGTAGGCCAGGTTTCCACTAGAAGCAGGGAAAAATTGCTAAGTGAGGGGTGACATTGACCATAGGTGCTGGAACTAGTGATTTTGGGGGTCCTGCCGCACCTCCTGGCTGGAAGTGGTTTCCATGATATACAGGGTTTACAGTTTGGTTTAATGGCTCTCAGCACTCCCACTATACAAATTGTTCCAGCACTCCTGACACTGACATAGCTAAGAAAATCTGTGGGCCAGAACTCCGTTGGAAGGAGAGCAGATTCAGAGTAGTAAGAGATCTGGTGTCATGCTTCAAGGGGTGAGAGAACTCTCTACTGGGTGATGGAAACTGAGGCACAACTAGAAGGTGCTGTGGCCTAGAATATGCTATAATCTGGTACAACTAGGAAATGCTGTGGGCCAGAAATCCACTGGGAGCAAGAAAGACTCAGGATGTTAAGAGATTTGTTGGCACACCTTCAGTGGGGAAAGAACCCTTTACTGACCTGGGTGATCCAGATGGGTGCAAAGCAACTGCTGGGGGAAGTATGGATATTAAAAATGGGGAAAGGATGCCCTTAATCTATGGGCTTAGAGAGGTGATTTCAGGGAAAATTAAATATATTCAGTGGTTGGGAAACAACATAGCCAACATGCTATCCAGTAGCCAAAACTCCAGCATCAGACTGTTAAGGTGGTGTGACAATAAGGGGTCCAGATGCCCCACATGGAGAACCAAAGATTAAGCAATTGAATCATCTGGCTGTATACAAATTTAAATATATAACAAGGAAGGTATTTTATGAAAGCTCGTAATGTTCTGAACTTGACACTCATTATGAGATATGTATACGGGCTGTGACTATTAATCTATGTATTTATGTATACAGAATAGTATGCGCATGACTGGAACTACAATCTCAAGTACACCTCACAGAACCAGTCGTTTACACAGAACTAATTTCAAGTACCCATTCATTGTTCACACAGGAAAAAAAAAACAATGGTGGACCACTAGAGTTAATGGGAAAACACTGAAACAACTTGAAACTGAAAAAGAAACTGCCCCAGACTTGGAAAACTAAGAGAGGAGGGAATTTCCCCTAGGATGAATCACCATGATCAGAAAAGAAAAAAACAAATAAACTAACAAAAAACCTACAAACCCAGAAAAGAGAAGGGTTTGAAGGGAAGGATATTTAGAAACTGAAGGCCAAAATGTAGGCAAGGTACTGTCTGTGAAACAGTGTATCCTCTCTATGACAAAGGGTATTCTGGGAAATTGTTCAGAGGTAAGAGATAACTCTTATTAGAAAGAGAATTAATCTAATATAGAAGTGTGAAACTTAAAGTTGCATCTTTATGTTTATTTTTGTGTGTGAACCTGTATGTGTTCACTTGTCTTTATTACTTCATCTTTGAGTCTATGATTTTTCTATTAAAAAACAAGTTTTTGTTTATTTTTACACCACATGGGTCTCTGGTATGCAAACTGTCTAGAGTGTGTCCCCCAAAGTGAACTGCTAACTGGGGGCTGTTCTCACACTTTTGAGTGTGATGAAGTAAAGGGGAAAAGTTCAAGTGTCTGGTAGAGGATATTCAGAACTGGATGGCCTGTTGAGGTCACCTTGCTAAGAGTAAGTAGGCTGGTGGAAGACAGAACGAGACCTTTGTTCTTGCAGGTTGGCTACTGATGTTAAGGCTCTGAGCCATAGAATTATAGCATTAAGGGACCCCAAATTATAAGGCATGTTGTGAGAGAATCCATTACTGGTCGGGACAATCCCCAAAACATCACAGAGATGTCGTCATTACAGGATATGTAACCCATATCAGCAAACTGAAGTATGCTATGGGACCAGCTTCTGCACTTTATACATTCTTTGTCAGCCTGGGAGCGGACACTGGATGCAAATATGGTTCACCTTGGTTTAAAAATAAAAGGATCTGTGGATTTCTGGAAACACAGCGGGATAGGAAAGAGGCAGCCAAGCATGTTGCTGGTGCCTCCTTGTGGGATATGTCCAGTATACATACTCAGTATGGAAGGAATACGATTATCAGACAAATTGGATAGGAGAAGGATTTGAAGGAAAATCTCTGATGGGAACTGAGTAAGGGGAGGCGTGGAGTTCCTGTGGCTGGATCAGCAGGGAACAAACCTCCCCTGCATTGCACAATTTGTTACTGGGAACTCCCAGATTTGAGTGAATAAAGCTGCCCCTAATTAAACCACATCCATGGCCCCCTGTCTTTCTTTCAGCATGGACGAAGAAAGATGAAGTGGTTGAGGTTCATTCTTCAGGGAAAGAAAAAAATAAAAAGTGAGTTTATATTTCCCACATCGAATGGAGAAGGAAGCTGCAGTTTCAGAAGTCTGAATAGAGAGTCCAAAATCATTAAATAGCACAAAACCTTTGAATAGGTGTTTGTTGGCAAAGAATCAGGTATAATCTAAAGACATAGCTGTGCTCAGGCAAAAAGAGAAGAATGTCTATAGAAATGGACTGGAAACAACCAGAGACAATGTTATCCCTTCCCTTCCCCTCTGCTTTTTGAGAGATTAAATAAAGGTAAAGAAGAAAAAGCTTAGAAATATTTTATGCTTTTCCACAGTATCAGTTACTTTTGCAAAATAGGTTAGTTTTGCTTTACTATCTTTGTAAACTCCTCTGATCAGCGCTGTTTTGAAGTGCCTATCTCACTGCAGTTTGAAAACAAGATGGAAGGCTGGCAGAGTTCCTTACCAGTTTCAATTACATAGTAAAAACAAAGTAAAACATTTGAGACCTGCAGATTGTACCTGTTGAAAAGTTTCATCTTACAACAGAAAGTTGGTAATATCTGGGGTGGGATGAGTGGGTTAAATTCAGTGTTGTTTTGTGTTGTGTTGTTTTAATAAACGGTATATGTAGTTGGTTGGTTGGTTATTTTGGCTCCAGGTTAGAATCACAGCTTCTACTTTGCAATGTTCAAAGCAAGTGGAAACATTGAAGTCACAACAAATCAGAATTAAGCTTCCCTTTTCCCTTTTTCATGACACTGTTGGTTACAGTGACAACAAATCCAATCTGAAAAATCATAGGAGCACTCCTTGCATCTCTCCTTGCTATGAAGACATAGCAACAAGATTGTTTTAGAGTTTTTGGATTTCACAGAGTTTATTAAAAGTTGAAAAATTATACAGCAGAGAAACTCAATAATGACAAAACACACTTCACTGGAAATCCCACTTGAGCCATACAGTTTATGGTACACAAAGTTTAGTTAGATTGCCCAGTTTTAGAGATGTATTGAGCCAAGATATGTAATTGAAATAGTTAAGACACAGGGTTATTTGCCAGTTTGCTGATAACAATGCATTTGAAGGCTGGTGGCACTTTATACCTGTCTTAAATTTCATGTGCAGTGCAATTCAATTGATGATTTAACTTTCTTAATAGAGTGAGTACATACAGAAAAAGCAGATGCCATGTTTGAGATATTGACCAAACCACTCGTAAACCAGAGTTCAGTTGTGATTAGCTTCCAAAACCATCCAGAAAGCCACCATCAAGAAAAGCAGGACATAAATAGATGTTTCTGCAATACAGTTGTGTTCCATTATAATCATGGCTGTACAAGAGGAAGAATTGTCTTCAGTACTCATGTTTTCCTTTACATTTAGAACTAAGACTAACAATTTTCACTCCCTAGTCAGAGACACTGTGGTATTGTTCAGGTAAACTCACTAGTGTCTGGAATAAACACAACTGGTAAGTTTACTATTTCATAGAGGTAGCTCAGATAAAACAGGAATAGCTTTGATAAAAATAAGAACATAAACTTTCATACAAACCCAAACTAAACTTGTTACCTTAAAACTGGGAAAATCTTCCAAAACCATTGGAGCTGTTTGAGCTGTTTGTTGTGGATTATACATACATAATGCGTTTAGACACTTCTGTCTGAAAATTGGCTAGAAACAGATCATAATTGCTTTATAAATTTGTTCATTATTTAAAATTGTTCACGAAGGGGTATCAGTGAGCATATTGGAGCGGTGGACTGTTCCCAAAGTACTGAGTCAATTTCTTTTTATATTCCAGGTTGGCTAATTAAATTTTCAGACTAAATTACATGGCATTGTTTCTCTTCCCTGTATGTATGATCTAACATTTATAAACTTTTGCTTCTGCCTAAAATTAACTTAATTTCCTCACAACAAAAATTAAACAGATAGGAATTTTGCTTTCTGCCAGTATTTGAGCTAAGAATAGCTTGTGTTTCAATTCAGTTTCACCTATTTTATGCTGATCATAAACATGACCATCAACAGTGGTGCATCTGACCAGTGTCCGATTTATGTTTATAAATAAACAAATTCTTACAGTTATACTAATAACAAAGTACTAGCAAGTTCATCTTTGGACACTTACCAGTTTAGGTTTGTGAATGAATTATCTCAAATATTAAGCATTTTCTTATAAAGCTTACCAATAGGACAGTATGTAAACCATTGAGACTCACACTTCAGTGGTTTTGTAGCCAAATTAGTGATCAACATTACCCAAAAGAGCTACAGTAGTGTGAATTCATTCTTTCATTTATTTCACACACATACACATTTATATATATATATATATATATATATATATATCACTATATATATATATATATATAGTGATTCAGCATGGTCAGAGGGCAGCAGGAGAGTGACCAAGGGGAGATTAAGCCCCAGCATGATGAGAGCCTTATTCTCTATAGAGGGAAGACAGGTTGCTATAGATTAATCAGAGCACCTTAAGCCAGTTAGAGCACTTGAAGTCAGTCACCTGATAAAACCCCTCTGCTTCAATCAGACAGTGGAGGAGTTGAAGCTGAGTGGTTTGGTGTTGTAGCAGAGAGCAGTTTGAAGGAGTTGAAGCAGATGGTTTGGTGTTTCACCGAAGAGCAGTTTGGAGAAGTGCTGTGGTGGGCCAGAAGACCAAGAACCTAGGAAAAGGCAAACCCGACTTGTGCAGAGTAAGGGACTCTACACAAGGGGTTGAGAGAAACTTGGCCCAAGTGGAGAGAGGGCACAATCTGAAGAGCTGGAGAGGGAAGTAGCCCAGAGGAAGGAATTGCTAGTTCAAGTGGTGAATCGCTAGTTCAAGTATTCACTGCTATCCCAAGGGTCCCTGGGTTGGGCCCTGGAGTAGAGGGCGGGCCCAGGTCCCTCCCTCTCCACTCCCTTTTTCTGGGACGCTAGTGGGACAGTTGATACCCAAGTTCAGGGGTGAAAAATGGCGCCCTGAACCCTTGCCACAAGAGGAGAAAGCACGGGACCCATCATAATAGTGCTGGCAATTTTCACAGAAAATGTGACATTATTTCATCCACTACAATTAGTTCATAACATAGTCAAAGCACCCTGATTGGTTAATAACTTAGATTGGTTAATAGTTAAATCATACAGTGTTTTCATATCATGTGCTGCAAAGACCTGCAAGAAACACATTAAACAGCCACTTGTAGCTCACAAGCCTCAGTCTGGGTATCACTGATATAATCTAATTTACCAATGACTCAGATAAGTGTCTGATATATACTTCTTTTACTGGACCAATATAAAAAAGAATAGAAAATGACATTTTTAAGAGTAAATTATATACATTTTAATGATGGCCGTAGGTTCAGCATCACGTGTTGGAAACGGAGAGAGAGACCGAACTGGGAAGTTAAGATCCAGAAATATATCTGTATGTGAACTTCACCTAAATGAAGTGATGTGTAGATTTCCTCATTATCGAGAGTAGCCCAAATGGTGAAGTTCAGAGCTAGATGAAAATCCAGATCCAGACTTGCCCTAAATTTCAGGGAGTTCAGATCAGTGCTCCGATGTGGGCCTGTCTCTAGTAGAAAATTAATAATGGAGAACCCTTAGAGAGAGGCAAAAACATGGAGAAGGATGGAAATGGAGCTGGATGATGACAGATGAGAAGCTACTTTAAAAAAAACAACTGTTTTTTTCAATTGTTATCAAATAACATACTTATAAATACTCATAAAACAGAGGCTGAATGGAGTCATGTTGGTGTGGGTAATGATATGATAATACTCAGAGTGTATTAACATTTATGAGACAAAGATTAAAGTTAGCCAACACTAAGGTTACCCTACTTCAATCCTGTGGGGTTGTTTTCACTGGCAGTTTGACTTTTTGTGGTCCTGGAGGTGACCAGTGACAATGCTATGGTTTAGGAATCTCTGGAACTAATTGAACAAGTAGACATCTCTGTACCATCAAACGAGGACAGTTTCTTTTTCCCTCAGATGGTAACTGTAGGCGACAAATTGATTCTTTTCTAACATAGGAAGTTTATTCTTATCATTTGTTGTTTGCTTAGCGGCATCAGTGTGCTCAGTGCTTATATAAAATCCCCCAAAACAAGCAACTTCAGTCCCGGGTCCCAGGAATGCACAATCTAAGGTCCTAATATGAAATGAGCTCCATGCAAGGACAGTTACCATAGTGCTCTCCACTGGTCTCCCCCACCCTGTTCTGGTTGAGTAGTAGTGTTCCCTGTCTCACTGAAATTTAGTCTGTATTTACTTTTGATATTTACATACGCAGATACTGGAAAGCGTGGCTAAGAGATTTCCAAATTTAAGTATTAGAAACCAGGAGCAGTGCTTGAGAAATAAAAAAAATACAAAAGTTAGAAAATGTAAATGTTAATCATTCTAAAATGTTAATATACTTTCCTAAATGTAGAGTTGCTCACAGTAAAAACTCATCATATTAAAATACTACCTTTTAAAATCATATCACTGGTATATATTATCAAATACCTGATTAATTATATTTCTCATCAATATAAAAGTCATCATTTCAATAGATAAGTGCAAAGGCCAGAGAAAGAGTGATGACAAGGTATTATTAGGGGCGGCTCCAGCCTCAGCACATCAAGCGTGTGCTTGGGGCGGCAACATGCGGGGGGCGCTCTGCCGGTGCTGCGAGGACGTCTGCCGAAGCCGTGGGACCAGCGAAACGTCTGCAGGAAACCCACAGAAGACAGCCTGCCTGCTGTGCTTGGGGCGGCAAAATTCCTAGACCCGCCCCTGGGTATTATGCAAAATCTATTGGTCTTCAGTGTAATCTCAGTGGATTTATAGAAGACTACTTCTAACAGAGTGTCTAGATTTACTAAAATATACGCAAAATGAGATGTCTCTAAATAATATTTTACGACTCTTATTGTATTGTTAAGGCCTAAATCTCCTCTCAGCTTCATTAACCTAAGTGAAGCTACTCTTGATTTACTTTTTTACTGGTGTTAGAGAGAGGAGAGTCCACCCTCCCTGCCTAGGGAGGTTGCGGAATCTCCATCAATGGAGATATTTAAAAGTAGGTTAGATAAATGTCTATCAGGGATGGTCTAGACAGTATTTGGTCCTGCCATGAGGGCAGGGGACTGGACTCGATGACCTCTCGAGGTCCCTTCCAGCCCTACAATCTATGAATCTATGAACCCATATAAGTGTCCAATTCCAGTAATACTTCACAGTGTGAAAAACGTGCCTCATGATTGTCTACTGGAATTTGTTTCTTCACTAGATTTATGACCCCATCAATATTTTCTTTTTTTTAATATGAAGCCCTCCCAAGAAGGAAATGGATGATGAGCTACGGAACAGGCCAGGATCCCATGAACTCCTGCTTTTGTGGGAACCAGACTCTCAATGTGTCTGTTGAACAGCTCTTCCCATGGGCAAGATGCATGTGGAATCATCCTGGCTGTATCTAAGTAGGTCGCCCATCACCACCTGGTAGAATTCTGTATTTCTAATGACACCCCCTGTTGCAATACTCCCTCTTTATTGCTAATGACTATGGCTTGGTGGGAAATTGTTTTCCTTCCTGGGAGAATTTTCAGGATTTCATATTTTTTTTACTTGTCTCAAATCAGGAAAGAGTCAAAAATCTCTTTTTTTTCATGAACCAACAAACCAAAAATAAATAAATAAATAAATAAATAAATAAATAAATGAAATCAGTTTGGGTCAATTGAAACATTTCATTTCAATAATTTAAAGAGATTTGATTTCAATGTCAACCTTTTAAAAAACTTTTAAAAATAAGTTAAATTTCGAAACAGAAAGCCATTTAGAAGCACAAACCAAAACACTTTGTTTCAGAAGTTTTGAAATCCTGCATCTTGGCAGGGGGTTAGACTAGATGACCCTGGTGATTCCTTCAAAAATCTGTGAAATGAGACATTTCTACCAATTTCAACTTCCCTCCCCCCTGCCAAATACCTCTTTAAATCGGGAAACTAATCAAATGCAACCCTTTAATGCAAAGATTTTGTTTTTGACGAATCAGCCTTTTTTGGCAAAAAATATTTAATTGAAAAATTTCTGTTCAGCTCTACTAATGACACTCTTGCCTCCACTTGATGTAAAAAGCAAACTCAAAGGGTTAAAATTCACTGGGTTTCAAGACCCCATAGGCAGGATATGCCCCTGAGTGTCAGTGACATTGATGAAAATTGCTGATTTAATTTATTAGAAGAATTAAAAGGAGAACTGAAGATTCATCTGTCATCATCCATTAGTTACTGTATATGTTGCCTTAGGCAAGAAACATGCTGTTACTAATTTTGGTTTACTTAGTTCTGCTAATTTTTATTTTTGTTAACTTGTAATTGGGCCTGCATAGTGTGATGTGATTCAAGTTTTCTGAAATCAGACCTTCATTGGGATTCTATTGCACAAAAAGATTTCTAAGATTACTTGAAACATACCAGGCACTTTGGAATCGCAGTTCTAATTCAATTTCAATCAAATTTCAGAGCCGGTTCCAGAAAATCAGGGAACTCCTATAAGTTGTTTGTTAGAGTCCCTCTGTTGCATGGGCAAAGATTCAGGGTAAAATCCTGACTCTACTGAAGCTGATGGAAGTTTAGACATTGACTTCAGGGGCCCAGGGTTTTATCCTCACATGTAACATTACCGTAATTCCCACTCCCTTCAGCTCTCCAAAACTGCCTGGTGTGGGTGAAGGGAGTGTGTGTTGGTCGCTAGTTACTATAACTACAATTGGACAGTATGTGTTTGTGGGGATGTCATAAACAGATAGTTAAGCGTTAACGTCTCTTTTACTTGTAATGGGTTAACAAACAGTGAACCTGGAACACCTGACCAGAGGACCAATCAGGAGACAAGATACTTTCAAATCTCGATGGAGGGAAGCCTTTTTTTTGTGTTCTTTGTTTTGTCCGTGTTCTCTCTGGGTTCTGAGAGGGACCAGACATGTAAGCAGATTCCTCCAATCTTTCTGAAAAAATCGCTTCTGTTCTAATTTTAGTAAGTACTAGGAGAAAGGCGAGTTAGTCTTTTGATTGTTTTTTCTTTATTTGCAAATGTGTATTTGGCTGGAAGTATTTTAAATTGTATTTCTGCTAGGGGGAGGCTTCTCTCTAGTGTCTATAAGCTGAAACACCCTGTAATATTCTATCTTGAATTTACAGTGATTATCTTTACTCTTTCTTTCTTTTATTAAAAGTTTTTCTCTTTAAAAAACCTGATTGATTTTTTCCCCTTGGTAAGGCTCTAAGAAACGGAGTCCATACCCACCAGGGAATTAGTAGGAGAAGGGAAAAAGGAAGGGGGGGAAGGTGCATGCCCTCTTTGTTTTAGATTCACAAAGTTTGAATCAGTATCGCCTCTTGATGAGGGAAAAAGAAAAGGAGGGGGGGAAGGGACATTCCTGTCTGTGTTATGATTCAAGAAGTTTGAATCACGGTGATCTCCTAGTTTACCCAGGGTGGGAAAGATCTGGGAGGAAGAAAAGAGGGGGAGGGGAAATGGTTTATTCCCCTTTGTTGTGAGACTCAAGGAATTTGGGTTTTGGGGTCCCCAGGGAAGGTTTTGGGGGAGACAAGAGTGCCCCAAAACACTATACTTTTGGGTGGTGGCAGCTATCAGATCTAAGCTGGTAATTAAGCTTAGAGGAATTCATGTTGGTACCCCATTTTTTTTGGACTCTAATGTTCAGAATGGGGAGTTATGCCATGACAGGGGACAAAGGAACAGAAAAGGGGGATAAATTTAAATTTGTTTGAGGTGTCTACTGTCATCACAGATGTCTCATTGAGCCAGTAATAGCCTATATTAAGCACTAAAGCAAAACCAGAAAACACTATAGGAACTGAAAAATTACCATATTGGGTCATATCAAATGGCCATCTAGTCCAGTGGCCTGATTCTGACTAATGATTCAGATCAAAGTGCAAGTAATCCAATAATTGATAATTATAGAATAATCCACTCACAGAGAATATGAGGTGTGTGTATATTATCCTATCAAATGTAGCTGTGGATGCTCTCATTATCCATGTGAAGGTCTAATTCTTGTTTTTAAAAATCCTACTGAGCACCTGTGAAGGGAGTTCACAGGTTGATTATGAATTGTGTGAATAGTATTTTCTTGTATTAGTTTTAAATATATTGCCTTTCTATTTCCAGGAGATGTCTTCTTGCTCTTGTACTGGAGAGGCAGATACATAACCTGGTGACACTCCTGAAGCTGTACGTTTGACAGAACTGTATCAACCTGCCTATTGTAAACATTATTTGTTTTCCCAGATATTAGAATCATAATAGTACATAGGCAATCTATGAATAACCAGAGAAATTGTGTAATAGAGCAGTATTCACATCTGACTATAATGGGAAACTGAAAACTCTAAGATCTTCCTCTCAGATGGCTCTCCTACACCGCTTAGGTATCTCATGTATTTGCAATTAAAACAAAAACAAACAGACAAGCATAAAAAACCTGTTATCATGCAAACTTCAATTATTTTGTGCACCACATATACACTGTATCAACTATAAGTGAATCCAGACAATGGGGGATTCAAGAACTCAACAATTGTCCTCTTTGCATCAGCCTGGACCCTATATTATCCTTCTGTTCTACTCAATGGCATTTTCACAGCTGCTATACCTGTGGTCATGGCACCAGGAGCGCTCCAGGCCGTGACACTGTCCTCACCCCCAAATCCTGAGATTTTACAGTAAGTCTTGAGGGTGTGAGAAGTCCCAGACCAGCCAAAATACTGAAATTTGGCTCAGTGATAAGACAGTAAATATACATTTAGAAAAATACTGTAGTTCATGTATGAATCAGCAATTATAATCTATTCATCCATCCTATATGTGGTATGCAAGTCAGGATAGATGTTCATAGTGATCCCTTCTGGCCTCAAAAATCTATAAATCTATAACTGAGAGTAGTGTTAAATTCCCAAGTTTCTATCAAGTGTCTATTGCATCTCCAAGCTATTTCAATGAATCATAGTCTTGCAAACACTACCTTTTCATTAGCCTATATATCATGGCCCTACAGTAATGTTGTAGTCATTTATCCCCAGTCAGTCAGGAAAAACGCTTGACTGTTGGCATTTTTATGGCAAAAATACAACTGATGTTTTGTCAGGTGAGATATTCACCTTGGGCTAGAAAACAAGCCTCCCTATAGAAAAATTTCCTTTCAGATCTATTTTTAATTATAGATTATGCAACACACTAGCTAGTGGGCATCTGACCCCTGTCTTCAACAAGTCTGTATGTGAGACATGTTCCCCCATGTTTCATAACTCCTAAGATTTCTGTAAGTAAATGATATTCTTGTTCAAGTTAGTTGGGAAGGAATTTGTGCTTTAAGAGCAAAAGGACTTAAAGTTTAGCCTAACTTGTGAAGCTCATATGGAATCATTTAGAGTACATTATCTCTTTGAATAACCTATGTCCTATTAATTTAAGTGTAAGAGATATATGTATGTCACATTACAGACCATGCTAATAAATTAGTGCATCTGGATTAGTCACTTGATTTTATCAGAGGTTGGTTGTCAAATGAAATAAAATCACACAGTCAGGTGTTTAAACTGATTTTTTAAAAGGGTCTTTCTTTTTCTCCAGGTCTCAAAAAAACTAACAACACAAAAACATGGTTTTGCATAGTCCATGTTCAGAGAGTTTCCAAACTGATAATGATGTGCTACCACTATTTAACAAGGGGCTTCCATGAAAATTCCCCTTTAATCATCCTTGTGTCCCTGTGGTGCGTGCACTTACTGATAGGATGGGCGAGAGACTGAGAAATCAGTTTGTTTTCTTATTGAAACAGAAGAATGCTTTCTTATTCCCATTACTAAAGAGGGAGGCAACACAGCTTGGCAAACAAAAGCATTAAGTGCATTTGCTGGAAATGTTTACTTTGTCCTAGAAAAAACACTCACTATATTGATAGTACAGAAAAGTATCTTTATGTTATTTAAACTGGGAACTGAGGAAAAAACATTTAATGGGACATCTGGTGTACTTTACCCTGGAGAATTTTAAATACCTGCCATTTGACGTAACTTTAATTCATTCCAAAAGCCAAGTATTTGCTCTCTAGAACAGTTTTCTGAGCCTCAGAGATATCAATTCTGGTAGGGATGATTTAATAGCAGGCAGAAAAGGATATTCTTGAGTAGCTTTTATGAATGAGATCCTGAGACTATTGCAGTTTAGCTTTTATGAGCATGCTTTGAATGTCAGCCATCAAACAATGGTTAGAGATTTCAATATTGAAAACCTTATACCAGAGTTTGACCCTGCAAACACACCAAAGACAGTGCATATGGAACAGGTCAGGTTTCCTAATGTGGTGGTGGATCCAGTATCCATGTTTCACAACCATATAGAAGTATTGTAACCATAGCTGCCTAATAGACATGTAGCTTAGAGCTTATTTGAATTCTCCTACTGTTACACAGATAATACAAAAGCATTAAAAATGCAGAGCTGGTTTTGGCTATATGATAGGTAATCTCATCATCAGTAGTGGCATTTTGTAACATCATACTGCTTACATACCAAAACTTCTCCACAGACTTCAAAGGAGCAATGTTGATCTTATCGATTGGATAGACATGATCATCCCATGGCACATGTTGGTATGGTATTCAATTTTCTATAGGCTGATTGATAAAGCAAATAGGAGCATGGAAGAATTGCAGATTGAACTACTTCCTAGCAATATGGAACTGGATAAATACTTCCTTGTCAATGTCATGAAATGCATCCATGAGCATTGCAAAAAAAAAATAAAATAAAATGAGAAAAAAAAAAGGATGGAAAAGAGCTTGAGAGCCAGCATGCTACCATGTTTGTTCCCGTTGGTGATCTGAGAGAGGAACAATATCTCACCAGAAGGAGGCACCATGAGAGGTTCCAGGTATAGTGAGAGAAGAACAGAAACAGAAACTAAAGAGAACATTGCTTTGTATCATATGACCCTTCCCTTGGCCTCTTCCATGTTGATAGGTATTTTGCTAGGGACTTCAAGGGTTAGAGCCTATTGTCCAGCGTGCAAGCCCAGAGAGACATTTGGGGGCCTGGTACACTATATTCACTGGGGCCTCACCGCCTCCCATTTGACACTGGCCCTGAGCTCAGATCCCTATTACAATTGTCATCCCTTTCTACTCTCTCATCAGCCCTGCCAGTGTGTATTGTGATCAATAGAAGTTGAGTCAGAGGGCCCTTGTCTTTGAAGAGACTGTTGACAGGACACAACTGTAACAGGTGAGTTAGGCTGGAAGCAACTAAGCCACAGAGACAGAGTAGACAACAGAGTTTATTAAAATTCCACTTGTTCAGCTTAACTTGCATTCAGCTTTGCTTTCTGTGAATAAAACACAGTGGATGAGGCACTGGACAGGGACTTAGAAGACCTGGGTTCTGTGCCTGACTCTGCCACTGACCTTGCATAACTCACTTCACAGCTCTGTGCCTCAGTTTCCTCATTTGTAAAATGGACAGAATGATAGTTTCCTCCAAAGTGCTTTGAGGTCCACATATTGAAAGTGTTATATAAGAGCTAGTTATTATTTTATAATTTTGATTTGCTTTCACAAAATATTGACAGAAACATTGCTGAAGTGCAGGGGGTGTATGGACATACCACTTCCATGCAGGTGAGAGTTTTCTGGGATGCCAAGGACAAACATATCTAGAACTGTGATATGGAGCAGCCAGCTCAGACTACAACAAAAGGGATTAGAAGAGCTGGAACTGAAACCAGAAAAAAACTGCTCATTTACTTCACTAATGCTCATCAGAAATGTAATGATGACAGATATGGTCTGCAGTAAAAACTTACCCACCACAGTTCTGATGATTTAGGATGATTTAACAGAGAATGGCCAACCTTACTTCTTCTTGCCTCTAGTCTGACCTTACACAACCACGGATCCTGATACTTGGATAGTCTTCACAGAGAGTCTTCCATGGGGTCCGAAGAAAGGGGAAATCAAGTTGTGTAGCAGCACTTCCCCCTGCCATAGGACTCCTGACTAGCTCTGCAAATTTCCCATACCTCCCAATACCAATTCCTCCTACCTCCATCAGCATGACAGAGGGGATAATTAGGCCTTTTATGCTTGATAGGCCAGCAATTTCTGTGGGAAACAACTCAGGCTTGGCAAGAAAACAAGCTTCCCATCAGAAAAACTCATGTTCATTACTGTTCTTTTCTCATCAATTAAATATTAATCAAATGAAAGCATTCCTAAAGCATTAAGTATGCAGGAATTTCAGCAAGCCTAAATTTATTTCATTGTTGGCCTCAGTGCTCCATGGCCAACTGGATGCCTATTAACTCTTCACAACAGGGTAGGTAACATAGCAATTCTGTGTAGAAAAATCTTCTTAGGCACAACTGGCCTTTCTTTGAGGTAGTTAACCTGAGAAGTCATAACTAAACAAATATCATTAAACTTGCATTACAGTTCACTGAAATTTATTGTGCAAACTTCGCTATAATTTACAACCTATATTTCAGACTGTTTCACAAACCTTCCTCAGAGTGAAATAATGAACTCCACAGCTATTATATGGAGTAGATTAAGAAAATCACTGTTTCATTAAATATAAACATGCACACTTGTTAGTCACACATCTTCTTATTGTAATCATTCCTGAACCATAATGCATAGAATCAAATCTTGATGTGATTATTCAATCTTTCTAGTTGCCTTATTTCTGTATTAAGGAATTCCTGTGTTTATATTTAATCAAATGCTAATTCTATTACATAAACTTCACTTGAAAGCTGTTGAGTTCATTATTTCTCCCTGAGGAAGTATTGTGAAATGGTCCAAAACATTAATTATAATAAATTCCTAATTTAAAAACCATACTATATCTTTAATACAATAAGCTATGTATAGTATATTTTCTGTTTATTGTTTTACCTTGCAGCAAGCTATCAGTTATATGGCACAAAGCATGCAAGCAGTCATTTAAAAAAGGAACAAAACTAAATAGATTTTGATTATTGTGATGATTATTTTGCTTACAATCAATTACTGTAGACTCAGCTGCCACCCTTGAGCATAGCCTATGTTGACAGTCAAACATTCACAGAGTGGGAAATTCAGTGAGGGAACTGCTACAACATGTGTGTGATTTACTGTCATTAAACTGTATTCCCAAGAGGGCAAAGGCAACCATTAGTAATACAAAGATTTGTAAAGGACTACCAGGAATAAAAATCAAGAAAATGCAAGTTTACCTGAGAAATTAGATTATTTTATTTTATGTTTCAAGAAATGATAATATGTAATTTTTTAAAAAAAGTACTGAGTAATTTAGCAGTGCCAAATCACCTTGCAAAATGGGATTTAGGCTCATAAATCACTTGGGTGTGTTTGAAAAAAAAATGGCAAAAGGCTTTAAAATGACCCAAATAGGAGTCTCTGAAAATGTTGGCTTTGAAGAGAGGTTTTTCTTTGCTTGCTTGCTTGCTATGTTTTGTTTTTATTAACTTGAGATCAAATATTAGCATTCCAGGTGTCATAAATAGATAGCTAAGGGTTAATGTTTCTTTTACCTGTAAAGGGTTAACAAAGGGAACCAAACACATGACCAGAGGACCAATCAGGAAACCGGATTTTTCAAAGCTCAGGGAGGGAATTTCTGGGTGTGTGTTCTTTTGTCTGTGTCTCTAGTGCTCTCTCGGCTCTGAGAGAGGATCTCTCTACCTTCAGGCTTTCTAATCTTCTGTTTCCCAATTGTAAGTACAGGTATAAGACAATATAGGTTTTTATATTGTTTTTGTATTTACATGTGTGTAGTTTGCTGGAATGTTTTCAATTGTATTTCTTTTTGAATAAGGCTGTTTATTCATTTTGTTTTCTTTTAAGCCAATGACCCTGTATATTGTCACCTTGATACAGAGACCATTTTTATGTCTTTTTCTTTCTTTTTATATAAAGCTTTCTTTTTAAAAACTTGTTGCATTTTCTTTTCTAGTTGAGGCTCAAGGGGATAGGAATCTCTGTGCCAGGATTACTGTCTCTCTCAGGGAAAGACTGGGAGGGGGAAAAAGAAGGAGGGGGGAAGGTGAATTGTCCTCTCTGTTTTGTAATTCAAGGAGTTTAAGTACAGTAATCTTCCAGGGTAACCCAGGGGGGGAAGCCTGGGAGGAGGTAAGAGGGGAAGGGAAGTGGGGTAGTTCCCTTTGTGTGGTTGTGAGACTCAGGGCATCTGAGTCTTGGGGTCCCCCAGGGAAGGTTTTGGGGAGACCAGAGTGAGCCAAACACTGGAATTTTTGGCTGGTGGCAGCGCTATCAGATCTAAGTTGCTAAATAAGCTTAGAGGAATTTATTCTAGTACCTCATATTTGAACTCTAAGTTTCAGATTGAGGAATTATACTATGACACCAGGATAAGTACCTAAACTTTAAATTTGAATAGACTACTGTCAGTAGCATACATAATGGCTATCTGAGCTAAAATCTAAACATTCCCTTGACAAAATAATTTTATTTTATTTAATTGTATTACAATTATATAAAAGATATAATTAAAGGAAATAATGAAAATATTATTCTAAAACCCATTTTTATTCTACTGAACATGAAGTTGATTGCTAAGCCAGGACTAAAGTAACTGCAGTTGAAATTTCAATTAAAAAAATGACAAATTATATAAATTATAACTGAACAGTGTGAATAGAGAACCCAGGGGCGGTATAAAGATCTTGATTTGCAAATGGCTGGGAACTATTCCTAACCCAACAGTATGCAAATCCTTGCACTGTGACTCTCAACTGTACACTATATCTTTCACTAAATTGGGGTACTGGTCTGATTCTGCAGAGTCTTTTTTCCTATCCATGGAATAGTCCACAACATAGACTAATTTAAGCAGAGCTCAGAAACCACAACAAAAGCCAGATTTTCAGGAGAGTTCAACACCTATTTAGGTATCAAAAAAGTAGCTCGATTTTCAAATGAGATCATTGCAATTGGTGTTATAAGCCATGTTCGTTTCTATAGAAGTTACTCTAAAAAATCTATGCAATTTAATAAAGAATGATATCCTTCTTACTGCAGTCCACAGAACAATAGATTTCCAACTGGAGTGTTCCACAAGGGAGAGAGAACAGTCATATGTTTAAAGCAGGAGATTAACACTTATTTGTTGGTCTAATAACAGATATCACCAGCTCAGCCTTGACCACCATTTATTAGAGATCAATACAGTGTTAAACCTTTTCTGCATTTAAACATCTACAATTTTTGTTTTCTGTACAACTTTCTTATGCTCTACATCAGAAAACTTATTTTATGAAATGTACACATGGATTGCCTTTGAAGGAGGAGCTGGCAGAAGATGTATTATTTAGCTGTCAAGAACAGATCAGAATCTGTCTCCTGTTGAACTATGGTTTCAGTTTTCCCCTTAAAAGCTGAATCTAGAAATGCTGCCAACTCATTAGTTGATCAAATTATTCTTTTATTTCTGTGATACAGCATGGCCAGAGGGCAGCATAAGAGTGTTAGCAGGGGGCCTTATTCCCTGCCAAGGGAGGAAGGTTTGCTTTAGATTAACTAGAGCACCTGACTCCACTTAGAGCACCTGACTCCACTTAGAGCACCTGACTCCAGTCATGGGATATAAACCCCTGCTTCAGTCAGACAGGGTGTGGTAGTTGAAGGAGAAAGGTTGGATTGGAGCAGAGTGCAGATTGCAGAAGAGAAGAGTTTGTCCAGAGAGAAATAGAAGGTTTGGAGGAGTGCTGCGGTGGATTGGGAAGCCCAACAGAAACCCTAGGTAAGGGGCACCAGGCTTGTATAGAAGAGAGGCGAGAAGCCCTTCACAAGCTGACGGGTATGAGAGGGAAGTAACCCAGGGGAAGAAACCGCTAGTCAAGTGGTTCACCACAACCCCAGGGCCCCTGGGTTGGGACCTGGAGTAGAGGGCGGGCCCAGGTCCCTCCCTCTCCACTCCCCTCCTCCAAGGACACTAGGGGAGTGATTAAGAACTGGTTCAGAGGCAAGCAATATCGCCCTGAACCTACCCCAGAGAAGAGAAAGCGCGAGACCCAGAGAACAATACCGGCAATTTGCCACATTTCCAACTCCTAAATAGATTGAGAGTTATCTCTTTTTTTTCCTTTCTCCTTGTTCTTTGCTGGTGTTACTGTTTCTGTGTCTCATTTGTTTTCAAGTTAGGTCTGTATTTCTCCAGCAAAACTTGTACCTGCTAAATGTGTTCTAAGCCCTAACATAATGATACATTAATGAATTGACTTCTCAGGTGACCATTTCAGATGAATGGAAAAGATAACCAAAATGGCTATCAGATTAGAATGAGCAGAGGTCAGGATAGTATCTGCCTTGTCTGTCTTGTACTTGCCTATGTATTCAGCTTTCTCATTTCCAGGATCATTCAAGCACATAATAGGTAGATTTTCAATGAGTTATAACCTGCAGCATTAGTTAATGTTTTAGCATGGTTTTCTGCAGCTCAATCGGGATTTTCTAGCTTTTTTTTCAAAGATGCTACAGTGATAAAATGACCACAGTTTTTTCACGTGATTTCAAACAGGCTTGTAGTGTCTGCTTATCCACAGTCTTTTCACACCTGCAAAATGACCTGCAGCATTTATTAATGACAAATGTACTTGCTTGAGGGTCCTACATTGAAGGAATATGTGTAGTTGTACTGTGGTACTTACATGGCTCCCAACACCATGGTGTTTGAGCACCTCACAATCTTTAAGGTATTTACAAATGCGCACACACACACACACACAATGATGATGAGTAGTATCAGCTCCATTTGGGAGACAGGAAACTGAAAGATAAAGAGACAGATATGCCTTTTGTCACCCAGGTGGAGCACTGAACTGAACTAAAGCCTCCTGAGTCCCAGATTAACCAGTTACTAGGGACTGCAGATGCCACATCCTAGGCTACAGGATTCCCAGGATCCAGTAAGTTCCAACCTGCCAACAGTTGTCAGAACTGACAGAGGACTCCAATCCTGGCATCATACTGGCAGGATTCTCGATGTCCTGATTGGTTCTCTGTTTGCATTTAACCTGAGCACTGGAACAGGAAATCATACATGCAGCTGGGTTTCTCCTGCTTAGAACTGCTTCCCCTGCAGTACATGCTCCTATTGCCTTACTCTGATCTCTGAGGAACCTGACCCTGACTGCCTCCTGACAACTGACCCTCATTCTACCTTCTGGCATATCTCAGATTCTGATCTCCTTGTATCTGCCCTGGCCTGACACCCAACTCCTTCTCATTATGTCTGACCACTGAATTCTTGGCCATGATAGTTTGCATGAACCACTTAGGCCAGAGGAGAGGATCCGGTGGCAAAATGGACGTGGTTAATCCTTTGGGAGTACTGTACATACTTGAGTGGGCCACTCACCTTCAGGCGGATAATCAAGCTCTGCAGACCTGGGTCACCCAGCTGACCTCAGAGAACCAGCTATTGCAGGAGCAGGTGAGACAGTTGCATTCCAAAAATATCACACTCCAGACACATCTCACAGAGCACTGTTCCTTGATCCATCTGCCAGAACGGTTTGATGGTAATCGCCAGCAATTCTGGGGTTTTATAAACCTCCTGTTCATGGTGCATCCTCTGTCAAACACTACTGATCATACAAAGGTGAGCTTGATTATCAGTCTGACTTCTGGTAAAGCATTACACTGGGCTTCCCTCTTCTGTCTTCTTTCAAGCCGTGCTAATGCCATTGGATGATCTGCATCAAGTGTGAAGTGCAGAGGCTGCCCTAAGAAAGCTCTGATTGGGGCAGGGGACTGTAGGGTTCTATGAAGTGCAATTCTGCCACCTCACAACCATACAGATTGGAACAAGGGGGCACAGCTGTACACACAGTTCTGGAGAGGCCTGTGAGAAGAATTTAAAGATGAATTGGCTCAGGTGAAGATACCTGTGGATCTCAACATCTGTATAGATAATCAGTTATGGGAATGAAGAGAGTAAAGTGGGGAATACAAATATACCCATCATAATTATAATAAAACATAAAATAAATCATAATCAAAACCAGGATCCATTTAAAATATTATTTGTAATCTTCCAACTTGCCTTCAGTAAAAGAATGAAGCTTTTACCTGTGCATTTAAATTGGGGATTGAACATATTAGTTTTTCAGTGCTCTGATTCCCAACATGAAGCAAAGCTGAGTCTTTCCAATTCTGAATGAGAGGTCAATGCAGTCTATTCTTAAAATTCCCTCTAATCTCAACAAAGTCCAATTCATCAGACTTATTAGAAGGATTTATCTTTCTGAGACCTATAGAATCTGTGTTTGCTAATAAAACAGCCCCTTAAAATGGTGTTAGAATGCCTCTCCTCGCCCATACATAGCTTTCTGTTGTGTAGTTCTGTGGGGAATATTTGTGCCCTTGCCTAGTTTCACAGTGAAGTAATTCCAACTTCAGTTGCTCCAGAGATTTTATTTTTTGGAAAACAGAACTTAGAATCAGAATGTATTTGTACTTTAACAGAGGTTACAGTGGCACTATACAGTGCTAAATGATGTCATTACAAATCTCCTTTTATAAACATCCACTGTATTTTCTGAATTTTCTCCTAGTGATTTGAATTCCCACAGGTTTCTTGTCAGCATCCAGTTACTAGCAGAGGAAGTTTTCTGTTGCAGATATGAAATGGTGAAGACTCTATCTCTGGGAAAGATAAGATTTACTGTCATTTCCCAGCTGTGAAGTTTTAATTGTGGGCAGGCGGGACAGAGCATATAGTCATACGTCACAGTTATATTCTTGCTTTTATCTTTTAAAATAATAACTGCTGTTGACTTGAAATACACTAGTGTGAGGTGCAGACTACCTATGAAAACTGCTAGAGTTTTTGAAGAAATAAATCTATAAGAAGCCAAAGGAAATGTTAATATAGGCAGAGAAAGGTAGCACCATCTATACTTCAGGTTGCCCAGCACTTCCATTAGAAGACTATTTTTAAGTTGTTTGCCAAACTTTAACCACTCAGCCTTCAATTTTCCATAACAGGTATATGCCTTATATCGATTTTTATTTTATTTTATTTTATTTTATTTTTTGGAAAGTGTCAGTTGTAACAGTTCAGCTAGTTCTGAGGATATGTCTACACTTAAAATACTACAGCAGTGTCATTGTAGCTTTGCTGCTGTAGTGCTTGAGTGTAGATACTACATACATTGACAGGAGGGGTCCTCCTGTCAGCGTAGTTAATCTACCTCCCTAAGGGCAATAGCTAGATCAACAGAAGAATTATTCCATCAACCTACTGCTGTCTACAACAGGAACTAGATCATCTTAACAACCCTGCTTAGGGATGTGGATTTTTCATACTTCTGGCTGACATGGTTAAACTGACTTCATTTTCTTGTGTAGACCAGACCTGAGAATGTGGTAAGGGGAAAAAAATAGATAGATTTGCCTATATTAAACTGTTAATTCAACATTTTGAATTTCTAGTATGTCCATGCTTTAGGGCAAGAATTTGAAATTTGGTAGGGAAGTCATCTTAGCGTCAGGGAAGAGTGTTTTGCGTTTCCCATGAGAAATACCTGACAACTGGCTAAAGTTATAAGACTCTGAAAAATAACTGTTCACACACACCCAGTAGAGACTTGTGAGAGTTTGGCAGTTAAATTATTTGAAGTTTCCATGAACTTTGGGCATGCTCTATCCCAGGTATTCAGGTGCCAGCAGGACTTACCCGGCAATTTCTGTTCCCAGATGCGGTGTCACCAAACTGAGAGCAGGGAATCTCTCTCTTCTGTGCTCTCAGTGCTTTTGTGGCTGGTGCCCAGATATTGTGAAGAGAGAAGAAGTAGCCTGAGTGAAACACAGAAGGGACAAGAACTGGGCTGGGTGGATGGAGAAGTGAAACAGATATAAGCAGAAAGTGTTAGGCTTAAGGGAACAAGGATAGAAGGGTATATGCCCACTAGAACACATTCTTTCAGAAACTGGAATTGAACCCAAGATCTGAGTCCCACCATTCCTGTCCTGTTAGAAAATATGAAATCAACTGGTAAAATATGTGCCTCATCCCTCTCTGGTGCTGATCCATATAGAGGAGGAAAATCTACCACTGCTATTAGTTATTTTATTGCTTAAATGCTTGCATAACCTTCATTTGCTCCCTTCTGCATATGCACTATGATACTGTCTTTATTTCCATGATCAAAAACTGTGTTTTTCCACAGGACCCCTGACTCATTCAGTGCCATGGATGGTCAGTGCTCAAGGACTAAATCAGGGTTGTATAATAAATAAGGCAGTTATCTCTAGGACCACATCCTCATTTGTGGTAGAAATCAGAAGGTGTGCAGTGAATGAGGCAGAGGATTGTAGGATAACAAAGGATAGTTTCATGGTTAAGGTAATTGAATACCACCCCTGGAAAGTCTGATTCTACCCCTGCCACTGAATTCCTTTGTGATGCTAAGCACATAACTTAAACCCAACTCTTCATAGGTAGGCACTAATCATGTGTTCCTCATTTCCAGATGTCCAGCTTCAGACACCTGGGATTAAGTATTCACAGCTGCAGTTGAAATCAATGAGATCTGTGATTTGAATGTATAAAGTGCTTTAAATTGCGTGCTAAGTACTCTGGAAATCAGATCCTAAACTTCTCAAATTGAGCAGCCAAAATTAGTGGATACTTTTAACTTCAATCTGTCTCTGCTTCAGTTTTCCATCTGTAAAATATGGACAAAACCACCCCCTTACCTTACAGGTTATAATGAAAATGAATTCATTAATGTTTGTCAAGCACGCCATTCTATAATGTTCAGTGCCATAGAAAAGCCTATGGGAAAAGCCCCAGAAATATTAAAGAGCACTTAAAATTCTGATATGAAGAATGAGGTCAACAGCTACACTTCTCTGGCACAATGGAACTCTCTATGATAAGGGTAAACCTCATCTGTGCAGGAGACAGAACTTTTTTGGAGACTGGTCCAAGACTGTTGAACAAACTCTCCCAAAAACTAAAGATCATAACAAACTTCACCACCTTCCACTTCAAATGAAAGGCACATTGACCTCGCCTTCTCTAACAAAAGTATATAGCAATTGAAAACAAAAACAACCTTATACAACAAGAAGGCCTTGTGGCACCTTAGAGACTAACAAATTTATTTGGGCGTAAGCTTTCACGGGCTAAAACCCACTTCATCAGATGCATGGAGTGAAAAATACAGTAAGCATTATATATATGAAAAGATGGGAGTTGCCTTACCAACTGTGGGCTCAGTGCTAACGAGGCCAATTCAATTAAGGTGGATATACTCCATTTCCAACAGTTGACAAGAAGGTGTGAGTATAGCAGAGGGGAAATTACTTTTTGCAGTGACCCATCCACTCCCAGTTTTTATTCAGGCCTAATTTGATGGTGTCCAGTTTGCAAATTAATTCCAGTTCTGCAGTTTCTCGTTGAAGCCTGTTTAAGTTTTTTGTTGAAGAATTCCTACTTTTAAGTCTGTTATTGAGTGTCCAGGGAGATTGAGGTGCTCTCCTACTGCTTTTTGAAGGTTACAATTCTTGATGTCTGATTTGTTTCCATTTATTCTTTTGCACAGAGACTGTCCAGTTTGGCCAATGTACATGTCAGAGGGGCATTGCTGGCACATGATGGCATATATCACATTGGTAGATGTGCAGGTGAACGATCCCCTGATGGTGTGGCTGATGTGATTAGGCCATCTGATGACGTGGGTTTTAACCCACAAAAGCTTATGCCCAAATACATTTGTTAGTCTCTGAAGTGCCACAAGATCTCCTTGCTGTTTTTGCTGATACAGGCCTGGTCTACACTACATGTTTAAACCCAATTTAGCAGCGTTAAACCGATTTAACCCTGCACCCATCCACACAATGAAGCCCTTTATATCGATATAAAAGGCTCTTTAAACTGATTTCTGTACTCCTCCTCGATGAGGGGAGTAGCGCTGAAATCGGTATTGCCATGTCGGATTAGGGTTAGTGTAGCTGCAAAT
>NC_133771.1:54875704-54898571 GCF_003597395.2 Chelonoidis abingdonii | reverse complement strand
TTATCTCACTAAAAAGTCAGTGTTTCTTATTCCTGCATTTTTTATTACTTCATCACACAAATGGGGGGACACTGCCACGGTAGCCCAGGAGGATTGGGGGAGGAGGGAAGCAATGGGTGGGCTTGTTGGAGGGGCACCCCCTAAAATGGCATGCAGATCATCATTTCTGTGGGATATCTGGTTCTCTAGTACACTTGCTCCATATTCTAGGCAGGACTGACTCTATTTTTAGACAAAACATAAAGAAGGGAATGACCTGGGGAGTCATTCCCATTTTTGTCCATGCACCCCGGCCGACCTCAGCGAGGCCAGCCAGGAGCACCCATGACAGCAGCTGATGGTACAAAACGACTGATAACCGTCATCTCATCACCAATTTACAATGGCAGATGGTGCAATAGGGATTTAATCATCTCTGCTACCTTGCAAAGGCAAATGAATGCTGCTGTGTAGCACTGCAGTACCACATCTGTCAGCAGCATCCAGTACACATACAGTGACAGTGACAAGGCAAAACGGGCTCCATGGTTGTCATGGTATGGCGTCTGCCAGGGCAATCCAGGGAAAAAGGGAGCGAAATGATTGTCTGCTGTTGCTTTAATGGAGGAAGGATTGAGTGACGACATTTATCCAGAATCACTCGTGACACTGTTTTTGCACTGGGATCTCAGCCCAGAATTCCAATGGGTGGGGGAGACTGCGGGAACTATGGGATAGCTACGGGATAGCTACCCACAGTGAAACACTCCGGAAATCGACTCTAGGCTCGGTACACGGACGCACACCGCCGAATTAAAGGCTTAGTGTGACCGTGTGCACTCGACTTTATACACTCTGTTTTACAAAACTGGTTTATGTAAAATCGGAATAATCCCATAGTGTAGATATACCCACACACTAACATGGCTACCACTCTGAAAAACAAACTTGACACTGTATCAAAACGACACTCCACTACGTTTCTCCTTCTGGAGAGAGAATGAGACAACAGATACCACGTGATAAATGTATAGTCAATTCGCTTCATGCACTACTGGAAAGCCTTCAGATATGATGGTGAGAAGAACAGCATGAATACAAATATAGAATAAAGAAATTAATGATCTTTCTTCAGAGCATGGTTTGAATAACGTGCAGTAAATAAGGCTTGGGACCACACAAATGAACGAGTATGAAACAAGCTATTGAATAGTTTCTGATATTCTGTGCACTGAACGAGGCAGAGATTCTGTGGAAAAATATAGTATGTGATCAAGTAATTAAAGACCATAATGTAATGCATAGATATAAGGGAGCCTAACTAAGGTTGGAAAGGCAATGTTAATTCTGGCATCTTCTAATTTTTCAGTGCTTAAATATGGACCTTTAGCATTCTTTTAAAATTTTTATGTAAAATTTTTTACACAGCAACATGACATTCATTACACTTTACATCACACATAAGAGACAAAGTGCCAGCACTGCGATAAATTCAAACGTTGTTCCCTACTTGTCTTACACCCTCACATTAGATGCTTATTCTGTTTCATCCGCTCTTCTGGCCCCTCTTCATGAAAGCTACCAATGATGGCTTTGACTTATCAAACCAGACCTGCTCCTGGACAGGCTGTGACACATACATGCAACTGATAGAGTAAATAGTAACTAGTAAAAATTTGTTTCAGCCAATTTAAAGGAAATTCAGTCAAGTTAACATAGGTAGGAACTGATCCTGCAAACACTTATACCGCAAGTAGGACCAATGAGTGCAACAAGCCTACTCACATAAGTAAGAGACACTTATGTGAGGGTAATGTAACTGTTTTCAGGATAAGAATCCCACCTATAGAGGAGTCCTGAGCTTGAATAGTAATCATTTAACACAAAGAATGCTTTTTATTTTGCCCTCATTCCACCTGGATCTATGTTATACATATAAAACTGGTTTACTTCATTCCCCCTTCATTATAAATAATGATTACTGCTCACTATCAAAGAGCACTAGGCATCTAACCTCTTTTCTTTCAAATCCCTCTTCAAAGTCCACTTATAGTACAAATCTTAAGAATGTTATCCCTCAAACCTATTCGCCACTATATGAAAAACAAAGGAAGGAATCAAATGAAGACACTGTAAGACACCACCTCCCTCTAAGTCCCCCACTGGGATCAGTGTTGTCTGTCTGTTTAGATGTTTGTTAGCAGGATGAATAGTAGTATAGTACAGTAGAGGTAGTGTAGTTTAGCCTAGAAGTCATAACTGAGTTTGGAGACCCATTGTCTTAGGCACTGTGCATGCAGGTAGTAAGAGACAATCCTTATTCCCAAAGAATAATCTAAATAGACAAATGATGGGAGAAAGAGAGCATTATCTCTATTTTAAAGACTGGAAAACCTAAAGCTACATGAGATTAAGTGACTTGCTCAAGATGAAAAGCCTGTGGCAAAGCCATGAATAGAACCCACCACTGCGCTCTCTCAGATCAATGCTTTAACCTGACCATTCTTCTGTTTCTGTTCTTACTATTCTTGAAACACTGTTCAATGGCCTTGTAACCACATGAACCTAAGAAGAAACATGTTTTTCATAGCAAAGAAAAATTGAAAACACTTGGAACAGAAGGAGATAATGAGTTTGTATAGTGTTTCTAAAGGAAAAGTTTCTTTTCACAGTGAAAGAAAATATTCACCAAGAACATTCAATTTGCTGAAAAATATACAAACAAGAAATTTCTTCAGAGAATGTGTCAGCTTTTTATTACCACCACCTCGCAGTATCTGAATCATTCTACATTGTAGTTCTTTGAATTTCTCTGAAGCACAGATCGTCTTAACAAGGTGTTAGCTATGATATGCAAAATTTGCAGCCATTTCAGACAACCTACAGCAACTTGTCAAAATTTGAGAGAAGGTTGAGAACTGTGGGCTGCTCTTCAGATACTCAAACAGAAGGGTCCCATGAGATGGAACTGTACCTTTTACATTTGTATAAGACTCTTTGAGCTACACTATACACAACCAGGAGGGAAAGGGGATGTGAGCCTCAGTCAGCAGTGGTAGAAAGCATGAAATACTGAAACCTGTGGAGGAAAAAATATTTATAGTGAGTGTAAGCACAGCCATGCCACTAATACAGAGGTTGAGTCAAAGAATGGCAAAGGCAAAATGCAAAGAGAAATATATAACTGAAAACTTGGATATAACAGTATTGGAGCATCTGTCCACATTTCACTTAGTGGATGCTAGGAAAGTAAGGATGATAATTTTTCTACTATTCAAATTACATAGATGCCATGACAACTAATTGTTATACCACTTAATTGCTTTTCCTATAAAATAAATAAGTAGGTGAACAATAAGTGGGAATCAAAGTCTCTGTTGTGGCATTACCTACTGCCACGTATTAGAATTATAGAATATCAGAGCTGGAAGGGATTTCAGGAGGTCAATTAGTCCAATCCCCTGCTGAAAGCAGGACCAGTTCCCAACAGCAGGACCAATTCCCAACATATTCTCTGTCATCGTAAGTATATGCCCTTGTGCTGTATTATGCTAGGGTTACCATGCCAACCATCTGCTGGGTTGAAAGCAAATCAAATTTTTTATGTATAAAATGTATCAATTTAAAATCTATATTTCTTTTTCCACAAAACCTATAGAACCTTTATCAGCTTTTCCTGTGGTCTGTGACTGACTCACCTTCTGAACATATCAGGTTACAGAGAAGAATGTGAGTAGAGCTGGTTTCTGTAACTCTACAGAGCAACAATTATTGTCTGTCCTAGCTGGGACCTAGTCTCCATAATGGTTTGTACCTTCTTTTGTATTATTTATTATTTGTATTATTTATTATTTTTAGTTCGACAATGTCTAGGAGTCCCAGGCATGGACCAGGACCCTGCTGTGCTAGCTGCTGCACAAACACAGAGCAAAAAGATGCCCTTTGCGTGAGAGAGCTTACAATGAAAGTATAAAACAAGAGAATTCAGATGGATAGTGTCATGCAGGATTGGTGTCGTCAAAAGCCAGTTATTATCCTCATTTTTGGGAGAACATGAATCATCATAATATTCCTTCCACTGAGATTCAAAAAGGTGTGAAGCCTGGTTTGGGGTTCAAATCCTGAACTTCAGCTTTTTATGATTTGGCTTCAGAAGATCACAGATGCTTCAGCCCATTTCTAGTCATTATTACATAAAACACACATTGACTTCTATACTCCTTCCTTTCAACAATTATCCTAAGGAAACATCACCAAAATACTTACAAGGTGGATCATTATTCCTTTTACATTCTCTAACTTTTCAAGCTGAATTAATGGTTCAGTAGGGTTCAGCACTTCTGAAAATCAGTAGCTTTCACCTACATCCCTACGTATGGAATTTGATGCCTTATTTTAGTCACCTAAGGAAATTTTTTCAAAGGTATAAATAGCTACTAGATGCCTAAGTGAAGTTTGAGCCTTTGATAATCCCATCCCAAATTTAAAAAAAAATAATAAAAAAATTGGTCAGATACATTATAGAGGACACAGTTTTCTGACTCTTATTTCCAGCTCTGATTATTAAACCATGCACCATATCATATGCATATCACATTGCTGTGGTTACAGAGTCACAAAGCAGCCTGTTGTAACATCAGTTATTCCCACCTCAGGAGGGAAAGGAGTCCAGGAGAGCTGGCTGTATTTTAAAGAATCCTTATTGAGGTTGCAGGAAAAAAATATCCCGATGTGTAGGAAGAATAGTAAATATGGCAGGCAACCAGTTTGGCTTAACAGTGAAATCCTTACTGATCTTAAACGCAAAAGAGAAGCTTAGAAGAAGTGGAAGATTGGACAAACGATCAGGGAGGAGTATAAAAATATTGCTCAGGCATACAGGAGTGAAATCAGGAAGGCCAAATCACACTTGGAGTTGCAGCTAGCAAGAGATGTTAAGAGTAATAAGAAGAGTTTCTTCAGGTATGTTAGCAACAAGAAGAAAGTCAAGAAAAGTGTGGGCCCCTTATTGAATGAGGGAGGCAACCTAGTGATAGAGGATGTGGAAAAAGCTAATGTACTCGCTTTTTTTGCCTCTGTCTTCACAAACAAGGTCAGCTCCAGACTGCTGCACTGGGCAGCACAGTATGGGGAGAGAAGGTGACCAGCCCTCTGTGGAGAAAGAAGTGGTTCAGGACTATTTAGAAAAACTGGACGAGCACAAGTCCATGGGGCCGGATGCGCTGCATCCAAGGGTGCTAAAGGAGTTGGCGGATGTGATTGCAGAGCCATTGGCCATTATCTTTGAAAACTCATGGGAACGGGGAGGTCCCAGATGACTGGAAAAAGGCTAATGTAGTGCCCATCTTTAAAAAAGGGAAGGAGGAGGATCCGGGGAACTACAGGCCAGTCAGCCTCACTCAGTCCCTGGAAAAATCATGGAGCAGGTCCTCAAGGAATCAATCTGAAGCACTTAGAGGAGAGGAAAGTGATCAGGAACAGTCAGCATGGATTCACCAAGGGCAAGTCATGCCTGACTAACCTAATTGCCTTCTATGAGGAGATAACTGGGTCTGTGGATGAGGGGAAAGCAGTGGATGTGTTATTCTTGACTTTAGCAAAGCTTTTGATACGGTCTCCCACAGTATTCTTGCCAGCAAGTTAAAGAAGTATGGGCTGGATGATGGACTATAAGGTGGATAGAAAGCTGGCTAGATCGTCGGGCTCAACGGGTAGTGATCAATGGCTCCATGTCTAGTTGGCAGCCGGTTTCAAGTGAGTGCCCAAGGGTCGGTCCTGGGGCGGTTTTGTTCAATATCTTCATTAATGATCTGGAGGATGGCATGGACTGCACTCTCAGCAAGTTTGCAGATGACACTAAACTGGGAGGAGTGGTAGATACGCTGGAGGGTAGGGATAGGATACAGAGGGACCTAGACAAATTAGAGGACTTGGGCCAAAAGAAACCTGATGAGGTTCAACAAGGACAAGTGCAGAGTCCTGCACTTAGGACGGAAGAATCCCATTCACTGTTACAGACTAGGGACCGAATGGCTAGGCAAGCAGTTCTGCAGAAAAGGACCTAGGGGTTACAGTGGATGAGAAGCTGGATATGAGTCAACAGTGTGCCTTGTTGCCAAGAAGGCTAATGGCATTTTGGGCTGTATAAGTAGGGGCATTGCCAGCAGATCGAGGGATGATGTCATTCATTCCCTCTATTTCGACATTGGTGAGGCCTCATCTGGAGTACTGTGTCCAGTTTTGGGCCCCACACTACAAGAAGGATGTGGAAAAATTGGAAGAGTCCAGTGGAGGGCAACAAAAATGATTAGGGGGCTGGAGCACATGACTTATGAGGAGAGGCTGAGGGAACTGGGATTGTTTAGTCTGAGAAGAGAAGGAAAGGGGGTCCCAAAGAGGATGGATCTAGACTGTTCTCAGTGGTACCTGATGACAGAACAAGGAGTAATGGTCTCAAGTTGCAGCGGGGGAGGTTTAGGTTGGATATTAGGAAAAACTTTTTTCACTCAGAGAGTGGTGAAGCACTGGAATGAGTTACCTAGGGAGGTGATAGAATCTCCATCCTTAGAGGTTTTGAAGGTCAGGTTTGACAAAGCAGGGGCTTGGACTAGATGACCTCCTGAGGTCCCTTCCAACCCTGATATTCTATGATTCTATGATGTGAATGTGGTTTTCAATGTCTGATGAGGACATCCAGAGCACTTTAGTCTGGAGTTTTTTCAGTGAAATCTAAACAAATGTAATTGTGATTAACTCTGAGACAGATAATGGACATTGCATATGAGAGAGCGATGATGGCTTCTCAGAAAGAGTATCTGCATAAAGAGCAGATCTGGTTAGGAAATTACTTTCCTGACAAAAATGTGGATGATTTTATATAACACATGTATACATGCACACACATACACATATACAGTTGCTTAGCTTTCTTCAGAAGTTTCATCAAAAATATAAAAATGAAAAAATTGTAAGTTTTTTGACAGCTCAATTTTTTTTGATAAAAATAGAATGTATATGCATTCATTTACTGTATTTATTTTGGTGAACATTTCTGTTTCACCAAAAATCCATTTTGCATGCAAAAAAACAAACCAAAACAAAATTTTTGACAGCAAAATTTTGACAAGCTCTATTAAATGCCTTTATGAGCAAAATCTGAAACAGAAGCCATTTAAAAATATTAAAAATAAATGTGTTCCCTGGGCACAAATTTGCACAGCCTGCCAAATGTAAGTCTTTCATTAATTATTATTAATGTATTTATTTTTGTCAAATCCTTTCAGCCAAGTTATACTCTTATTTTACTGGGTTTATATAATATAAATAAAGTTTAGGGTGGAACTGCTTCCTGACTGATAAAATAGTGGCACAAATACTATAGATTATTGTAATTCAGTGCTCTGATAAAGTTACTTTCAGTTTCTGAAGGTCATAATAAGTATGACTAATTTAGGACACTATTATATACGTGGTGGTTATTTTTCTTCAAAATGCTCTGAAATACCAAAATATATTACACTGTTGTATCTACAGAGACTGCTCTCCCTTATGAAAAATGACACTGTTTACTGTATTTGTTGTAGCTGAAATCAATAATGAACTGATGCACCAAAATACAGTGGAGAAGACATTTTTCCATATATTCCCAATACCAAGTAATCCAGGACACTCTATAACAGTCACCTGTACTCATCATTATTTCCTGCATTACTGATCTTTGTGTTGTCTGCAAACATTATCAGTGATGATTTTACATTTTCTTCCAGGTCACTAATTAAAAAGCTAGCTTTGGTCCAAGAGCTCTGGCCCCATGAGCACCCCTGTGGAAACATACCCCTTTAATGATACATTCCTGTCAGCAATTTCATTTTAAGATCAATTAGTTCACTAGGTTCTGGTCCATTTGATTTGTGCAATATTGATTTTGTATGACACTAATTACATATAAACTTAAATAAATATATAAATATGCTTGTACGCATCTATTGAACAGGGGAAAGTACTAGACAGAATGTAGGCTCACTAATAAGGGCCTATTTCTAGTCCCATTTAAATCAACGGTAAAACTACCATTGACTTTGCTTTGGCAGTAAATAAGTTGGAAATTAAGTTAACGATGACTCTTCAAATCACTAAGCTACCGAGATTCTTTCCGTAACAAGAAAACAAAGAAGCGAGACTTGGACAAAAAATAAGCAAGAAAGATTCCATTTTAGTTCTCACAACTAATCTCTGCCTAAGAGATTTTGCCTTTGTCCTCAGATCACTAGGACTGGTAACATTTTATTTTGGCTCTTGTATTTTATGGAGATGAGCACAGAACCTACCACCTTGACAGTTTCTCATGAGTAGGTGAGCAGAGTCACTCATGAATTCACTGTGGACTCAGCTGTGCTTTGCACTGATTTATTGATCATAGTGGCTGAAGCCCCTGTATCTTACTGTACATTTATACCAACTGATTGTTTAACTCTACTATTATTTTATAAGATACTAATTTCTTCTCTTTTGGGGAATACATAGTGTGGATCTCATCTTCTGTGTCTTCCTAACCCTCAAGGTAAAAACCACTCTTTTTTCCTTTTCCTCTGGGCTTTTGGGCTTTACCCTTGTGCGTTTCAGATACTATTTGATAGTCACCTTTACATTTTCTAAATAAGTGTCCAATATTAAGGCATTAAGGACACTGGGCCCTTTTAAATTTACAAACTGTCCCAAATTGAGATCCTCCACTGCAGAAACACCACACAGGATCCTGAGTCTCTATCAGCTTGCTTTGCATTTTGGTTATTCTATTCAGTTTGATTAGTCCTGCAATCTACATGCAAATCTTGTAAGTTTTTAGCTGCTGATACCATTGCTCTTGCTAGTTTTATAGCTTCGGGCCAAGTGTCCTTTGCTAGAAATTATCTTTGAATTCTTTCATTATTAATACTACATCAATTCATAGATTCCAAGGCCAGTGTGACATCCTGTAAAACACAGCCCACAGAACTTCCCCAAAATAATTCCTAGAGAGTATGTTTTAGAAAAACAGCAAATATTGATTTTGAAATTGTCAGTGATAGAGAATACATCATGACCTTTAATAAATCATTTCAATGGTTAAAATACTTTCATTGTTAAAAATGTATGCCATAATTCTAGTCTGAATTTGTCTAGCTTTAGCTTCCAGCCATGGAATCATGTTATACATTTTTCTGTTAGATTGAAGAGCCCATTATTAAATATTTGTACCCAAAGTAGGTACTTACAGAATGTAATCAAGTCACCCCTTAGCCTTCTTTTTGTTAAACTAAATAGACTGAGCTCCTTGAGTGTATCACTATAAGGCAGGTTTTCTAATCTTTTAATTGTTCTCATGGCTTGTCTCTGAACCCTCTCCAATTTTCTTGAAATGCGGACTCTAGAACTGGACATAGTGTTCCAGCAGCAGTCACACTATTGCCATATATATACATAGAGGTAAAAAATACAAAAGAAACCCCCAATCCTTCTCTTCTTATCAAGATCCTCCTGTTTATACATGCAAGAATTTCACTGACCCTTTTGATCAAGTGTCACATCGGGAGCGCAAGTTCAGCTGATTATGCACCACAACCCCCAGAGTAACTTCTTCACCAAGACAGAGTCTCCCTGCATTCTTTGTTCCTAGGTATATGCATTTATAATTAGCCATATTAAAACTCATATTATTTGCTTGTATCCACTTTACTAAGTCATCCAGATTGCTCTGTATTAATGACTTGTCCTCTTTGCTATTTACCACTCCCTCGATTTTTGTCACTTTATCAGTGATGGTTTTATGTTTTCTTCCGGGTCATTGATAAAAATGTGAAACAGCATAGGGCTAAGCACCAATACTTATGGGACCTCACTAGAAATACTCTTGCTTAATGATGATTCCCTTTACAATTACATTTTGAAACCTATTAGTCAGTCAGCTTTTAATCCATGTAATGTGTGCTACTGTTAATTCTATATCGTTCTAGATTTTTAATCAAAATGTCATGAGGTACCAAGTCAAATGTCTTACAGAAGTCTAAGTATATTACATCAACACTATTACCTTTACCACAGACAAATCTGTCCTAGACTTAACCACTAGGATATTTCTGAATAAGCAATATTTCATTAATCTTTTTAGCTCTGTCACATACCCAGGTACACTTTCATCTTGCTCCTTCATTCCAGTTCTACAGTAATGTTTGGCTTTGTTGTGTAGTGCACTGTTAAAAATTTTTGCAGGTCTTCTAAATTTTTATCTCCTGCTTTCTGAAGCTATAACCAACTCCTTAAAAGGAAATAGATTTTATTGCTACAAGCACTGAGGAAAATTGCTCTCTGTTTGTCCTTATCTGTAATCTCATTTGCAAGACAATGGTGACCCAGTCTTTCAATATATTACTGCCAATCCTTATTTTCTGCATTAAATGCCTGAATTTTCCCATAAATTGCCATTTTTATGTTTTTTTCCTCATCAACAGTTTTGTAAATAGACTGCTCAGGGCAAAAGAAAACATTTTATTTACAGTACTGCAGGCTGGGAACATGCTGCTTTATTCAACTATGTGAAAATAGAGTGGAGGAAGGGAGGGGTGAAGCATGGCTATAACCCATAATACTCTGCTAAACCAGTAAACTCCCTGATGACCACTGTACTACATAATAAATTCATGAATAATACATAACAACAATTTCTGGACAAACTTGATTTAGGTTTTTGAGAGAACTGCAAAATTAGTGGACAAAAATTGATCTAGCGTATTGGGATTTGAGCAAGTGTCTCATAAAATCTCGAGTTCTGTTACTCATCTGTGTGAGCTATTCACACAACCGGGTAAGAAGTCCTGTTACTCATATGTGGGAGCTACTCACATCACCATTACCTCCAGAGGATGGAGAACAGGCACTGAAAAGCTGCTACTCCCTTTCCTGTGTAGGTGCACAGAGAGTGGGTGGGCATTGATAACGAGTAAGAGAAATCTTGGCTTCACCTAATGCAGCAGCTAAGCCAACATGGAAGGAGGAATAAGCTAAGCCAGGAAAAGGCCTTGCACTAATTACCAGAGCAAGGAAGAACAATTAGGTTCTTGCTGGGCAGGTATGCACTGCACCTTACTCAGGCTGGATTTCAAGGTGCTAATCCAGCCCTACGTTAATTAGAAATACTTTGGATATGTGTTTTGAAAGCTGTCTAAATGATGGTAAACAGAGGGTAATGAAAAACGGCAAGGAAGTAAATTCCAGGGGAAGGTGCATATTGCAGTAACATGGGCATCATTGTTAAAGCTGATCTTATTTAATATTTTGTTAATGATCTGGAAGCGATAGCTAGTAGCATATTAATTAAATTTGCGAATGATACTGTATAGGGGGATTTTGTAATCGATAGCTAGGATGGAAATATATTTCAAAAGATCATAGATAGACTAGGAATTAACAGGCTGTCATAGGTTTCACGCCCACTCTGAACCTTAGAGTATAGATGTGGGGACCTGCGTGTGAACCTCCTAAGCTTAATTACCAGCTTAGATCACTAGGCTGCCACCATCCAAATGTTTGAGTCATTTGGAAAACTGTGTCTTCCCCCGCCAAAACCTTCCCCTCCCTGGGTAGCTTTGAGAGACTCTTCCACCATTCCCTGGTGATCCAAACCCCCTGGATCTTAAAACAAGGAAGAATTACTCATTTCCCCTCCCTCCTCCCCCAGTCCCTGGTGAGTCCAGACCCAATCCCCTGGATCTGAAAAACAGGGAAAAAATCAATCAGGTTCTTAAAAAGAAGGCTTTTAATTAAAGTAAAGAAAGGTAAAAAGAAAAAAAAAACCTCTGGGAGACAGCATACCAGCTAATCTCACAGACAACATATTTAAAACACAGGATGTTCCCCTGGGTAAAAACCTTAGTATACACAAGAATACCCAAATTTGATTATTCCTCTAATGCCAAGATAAGTTACAAAAAGAAAATAAACATAAACCTATTTATTTCCGTCCTTAAGACTCGCTACTCTAATAAGAGGCTGGTTCCTTGATCTTTCTCACTCCGGCTGAAACTGAAACTGACTAAACAAAGGAAAACTTCCTTCCATCCTTTTGAAACATCTTGTTCCCCCATTGGTTTCTCTGGTCAGGTGTCAGCAAGGCTGAGTGAACTTCTTAACCCTTAAAGAGGCATTAACCCTTAACTATCTGTTTATGACACGGGCCTTCAAGGTAGAAGGGAAGCTGCATCATTTTTGAACCATTGTAATCTTTACTGTGTTCCCATTTCAGGCTTATGCATAAACAGGAGGCGATTCAGGCTCAGTGCATCATTAATGTATGTGAATGATTTCCCCTTCTGCTATGGCCCCTTCACACTGCTATCCCAGAGCTGTCCAGGAAAAATCCCCTCTGGTGCAGACTGTGCACAAAGCAGTTTGCATTGCTCTACATTCCCTGCCTCCCCCATCTCCCTTCAGCATCTGGGAGAGGGAATATATGGGAACAGGTCTAGAGAGGGGACAAGCAGGCCAAGGATGTGAGGGGCTAGGCCACAATGTTGAAGTGATTGTGGATACCGCTGCCACCCCTGGGGCTATTAAATTATACTGAGGGGTCTCGCCTGTAGAAACCTGCATGGAACTTGTAAGGAGAGCTAGCTGGAGGGAAAATTTTGGAAGAGGAATTAGAAACTTCCTAATAGGAAATCAGTCTGTCTGCACATGACATGAATGCTAGCTGTAGTTGCAGCATCTCTGTAAATTGTTCTCTAAATAAAGAAACAGTTCAGTTTTAGAAACGTGGAGTTCTCTTATGTTATTAGTCAGCATGTGATACATTAAATATAGTGTCAATGGTCAGTCTAGTGAGACCCACTGAAAGGCAAACAAAGCGGTACCTAGAATCAAAGCAAACAATAGTTGGAACAGCTAACAAAAAATATTTGATGAGTATTGTGACACCAGGCAGAATGAGACTGCAAAGAGAGGGTTGTTTTGGGGTTTTTTTTTTGTTGTTTTTTGCCTGAAACTAAGAAGCAGAACGCCGAATAGATATTTTCATTACAGAGCTGAGACTTCTGGCATCCACATGTAACTTTAAAGATATTATAGATTCCCTAGTTAGAGGCAGGATCATTTGCGGGACACATGAATCCAGATTACAGGCCAGATTGTTGAAAGAAACAAATCTAACCCTAAAGAAATACTTCCAAATAGCAAGGGCAGCTGAGCTGTCTAGGGAGATCAAAACAATGATAGCCACTTGTGCAGAACAAGTACACAGGATCTAACTAAAAGAACAGGACAGAGACTGACCGACCGAGAATGAAGGCATCATGGTCCAGTGTAGGTACTGTGGAAGGCAACACAAAAGGCAGAAAGAAAAATGCCCAAGCTATGGGCAACGTTGCAAAATATGTGGGAAAAAGAATTGTTTATCGAAATGCTACAGGAAGGGGAAAAAAGAGCAGTACCTGTAGTGATTCAGTAGAGACGTGGTGGGCAACCTGGGACCCGTGTTCCCAGCCAATGGGAGCTGCGGGAAGCTTCACAGACCGCAGGAATGTGCTGGTCACTGCTTCCTGCAGCTCCCACTGGCTGGGAATGGTGAACCATGACCACTGGGAGCTATGGGCAGGTGTTCAAATTTAAACAAACTTTCTTGTGGCCCGCCAGTGGATTACCCTGACAGGCTGCAGGTTGCCCACCACTGCTGTAGAGACTTCCAGTGAAGAGGAGGATATCTGCAGTGTGATGTTAGTAGTTCCAAAGACTCTCAGTATAAATGAACCGCAGAAGAAGGCTGCCAGCCATTCAAATCCCATATTTGTAACTATATTATTAGATCAATGACCAACTGGATTCCAGCTGGACTGAGAAGCGAGCGGCAATGTAATCCCAGCATTGTTGATAAATGTGTGAAGGTTCAGGTGATGTACAATGAAACCATTCTGAGGCCATTGAGCAAAATGCAGGTCATCAGTAAGAAATCCATGAAACAAGAGACTTTATCCCTTGGAGTTTAGAGTAGTTTAGAGTAGTTGAAACACAGGAGTCCTATCCACTGATGGATAGCAGGGCAGTGCAAGTCATGGCTTTGATTGTGGACAATACCAGTATATCTGAGAAAGGATGGAGAATAGTCACTGTGGGCCCTTCCCAACATTCATATAGCATATTAGGACATATTTGAAAGAGATGGAAACCCAGAGAGCAAGCTGAGGATAGAAACAGACCCCCTGTATAGAGCTGTGACACTACTAAACTGCAGAGTTCCATTAGCCCTGGTAAATCCACTGCAGAAGGTACTGGCAAGCCTGCAAAGAGGCATCATTACACACACTGAAATTAGTACAGGCTGGATCAGCAGCCTAGTAGTGGAAAGAAAAAGTGGTAAGGTAAACTGAGGGTCTGTACTGATTCAAAACTACTGAACACAGCATTGAAAAGAAGTAATTACCCATAATCAGAGATTGAGGACATACTACCCAATTTACCCAGGGAAAAAGTGCTCACTCTTTCTGATGTTAAATTGAGCATATTCACATATTAGGTGAGCCATCCAGTCCCAACTGACAGCCTTTTCTACATCTTTTGGCAGGTTCCAATGCATAAGAATGCCTAAGGGCATCATTCCAGCCCCAGAGGTGTTCCAATATACACACAGCACATCATTTTACAATGCGTGAATGGGAAATGGTCAGAGATCCCAGAACAAGCATTTGAAAGAATAATGAAAATCATAAGTAAAGGCACTGGTCCTAAAGTACTAAAATCCTGTACAGAAGCTAGAAGTACAGCATGATGTCTCAGGAGGTCTAGGAGCTGCACTGTAGCAAATCCAACAGCTCACATCATGTGCTAGCAGAGCCTTGACAGACACAGAAAGGAGCTATGCTCAGATATCAGCTCCTGGCTGTGCTCTTTGGAATTGAATGATTCCATCAGTTCACCTTTGGGCACAAGACAGATGTGCAGTCTGATCACAAGCCATTAGAAAGCATCATGAAGAAGCCACTGCTGAGCAGGGCCTCACAGAGTTTTTTTGGGTCCCAGGGCATAATCTGAAACTGAAGTCCCTGCCACCTTTCCAAAAATTACCATGTAGGTGAAAAAGTTTAAGAAGAGGGGAACAGATAGGGATCTGAGGATGGGGACCTCTGCCCTGCATGCAGCCAGGGAGCTGTTCCTGATCCTACATCCCTCACCTGGCTGCCAGGAGGAGTGTCACAGGAAGTTACCCCCTACTGCCAGGTCAGGGCTGAGCTGCGTATGCACATGATAGGATTTTATTTAAAGGAGACGGGCCACTAATCCCAGCAGATTTAAGAGCTAATATCATGACATAGATGTACATTTCATACCTGGGGATACAGGCATGCCTGACACAAGCCAAGCATCTACTGGCCAGACATGAATGCTCAACCGAGAATGTACATGGAACAGTGAGAGGTGTGCAAAGACTATAGTGATTGAAAACAGGAGACTCTACAAACTCATGAAATCCCAACCTGACCTGTTCACTTTTAATGGCCGGAACTACATAATCACATTGGATTACTACTCCAACTTCTGAGAGGTGGACTATCTAGCAGACACTCAGGCAAGAATTGTGATCTGGAAACTGAAGGCACATGTTGCAAAATAGGGGATACCCAGTGCACCAAACTCAGACAATGGTCCGCCATATAGTGCAGTAGAATTCAAATGATTCAGTACCAAATGGAAATCTGAGCCCAAAGCATCTGACCTGGGTACACGGAAAGCAAAAGGGAGATTGAGTTAACAGTAAAGACCGCCACAACATTGATGGCAAAGGTAGAACTGACAGGAAGTGTACCCCAACTGAAATGTTGGTCAGTCACAATACACTCTCCCAAGGACTAGATAGTAGCCTAGCACAAAGACTGATGAGCCCACGAGCAAAGACTATGCTTCCCACAAGGAAGCCCAGCAGAGGACTGACAGACAGAATACAGAAGCAGTTAAGACAACACCAAAGTAGACGGGCAACCCACTACAATGGTACCTTCATTAGCCATGCAGCAAGAAGGAGTTCATCCTGATCAGGAGTAAAATAACTCTCCTATGAGCCACAAGTGCTGGAACAGAGATGCTTGGTGGCCCAACTCATAAATCTCAGTGCAGAGTACTGAAGATGGGTTCCTTTCCCTACAACATTTTACCTGAATACTTGAGGGTTTCCTTATCTGGCTGATGGAGTACTCTGGCAGGTGACTTTCCAGTAAAGTTCCAGTGTAACATTAAGAACATGATGAACCCCATTAAGATCCTAAATTTTTCATTTAGGACAAACCATAGATTTACAGCAAAATCAATTCCTAAATTAACATTTTTCTTTCTCTAATTGTACTTCCAATTTTCTTTTTAGATAGTGCAGGTCAGATAGAAATTAACTATGTCCTCTAACTTTAATGCAAGCAGTAATTCAATTAACTAAAGCACACACAGGATATGAGATGTTCCCATTTGAATGCATATAGTCTGTAGAATCAGTTTCTATCCTCTTCCCAGTTCAGCTATCACATTGTTATCCTGTAAACCTCTTCCATGGCTAAATGATATAAACATCCCATGTTGGGTTTTGCCTGGGCTCTCAATTACCCAATGCTTGTGTTATGTGCAAGGCAGCTGCACCTCTGTAAAGTGGTCATTAAACCTTACCCCTAGTGCACTGCAATCATTCCATACTATTCAGGTAATTTCCCCCTTAGCTTTATCTTCCCTAATCTATTTTTTTCTTAAATTCCCACTGTTGCAATGTCAATATTAAACTCTAGAGAGAGGTAGTCGCTGGAGGATTTCCCATATAAAACACAGCACTGGTGATTTGGTATTTTAGTCAACTCTGAGGCAAGGTTAGATGGTGTAAAGATTCAAACACCATCATTCTGTCTCCACTAGCTCTTCCATTATTGCTACCACGGGGGAAATGCACTGATGGTGGTAATAATGGATTTTTAGAAAAACTATCTTGTGTAGACACAATCTTGTGAAAAGTAAGTGTGGCTGCAGCTGAGTTGAGTGGCAACTGGAGAGGAGCTATAAGATTCAAGAGGGGCATGGCTAGCAAATATCTACACTACACATATTCTAAACTGTGTGTATAGGTAAGATAGATGTAAGTGACTTCTGTCAATTTCCCCTGGACTAGACATGGTTCTTGACATGCTCTCTTTTCTTCTTACTGCAGAATGTGAAGATCATGTAATCTGGGATGTACACAATGCGTAAAATGGAGGTAGACCCCCTTAGAACACATATACCTGGGTGCAGCATGTGAACTTTGCTGAGGAGCAGTACAATGGAAGGGGAAGGTGAGGAAAAAGAGCAGATTATCCACTGGTAGGCTGGGACCCTCAATATCCAGTCAGTGCTTGTCACGACTGAGCAAGAGTCATTTTACAGGCTAATAACTTAAGTACTGCACAAAGGCAATGTGGGGGAACATTACAGTGACAGTGCCATGGGACTGAGAGCTTTCCAAAGAGGTCTTTCTCCTCTGTGGTTTTACGCAGCAGTATATTAGTTCATGAACTACATGCATCTATTTTTTACTTCAAGCCAGCTGAGGTCTTTATTATCTTTGTAGAACTCTCCAAATTTCTGTGTAGAAGTGAGAAGATTATAATATCCCATCAGATGCTCCTGCTGAAGACAGAAGAGAATGAGGGGCTGGCTGCATGGCCCACATCTTTGGCTCCTCCAAGTAGCCAAAAAAAGTTCATTTGGGGCACAAAACCTAACTGGAGAGGCAGAGTGGTGTAATTTAGTCAGTCAATACCAGAATTTCCCACAGAACTGCAGCTGCAGCACTCATTGTACATGTGCTACCCAGAATAAAATGCTCTGAGCTTCCTCAGAGGAGTATAAAATAGAGTGTTGGACTGGGCAGAGTTACTCTGCATGCAATAAAGGGCAATGTGAAATTCTTAATTAGCCAGTCTAATACAGCAAGGAAAAGGAAATTACACTTCCACTTCAGAATAGTGAATTTCACTTCCGCAACTGTAGAGGAATCCAAGGCCAGCAATTGGGAAGGCTAATTTCAGCTCCTTAGATAGAGACATGGGGACTGAATACATTCCTCAGATTGTCCCAAAGTAATTTAGTGTTCATTTATATAAACTGAGATGAATGACTAACTCAAGTTGCTGCACTTTAGTTCACTTTGACCTGTATTCTTTTGTAGTTCATTACCAAAGAAGCACAACAGTACTGAAAACATACTGATCATCAGTAATTTGAAGACTGAATCCACCAATTGTTTGAGTAGGATTTCTCATTCATGGTTTGGCTAATAGATAGCTCTGACTATATCTAAATTTTGTTATATAATTCAAACAATGTATGTGAGTACATGGAACTAATTAGTTATGAATGGTGAAGAAGCACTTCTTGGCCAAGGATAATTGCATTTCCATTATCCCTCAGATTTATTATTGTTTCTTCTTTCTTATCTTCTGCAAGTCCAGGCGAGCTGATTAGCTCAGACATTTTTAATTCCTTCCTGTTTTAATGTACAACTCATTCAACATCTTGCACCCTTTGACTGTTAAGGTCTTTTGACACTTTCACATCTCAATCATAGCATAGTATCATTATTGGTACTGACATGACCTAGCGACAGACTACAACGTGCACTGAAATATTAGAGGGATTTAGTGTGGAGGGAGGCTTGTTCTATACAATGTAGCCTACATTTCCAAAACAAGCATTTTAAACAATGCAATTATAGTACTAATGAAAAGCTGCACACATCGAAAACAAATCATTAAAAAAAATGCTCATAGCTGAAAATAATTATATTTCTATGACTGTCATATTTTGCACAACCACTATTGTACACACAATCTCTCATAAGAGTTTAACAAAATCCAGCGACCTAGGGTCAGGATTTTTTGCCTGCAATTGCATGTTGATCAATATTTCCTGACATGTCCATGTTCATGTCCTCTCCAGTTTGCACAAGGTAGACAACTTTTATCAGCTCCTTTGTCCTTTTTAGTGTAACAAACAATAGCCTTTTCAACCAAAAGAAACATATGCAGTAGGTGGAAGCTTGTTTTTAATGATGTTGGGACCAAATTGTTATTAAAGCGTGAATATGATTTCTCTAATCCTCCTTAATTCCCTACAGATATTAATTCTAGTGTATCTCACCAATATGTCTGAAATACTTGCCCTTCTTACAATTATCTCTTTATCTGAATACTCTAATAACTTGGAAAAATGATCTCATTCTTTCAGTACACAGAAAATTTCATGAAATTTTAAAGACAAAGAATATCCTTGCCAAATGAGTTTACAGTCTAAGTACATATTCTGAAAAAATGATACTTCTGAGACTTATATTTGCAGATATAGCAACATTTTCATGACCTAAATTTTCAGAAATGATTCCTTCCTCAATTTGTCATTTCTCAACTTGAGGCATTTTTAAGTGTCCTGATTTTCGTAAAGTGCTGAACCCACATTATGAAAATTGAGTCCCTGCAAGGTGTCACCGATTGGAAACCCAAAATCACTAGTTACTTAGGAGAATTTAATCTACAAGGACTTTAAGATGTCTCATGCATGTTCTCTGTGAAATATATATGTCTAAGGGTGTTTCTATTGTAGCTCAGTTTCTTGGGTGTGATTTCATGGATATTGCCTTATAGAGTAGTTTTCCCACTTTTGATTGCTTGATGGCATTTCTGTGTGGATATGTGTTTGAATTTTCAACTCTTTATTGCAAAGGATTTTTGTTAATTGTAAACCCCAGGCCAAAATTCTCTGCTGATGTAAATGGATGCAGTGACTGAAACTTCATCCATGTATACCAGCAAAGAATTTGACTCATTTTCTAAATATGTCCACAAGCAAATATACCCCTCCACACAATATGGAAAGCACACCATTACACTTTTCCTACCAGTTGATAATTCCTTAAAAGTTGAAAAAATTAATTGCCAAATGTATGAGTTCTCTGAGCACTTAACTCAGTTGAAAATACTCTGCTTTCATATATAGCTAAATCCCCAGATTGCAAACACTGCAGTGATGTCTTTTAGGCCATACAGTAAGTTCAGCTCAGTTAACAACACTGGGAATTTTTTTCCAGAATGTCTCTAGTGTAGATAAAGCCATGGTTTCTGTGAAATTGCCTCTGGTATAACTAGGTTAATCCAGCAGTTCTGTGTTTGGAAATAAAGCTTCTAGTTTGATGACTTGCCTGGTATTACTTATTTCCTACTGTCCCCAAACACTGCGTTTAACGGGATCAGTCATGTGAAAAACAAAACAAAACAAAACATGTTTTTAGCCTCCTCTGCCTCCTGAAATTAAGAGGCATAAAAAGGCAAGTAGAAAGATGGTTGCACTGAGTCATAGGAAAGATCTATACTAGCAGGGAGAATGATTGGGTGAAACAATTAGCCTTTTGGGACTTTAACTTCCATGATGGCTATATTTCTCCTTTTGCCCATATACATTCTATGTTCCTGGAGTTTACACAGCAGGGGTAGAATATAGGTAAATTGCTCTAATACACAATCTTCTTGCCTGCTTGAAGTCCAAGTACCCAGAATTTGGGTAAATCCCTGAGGATGAGTAGCTTCCACTGGTCTGTGATGGGCATGTCTACTGGATTTTTCCACCCTATCTTGCCTCACTGTGTATAATGTAGGGACGACCCCTTCTGCCCCAAGAGCTGATAAACATGTTACATATGTATGTGTTCCGTTACAGTATGTACAGGAGGGAAATATCTCTTGCAGGTGAACCACCCTGGTACATTCCCATGCAAGGGGTATTTCCCTCCACTACATATTGTGGACGGACTCATACATATATAGGATATTTATCAGCTATAGGGGAGTCCCGCTACATTATGCACAATGAGACACAGAGTGCAGGATGGGGGTAAGAGGGTGGGAGGTGGGACACACAAGACATGCCCATCACAGACCAATGGAGCCTACACAGCCTCAGGGATTAACTCAAATTCTGGGTAATTGGGCTTCAAGCAGGGAAGGATTTTTGATTATATATAAAGGGAATTTACCTATATTCTATGCCTGCTGTGAAACTCCAAGAATGTAGATTGCATATTGGCTGGAGGGCTGATCCACACGTAGAAAAGATCAAGGTGATTGCCCTATAAAGAGCAGCAGGAGGCTGCAAGTTGGGATGGGTGCTTCGCTTGTGCATTAGAGTGTGCTTGGAGTGTATAAGCTCTAGCAGAGCGTGCTAGGAAGTAGGATGGAGAAAAACCTTTGTTTTGTGTGGACTTTTGTATGGATTCGAAAACTTTATTTTGAATGTCTGTTTCTTGAGTTTATTGAACTGTCCACGAGGAAAATCTAAGGCAAGCGACCTATGCTGTAACCCTAGACTATGAGGGAATGCTTGAGAGGAGGCTGACCACACTTAGACTCTACAAATCCTGTTTAACACTAATGGAAGTGTGGTTTGCTGCACCTGTGCATATCTGCATTGGAGGCAGAATTTGGCACTCGGAAATAAAATTGTTCTGTAATAGGACTTTTTGCCTATTAAATGTCATCTGAAGGACTAATTGTATTTTTCTTCAGATTCACTGGCATTACTCACAGAACCACAGGGATATTTAAAAGTGATTAGCAGAGAAGAGTCTAATGGGGCTGTCATAAAAATACAGCTAAGGGTAGCATAGCATCCCTCTTTACCCTGTAAGGAGTTAATTCCTCTTTTACCTCTAAAGGGTTAAGAAGTTCAGATAACCTAGCTGTCACCTGACCAAAAGGACCAATAAGGGGACAAGATACTTTCAAATGGGGGGAGGGGGGAAAAGGGCTTTGTCTGTCTGTTCTGTGTGCTTGCCAGAGACAGATCAAGAAAGCAAACAATCCAACTCCATTAGTATTAGTAAGTACTAGTGAAGGAATGCGTTAGCTTACTTTTATTTTGGCTTGTAATTTCCTTTGTAGGAGGAGGGAGGTTTATCCCTGGTTTTGTACTTCAAGGTTTTGCCTAGAGGGAAGATCCTTTATGTTCTTGAGCCTTCTGTTATTCTGTAAAGTACTTACCATCCCGATTTTACAGAGGTGATTCCCTTACCTTTTTTTTAATTAAAATTCTCCTTTTAAGAACCTAATTGATTTTTCATTGTTTCAAGATCCAAGGTTTGGGTCTATGTTCACCTGTACCAATTGATGAGGGGATTATTCTCAAACCTGCCCAGGAAAAGGTGTGTAGGGGTTTGGGGAGATATTGGGGGGATATTTGGAGAAGGTCGGGCTCCAAGTGGCCCTCCCTAAATGTTTGTTTAAATCACTTGGTGGTGGAAGCATTACTTAATCCAAGGTATAAGAAAAAATTGTGCCTTGGGGAGTTTTTAACCTAAGCTGGTAGAAATAAGCTTAGGGGGTCCTCATGCAGGTCCCCACATCTGTACCCTAAAGTACAGAGTGGGGAGGGAACCCTGACAAGGGCCAATTGCCCAAATAAATTGTTTTATTCCAGGGAGGGAAACATTTGTTTCTAAAAAAACAAGTGCTTAAGGACCAGCAACTACTTCATTTCTTTGAAAAATCCAACCTGCTTTTTGGACTTTGGATGGTTTGCAACAGAGTCTGAAGGTTTTGCAGGTGTGTGAGTTTAGCAATGTTCTCATAAGTATGGCGTGCTCCATCCAAGAGTGTTAAATCCAATACTATTTTTGTACTTATTGCAGCCTTTCCCAGCTTCTACTCAGATCAGCTGTTAAAATGAGGTTGTCATGGTACAATTCCCCACTCTGAACCTTAGCGTCCAAGAGATGGGGTACCAGCATGAATTCCTCTAAGCTTGATTACCAGCTTAGGACCTGTAGCGCTGCCACCAACCAGGAATTCCAGTGCCTGGTACACTCTGGTCC
>NC_133771.1:54797217-54874995 GCF_003597395.2 Chelonoidis abingdonii | reverse complement strand
TCCCCTGATTGGTCCTCTGGTCAGGTGACAGCCAGGCTTACTGAACTTGTTAACCCTTTACAGTCAAAAGAGATATAAAGTACTTCTATTCTATTAACTTCTACTATCTGTTTATGACAGAGGTCAATGTCTTAGTGGACTAAAAGAGAGCTATTCATTCATATATGGAATGCTGAGCTAATAACAATGTACCTTGTAGCAAAGTACAATTAGATTGTAATTGATAAATGAGGGTATACAAGTTATTTAGCAGTTAATGAGAGTTAAGATGCTAAAGCAAATAAAAACAAGCAAGTCAAAGTATAAAAGGTAAAAATACGTTCTTTTTTAAAGGATATAGACACTAATTACATTGAAATATCAATACCTAGAATGCATTCCCTACCTTTCAGAGACAAAACCTGAACTCCTTACTTAGACCTTACTCAGGCAAGCTTCCAGTCTAAATCTTTCTTGACAACTGACAAGTCAGCACAATGTAGAGGAACTAATACAAAGAGCCATATCTAAAGTTCTTTTCTTGATGTTTATGCCCTGATTCAGCAAGGTATTTAAGCCCATTGGAATGATCCATACGCAAAATTAGAAAAGTACATATGTACCTTGCAACCTCAGGATCTTCCTAGTCCTCCAGACTCCAGTAAAAACTTGATAAGGACCTCAGACACTACACTGGCAAAGTCTACTTGAATACATATTGATTAAACCACGCCTCTTTGAACATGTAAACTTTCTCATCATGAGCGAGAACATGTGCCTGTAAATCTCCGTGTGTTTGAAAAGCAGAAACACAGACACAAGGTATGGCAGTGACCCTATATCCCAGTGACCCAACAGTAGAGGAGGAGTGGTAAGATGGACACTCATTGTACCATTTTGTTCAGGATGATTCACTAATATCCTGAGGCAGCATTTGAGGTTATCCCCTTTCATCCGATGTGTATTTAGGATAATAGTTAGAAATAGGAAAGTCATAACAGATCATTGAATCCATTGTAAGGCATTTTCTAAAGGGTGAACATGGATTTAAAAATCAATATAAAAGATATGGTCTTACATTTTCGAAAGTAACTAGTGATTTTGGGTTCTTCATTTTTTTGTGTAGCCAATTTAAAACACGCTCAAAAAGCATGATTTCCAGAGGGTAGGTATTTAGCACTTTCTGAAAATCAGGTTCCTTTCAAGTACCTCAATTTGATCAGCAAAGACTGGAAGTATACAAAATCGGTTAATCATTTGAATAACTTGTTCATGCTGGTAAAAAACTGATTATATACTTCTAAATTTTATGCTAACAAACTGAAAAAGTAATTGCAAACAACAGCATCCTTAAGAGATCAGACTGGATTGACTTTTATTTATTTTATTTTTGTGTCTTGAACTAGCATGTAAAACTCACATGAACAAACTAGCATGTAGGTAGCAGAGAAACTTGCAGTGATAGTAGTAGCATCAGAGAAGAAGCAAAACTACATGTATCCAAAAATGCTTGAAAACGAGAAGTTATCAAACTAAAATATATATATATATATATACCAAGATAGAATTGAATGACAACTGGAGAAAGCTATGGAAAAAAACCGAATAGATGAACTGTGGAGATGGTAAAAGGTTACAGGCTGCAATGTTACAGTGATGTAGATTGAGACAGGTTTGTCAGTCAGTCCGGGAAATCAACATGTTTATGATTACTCCTGAGGTCTACTTATACACAGTGAGTAAACCATTTCTACAAACATGAAAATATTCTAAAACCAGTAAGAAAAACGTTGAGGCAAATTATACTGATGTTCATCCATATTTATGCTATATACATATACATAGATACACACTTTGTGTGTGTGTGTGTCTCTATCTGTCTGAGGGAGGTGGGGGACAGACAAAGGAACATCCATTGAGAAAATGTAAAGAATTCATCAATAGCTGGGACAAGAGTCCCAAACTACCATCATCTATAACAAAGGATTTTTCATCAATCAAGAAGAACAAGAAAGTTCCAGTTTAGTGCTAGGAGATGATATCTTGATGGATGCTAGGAAGTGAAGTCTTACATATAATGTTGCTTGGTGAGAGGAGAATGTACTACTTTTTAAGGAGTCTAGCATTGTATTATTATTTATTTGTATTACTATAGCCCCGAGATGCCCCAGTTGAGATCTGACTCCCATTGTGCTAGGCATTGTACAAACACATAGCCCTGGTCTATAGTATGAGTTTAGGTTGAATTTAACAGCGTTAGATTGATTTAACCCTGTACCCATCCACATAATGAAGCTATTTTTGTCAGCTTAAAGGGCTCTTAAAATTGATTTCTGTACTCCTCCCCGATGAGGGGATTATCGCTAAAATCGACCCTGCTGTGCTGGGTCAAATTTGGGGTAGTATGGACGCAATTCACCGGTATTGGCCTCCAGGAGCTATCCCAGAGTGCTCCATTGTGACCACTCTGGACAGCACTCTCAACTCAGATGCACTGGCCAGGTAGACAGGAAAAGCCCCGCGAACTTTTGAATTTCATTTCTTGTTTGACCAGCGTAACGAGCTGATCAGCACAAGTGACCATAGAGTCCCAGAATCACAAAAGAGCTCCAGCATGGACTGAACAGGAAGTACTGCATCTGTTCACTGTATGGGGAGATGAAACCGTGGTATCCGAACTTCATTCCAAAAGATGAAATGCCGGAATATTTGAAAAAATCTCCAAGGGCATGAAGGACAGAGGTTATAACAGGGACTCGCAGCAGTGCCGCGTGAAGCCTACCAAAGAACCACAGAGGCAAACGCCCGCTCCAGGTCAGAACGCCAGACATGCCACTTCTATGACGACCTGAATGCCATTCTAGGGGGTGCCCCTACAACTACCCCACTCCTGTGCTTCCCTCCTCCCCCACCCCAGTTATCCCCCCATTTGGGTGACGAATTAATGAAGAATGCATGAATTTGAAACAACAATGACTTTATTGCCTCTGCAAGTGGAGATCAAAGGGGGGAGGGGAAGGCGACTGGCCTACAGGGAAGGATCGTGAACCAAGGGACTGGTTTTCATAAAGGAGAAACAAACAGAACTTTCACACCATAGCCTGGCCAGTCATGAAACTGGTTTTCAAAGCTTCCCTGATGCACAGCGCGCCATGCTGTCCTCTTCTAAATGCCCTGGTGTCTGGCTGCATGTAATCAGTGACCAGGCGATTTACCTCCACCTCCCACCCCTCCATAAATGTCTACCCCTTACTCTCACAGATATTGTGGAGCACACAGCAAGCAGTAATAATAATAGGAATATATGTTTGGCTGAGGTCTAACTGAGTCAGTAAACTGCACCAGCGAGCTTTAAAATGTCAAAAGGCACATTCTACCACCATTCTGTACTTGCTCAGCGTATAGTTGAACTGCTCCTTACTACTGTCCAGGCTTCATGAGCCATAGGAGCAAGGGGTAGGCAGGAGTAGGTGCGACTGTGTGGTGTTGCCGACTGGGAGAGCAGCCTGAGGCAGAAGCCTCCAGCTGGCATGATATTCCAGACAGGACTGAATCTCCATTAGACAAAACTTAAAGAAGAGAATGACCTGGAGTATTCCCATTTTTTGTCCCGACTGACCTCATCCAGACCAGCTAGGAGCACCCGTGTCTGCCCAGGCGCCCCCGACCAACCTAACCGAGATCGGCCAGGAGCACCCGCAGGACGACGATGATGGCTAGCAGTTGTATTGTACCTTCTGCCATCCACAAGGCAAGGCAAGGGGATGCTGCTGTGTAGCACTGCAGTACCATGTCTGCCAGCAGCACCCAGGAGACATACGGTGACAGTGAGTAGAACGGGCTCCATGCTTGCCATGGTATGTCATCCGCACGGGTAACGCAGGAAAGAAGGTAAGAAATGATTTTTTGCCATTGCTTTCATGGAGGGAAGGAGGAAGGGAGCGGGGCCTGACAACATGTACCCAGAACCACCCGTGACAATATTTTTGACCCATCAGGCATTGGGAGTTCAACCCAGAATTCCAATGGGCGGAGGAGACTGTGGGAACTGTGGGATAGCTACCACAGTGCAACACTCGAAAAGTCGATGCTTGCCTCGGTACTGTGGACGCACACCGCCGACTTAATGCGCTTAGTGGGGACACACACAGTTGACTGTATCAAATCAATTTCTAAAAAAATCAACTTCTATAAAATTGACCTATTTTCGTAGTGTAGACACACCCATAGTAAGAGAGACTGAGGCCATGTCCACATTGCACTTCTGACTTTAAAACGTTTGTCGCCGAGGGGTGTGGAAAAACCACACTCTTGAACAACAAAAATTTTAATGAGGAAAAGTGCAAGTGTGGACTGCGCTTCATCAATGGGAGATGCTTTTCCAGCGACAAAGCTACAGCCCATCGTAGGGGGTGGTTTTATTTTGTCACCGGGAGAGGTTTCTCCTGGCAACAAAGAGCGGCCACACAGTACACTTTAAAATGGTACTGCTGCAGTGGTACAAGCATGTCGTTGTAGGGTGTGCAGTGTAGACATAGGCTAACTGGCCCAAAGAACTTAAATTGACATGACAAACAGAGGGAGGAAGTGGAAACAGACAAAGACGGGAATTGATTTGTACGAGGTCACACAGCAGGTCATTAGCAAAACCAGAAATAGAACTCAGGCCTTTTTCCAAGATCCAGTTAGTGTCCTTTCCACTGGACCACACTGTACCTCAATATTCTCACAGAAAGAGTATATATAGATGATTATTAAAGATGACTTGTAGGTGAACTGGGAAAGCAGGGAACAGGCTAGAAAGAGCCACATCCACCATGCCCCAGATATTTCATAGAAAAAATAAAACGGCTATATGTTTTAATAATAGTAACTCTTTGCTGGAGGCCCATTCCCACAGTGGACCATAAAGGGGTAGCCTGGAGGCAGCTATGGCTCAGGGAATCCCTGGCAATAAGATTCCAGGAGTACAGACAGAACCACTAGCAGCTCCAAGCAAATAACCCTGTGGCCCAACAGAGCTTGGGCATCTTTGGGGCTTATGAGCCAGAACCTCATTTACATTCTCAGGTAAGCGGAAGGGGGCAAATCCTGGCCATCTATGGAAGAATGCAGAGGGAACCCCTGATGGAAGCTTCAGAGTCATCAATCCTCCACGTAAATATTATTTCATAGGGGTATGATCTAGCCTTAAGATGTTACCCAGTCCTCACTCAGGCAAAAGCCTCATTTATTTTCAATAAGAATTTTAGGTCTTCAGGAGTAAAGGACTGAATAAGAATTTCAAGGTATGACCGACCCACTGTTATACAGTTTATTGACAATCTATAATAAATGTATTGGGAATTTAAAATTGAACTCTTGGGGCAGGCTAGAGTTTGACTGGAGGAAGTACTGAGCTTGTATCTGATTGCTTGTCAGGTGCTGAGCTGAAGTTTACTCCACTTGTCTGACAGAAAGTACTTATCAGTGATCCAAATACTTGCAGCCCACAAATTAAGACAAAATAATTAGTATATTTCTCTGATTAATTGAATAGTTACATTATCATGTACAAGTGGCAAGATGTCTAAACAGATTTAAATGAAATTTTTGCAGCTTCATTACAGGATGTGTCACCTATTAAACTACTATATTAAATATTCAAAATTGCTGAGCTGAAAAATACACATATAAGGTCAAATCCAAACCCCATTGACAATAATAAGTGTTTCCACTGACTTCAATAGGCTTTGAATCTGTCACATACTGACTAAAGATAATAAGTGAAATTCTGGCCCTATTGGAGTCACTGGAAATCTTTACTGAAGTCAATGAGACTCTTGCCATTGAATTCAATTGGGACAGGACTTCACTCTATTTTATTATTAATATGTATTTGAACACAGAGATCATAAATTATGTCATGTGTTTCCCTTTGACAATATACAATTCATTTTCAGTATTAAATGCATGATAAAGTAAACTCCACCTAGCTGCTCATATCCAACTGCATGATATGGATGCTTCAAGCTTAAAGTAAGGTGCAATCAACAGACTAAAAATCTGCAATAAAAAAAAGAGATGAGCTAGCATAGATACACAAATCAGAACAGAGCTATACTCAGGATGGAAGCTTAAATAATTCTATTCTCTGTTCACTTGTTGTGATTTATATGCTATAGTTAACATTGACTTGATGTTTCCACCATAAAGCCCTCTACTTCTTGGCAGCTTTTTTGTTCAATTTTCTCTAAAAGGAAGTGTATAGATTCTCAGGGTTTGATTATTTCACTCTAACTCTCCATCTCTAATTTAAGTTTAGTCAGGAGCAGCGCCAGGGTTTTTGGCACTCTAGGTGGGGGTCCTTCCGTGCTCCCGGTCGTTGGTGGCAATTCTGCAGTGGGGGGGGGGGTGTCCTTCCACGCTCCCGGTCTTTGGGGCACTTCGGTGGCGGGTCCTGGAGCGAGTGAAGGACCCGCCACAGAATTGCCGACAACGACCCAGAGCATGGAAGGACCACCTGCCACTGAATTGCCGCCGAGGGCGGCAAAATGTTGCCCTCCCAAATCCTAGCACCCTAGGCAACCGCCTAGGTAGCCTAAATGGAAGCACAGGCCCTGAGTTTAATACAATTTAGTATTACATGGGATATTTATTATTGTTAGAGGTGGATGGGAAACAGTTTATGCATCTCACAATTTTTTGGTTAAGATTTTTCCCACTGTGCACCAAGGTGAAAATTAGTCATTTTCATTTTTTTTTCAATATTTATTGTTTTTTGGGGGGGTGAGGGTGGGGGGAGCAGAGAGAGAGCGTGCAACCAGTGACCACACAGTGCAGACACATTGTAGTATAATAGTTATGTTTGGGGGAGAGGGCCATGCATAATTATTTATTTAACAATAGTGCAGCTGCTAATAGGATGGTAATTATCATATTACCTTTCATTTTCATTAATCAGTAAAGGCGGACATGTCTTCTAAGATTTTAAGTTAAAATAACAAAAACAAAAACATTGTGTTATGATGTGTCTGAAAAAGAGGAGAACCCACATATAGTGATGTGGGATATTTGTCTTTACCGAAAACAAAAACACACTAATGGTCAGTTCCTGGTCCCTGAGCCCAGTCTAAGTAAATCAAATCTTCCCGAATACCAAGAGCTGAGGAACTGTAGCTGAACCATTTTGAATACCGTTTTGCAACCTTTTAGATCCAGTAGCCTTTGAGAGTTTGGGTAGGTGGCTGGCTGGTTAGGGTGACCAGATGTCCCGATTTTATAGGGACAGTCCTGCTATTTGGGGCTTTTTCTTATACAGGCACCTATTACCCCTCACACCCTGTCCCGATTTTTCACACTTGCTATCTGGTCACCCTATGACTGGTGGATCCGTGGAATTTCACTGACTATGACCTACACCCACCCTGAATGCTAAGATAAGAACAAAAGAATGGCCATATTGGGTCAGACCAAAAGTCCATCCAGCCCAGTATCCTGTCTACCGACAGTGGCCAATGCCAGGTGCCCCAGAGGGAGTGAACCTAACAGGTAATGATCAAGTGATCTCTTCTCCTGCAGTCATCTCCATCTCTGACAAATAGAGGCTAGGGACACCATTCCTTACCAACATGCCTGGCTAATAGTCATTAGGTACTAACCTCCTATAATTAATTTCCTGTCCTTTAAAACCCTATTAAGTTCCTACCTTTGCACAGCCTCCTCAGACACAGCAAGTCTCAACAAGTTGAACTGTGCATTGATGTGAAGAATTGTTCTATTTTATGTGTTTAAAGCAAGCTGCGCCCATTAATTGTTCCATTGGTGGCCAGTTATCATTATGGGAACATAGTAACTTCTATTCTATGTAGCTCAAACCCGTATGAAGTATATACTTTTCTGACCACTCTTCTTCTAATTACATGATTTACGTTTTAACCCAACTAGCATCTCCAAAGTGAAGAAAAGTCCTGAGGGTCTTTCATACCACCTCTCTCGATATGGACCCGTTCCAACCCTAATCATTTTGGTTGCCCCTCTCTGAATCTTTTCTAATGCCAGTATATCTTTTTCAGATGAGGAGACCACATCTATACACAGTATTCAAATGTAGGTGTACCATGAATTTATATAGGGCAATAAGATATTTTCCCTTATCTCTAATCCCTTTTTTAATGATTCCTAACATCTTGTTTGCTTTTTTGAAGCCACTGCCCCACTCTGTGGACATTGTCACAGACTATCCACCAATGACTCCAAGATCTTTTAGTTGTAGCTAATTAGCCGCCATCATATTGTATGTATAGTAGGGGTTATTTTTCCAATGTGCATTACTTTACATTTATCCACATTAAATTTCATTTGCCATTTTGTTGCCCAATCACTTAGTTTTGTGAGATCTTTTTGAAGTTCTTCACAGTCTGCTTTGGTCTTAACTATCTTGAGCAGTTTAGTATCGTCTGCAAACTTTGCCACCTCACTTTAACCCTTTCTCCAGATCATTTATGATGTGTGAAAGGAGCACCTAAACAGCACAGATCATGTTCTACAGCTGGTACAGGCACCTTGCACATGCTTCCTGTATTCAGATCATAGCTGAACAATGGAACTATGGCTCAGCTATCTATTGGATCTTTCATTTTCACTAAAGTGAGAAGAGAGGGCAGCATACATACCTGTGAACATAATTTCACAATGACACACAAGAGAATCTATTTTGCATAACATCCCCCTTTCCTTACTTTTGAGATTGCTTCCAGAGCCTCTCTTTACTCTCTGCATCAGGATAGGCCCCAGCAGCTACAATCAGCCTCTGGAAGACCATATCTTCGCTCCACCTCAGCCACAATGAGCCCCACTTCCTTCCACTCCCTCCAGAGAGCAACTGCAATAAGGAGAAGTCAGAAATTTCTCTTCATACTTCCCCTATGTATAAATAGTGCTAATCATGATGAATTATAGACCAAATTGGGTCCAAGTAAATAAAAATCTCTTTGAATTTTAGCTCAGTTGGGGCATCCTACCTATTTCCCCACCTTTTTTACTTTGTTCTATGAGGACACACTGAACTTATGCATGTAGTATTCTTATTGTGCCATCAGCAGAGGACTGGAGTTGGCAACAGGTGTTGGCGCTTTCTACAGAGGAAAGAAAACGGGTTGATGTTTATAAAAAGTGGCCCCCTGAAAAGATCAGGTCTGACTAGTCTGAAGAATTAGTGAAGGAAGAGCTTCCCTTCTTATGGAATCAGTAAGTGCTGCCTACTTCCTGCAGAAGACATATTATAACAGTTTAATGGAGGGTGGTATAGCTTCACCCTAGTATATTTTATCCCTTTTATCTGTCCTTTGCTACTTTTTCCCCAAAATATAACCTCCTTGGGACATTGGTACTATTATTGTTTATATTTGTAGAGCACCTGACACTTTTTTGAAGTTTACTGTAATATGTAATGCTTCATACTTTGTAATAATAAAACTTATAAGAAGGGAAGAAATTGGATAGACAGCCCCAAAACCTGCTAAATTAAAATGGAGGTGCAGTTGTTTTATTGTCTGTTTTTATCTTAAACAGACAAAAAATAATCCAATCCCTCAGGTCTCTCTTAATTTTACAAAGTGATAGTCAATAAAATAAAGAAACCGATGAGGTTTAAAGTGCCTAATCCAATTTCTATATACTTTATTAGGTATAGAGAAGTTAGGGTAAATAGGAGTGCCCAACCTTTCTCATAGTACTAGGAAAAGAGGACAGTAAATAAAATTAAAATGACAACAACTTTTAAATTGGTAACAATAAATAATTTTAAAATAAATTAACTTGTGGAGCTCATCACCTTATAATAACATTGAGGACAAGAGTTTAGTAGGTCTCAAAATAGGATTAATGTTAGGCATTTATAATGATAATAAGAGTATCTATGGTTAAATTAGGCAGAAGAAAAAATATATGAATGTTCTCATTATTATATTAAGAGAACATTAGGCACATCCATATTAGATATACTTATAGATGATATAAACCCTTATGTTTCAGGGCGTAAACCAACCAATAATTTAGCTGGATTAAGAAAACACTTTTCCTGTGGTTAAATTATCCCTTAATTGTGTACTATGGGGTTTGTTCTTTCTTCTTCTGAACCATCTGGTAGTGGTTATTGTCAGAGATACTGCACCAAATGACCCACTTGTTTGATCACATATGGCAGTTCCTAGGTTCCTATTACCCAAAGTTGGGTAGATATATCAATCATATGCAATGTTCTTCATCTGCACAATATGGCAGGCAATTTTTAGCAACCCATTATTCCAGTCTTCAATAACTAGAATTCATTGTTTACCCGTTGTACATTCATAAAGGAAGATAATGACTCCTGGTGTTGTAGCTGCACACCAAAAAATATAGTAAATTATATAAATGGTCATCAGACTAACACAGCACTTATGTTTCCTTTTCATTTACCTGTATTATTACTTTCTCTGTAATAATGTCCAGAGCTGTAAACATTAGTAGCGGTGTACTGCAATACTTATGCAAACTCCGACTGGTGTCCTGCCAATGCCTGGAATAAATGTGAAAAGATGTACCTCATGTTCTTCCAGTCATTTCTACCTCCTCCAGGGGGCAAATGTTCTAAGAAATGTAATCCAATTTTACAAATCAAAGACTTGTGCTGAAGCTTGAGTGGCTGAATTTTACAACTCAGCAATGGTGCAAGAAATCAGAGCTCGGCTTCTGACATCTTCATGCTGATGTTTGTGTATTACGCTGCTGCAGTAGTTTGATTTTATTGACTTCAACTGAAAAGCCAGTTTATACACAAAGGAATAAACAGCATATATTGTGCAGACATTAAGCTTTTTATAGTACTCCTTTATCTGGACTTTTCCAACAATGAGAAAAAATGCCCTTATATGAAAACATTCATGTCATGTTTGAACATAAGAATGGCCCTACTGGATCAGACCAAAGTTCCATCTAGTATCTGTCTTCTGACAGTGGCCAGTGCCAGGTGTCCCAGAGGGAATGAACAGAACAGGTAATCATCAAGTGATCCATCACCTGTCGCTCATTCCCAGCTTCTGTCAAACAGAGGCAAGGGATACCATTCCTGTCCATCATGGCTAATAGCCATTGATGTACCTATTCTCCATGAATTTATCTAGTTCTTTTTTGAACTCTGTTATGGTCACGGCCTTCACAACATCTTCTGGCAAGGAGTTCTACATGTTGACTGTGTGTTGTGTGAAGAAATACTTCTTTTCATTTGTTTTAAACCTGCTGCCTATTAATTTCATTCGGTGACCCATAGTTCTTGTGTTATGAGAAGTATTAGACAACACTTATTTATCTACTTTCTCTACACCAGTCATGGTTTTATAGGCCTCAATCATATCTCTGTCTCTTTTTGAAGCTGAAAAGTCTTAGTCTTATTAATCTCTCCTCATACGGAAGTCGTTCTATACCCCTAAAAATTTTTGTTGCCCTTTCTGAACCTTTTCCAATTCCAGTATACCTTTTTTTTATAAAAAGGGGCAACCACATCAGCACACAGTATTAAAGATGTGGGCATACCATGGATTTATATAGCAGCAAAATGATATTTTCTGTCCTATTATCTATCCCTTTCTTAATTATTTCCAGCATTCTGTTCACTTTTTTCCCAAAAAATATTGCACAAAATATTGTCATACAATTGAATAATGTACCTAATAAAGAATATTATTATAAAGCAGTGGTATTTGCTCAGTAGTTAAGACTGAAAATAAAGGTAGGCAGAACATGGTTTTCCCATCTTATGAAAATGTTAAGGAAGCACAATATCTTTCAACTCAAAACAGTTTACAAAACATATATTTTTCTGTCTTTGAACCCCACTGACACATATTTAACAACCAATAAATAACCTACAAGATCCGTGTTTTAATTTAAAAAATTATAATCTCAAAATAGCTCAGAGGAGGCACTAAGTATTGTCTCTCTCAGGTGCTTGGCTGCGTGATTCTCTCTCCCAAGCTCAGGGTCTAACTGATCACCATACATGGAATCAGCAAGGAATTTTCTCCCAGATCAGATTAGCAGTAAACTTGGGTGTTTTCACCTTCCTCTGCAGTGAGTGGGTGTAGTCACTTGCCCAGATTATCTGGGTATGTCTCAGTTAATCAACTTTGCCATTGTGGGGGCCTCGGGCACTGTTGCACTTGGCTCCTCCTATCTCCAGCTTGTAGCTCATAATAGTTTAGTTTCCTGTGCAGATTCTTTCAGGCTTAACTGCTATGACTGTCTTTCAAAAGTTTTCCCATTCTGTGCTGGGACAAAACAGAACATGCACAATTTTTCCTGAAAAACCAGAGCACGAAAGACCCACTCACTTGTAATGCAGGAGACGCAGGTTCAAGTCTCTACTCTGCTTGATTCAGGCTGGGTCTTTCTCAATCCCTTCTGTTGGAATTGTTGCACTTTTCATAAATAAATATTAATTGGAGCAGGGACTTTTATCACGGTTTCCTTTAACCCAAGTGAGTGACCTACCACTAGGTTTTGCATTCAGTCACTGCCCTGATGAAGAGCTATAGAAAGCTCACTTGGTACAGCAGGAGAGTTTGTGAGTGCAAGATCCAGAGACTGATTCTGTAGTCTGGTGAACAGGGCAGTTACCTGGGATATAATATCTCCTTGTTGAAGTTCCTGCTCTGTTTCATTTGGAGAAGGGATTTGAATGAGGATTGGTCACATCTCTAGTGAATGTCCAAACGACTACTGAAAAAGTTTAGTCAAAACTGAGGTGTTTCCCCTAAAAGCTTTAGTTTCCATGACAAACCTTTTCATTAAAAAAATTCCCAAGCAGTTCTAGTTCACACTAACATCCAATTATAAGACAGATTTTCAACTCTTGCTCCTAACTTCCCCAAAAGGAAATCAATGCTCTTGAAGTGTTGTGTGCCACATATCAACTGAAGGTAGAATTTTTCTGGGAGCTCCAGATTTTTTTTAAAAAAGTGTTAAATTTGGGAATGGATTCACTGGTATGCTGTGGTTGCTCTGCCTCTGAACAGATCTCTTACTTGGGAACAAAAATGCTACAACTACACTGCATACTTACTCATTTCCAAACATTCTGAAATTTGAGCTCTTTAAAAATATTAGATTTGTTGTAAGAAGGCTAACAGTGTTGAGTGCTGCTGGACTCCAATGAAATAACATTTCAACTTTAACTCTTTTTAAACAAAGTTTTCTGTTTACAAGTTTATATTTTTGTTGATGTTCAGGTATTATCCTCTGTGCTTTATTTTTTTAAATAGAAATATTTTTAAAAAAGAATTTTGGGCTTAGATTACCTATTCAGATATAGTCTCTTTGCACTTTCCAGGCAGCACAAATGGCCTGAAATCTGTCTGCAAATGCCCAGTAGAAAATTGTTCTGCCATGTAGGAACTCCTCACTGATGTAGATGTTCAAAATCTCAGTCTCCACCAGCCATCCTTTGCCCATCAACACTTGAAGGGGCATGTCAAGGTAGGGAGAAGACAGGGAGGGATCACAATGGAGTGGAGCTCTACATTCAGATATTCTACTGTTTTATGGTCCACTAAGGACCCTACACCTGTGCTGTATAACAGAGGAGCTCAGCTCCAAGCATCACCGGGGCTGCACAGACCAGCTCTAATATGAGGGATCCATAATTGATTCTCTAACTCCTCACCTCCGTCCTTTGCAGCACTGAGCAGATCTCAGAATATGGCCCTTCAAGTTCCTGCTTGAAATTATTTCAGGGGAATCATTCTATTCTTATTTTTGAACTACCAAACTCCTCAATACTTGGCACAGATACATATTATTAACTAAAAGTAACATCTCTAACTGGGTGAGAGAACTGCAAACTTTGTTATCTAAAGTCATTTAGCCTGTGACAACCCCAGATATATCTCAGACGGAAGATTCCCTCCTTCCTAAAAATGGTAGCTAGAAGTGACTGCTCTGCATCTGCAAAACTTCCAAATTAAGTCAAGATAAGTTTGGCCCACTAATATATGTCTTCATACATAATCCATATTGACAACAGTCCTTGTTTCCAGCATTAGGGCCAAATTAATGATAGGGTGTCCTTATTTACTGATTCCTGTCACAGTGTGTGTGTTTTTTTTAAACAGGCTGAACTCAGCAATTCATGAACTTATTGCATTTTGATAAGCATTTTTAAAATCTCTCTAAAATGCAGTCCAATATAATAATGATTCCATTTCCATGAAAATGGACTCATTATTTTATTGGCCAAACTACAGATGTTTTCTGATGATGGCAAAGTCCTGGACATGCTGTGCAGCTTCATATCATACTCTGAAAATGTCTTAAGAGTCTGGGCCAAATCCCATAGTCCTCACTCAGATTTTTTTCAGTCCTCACTTTGAAATAAAAATCAATGTGAGTTTGCCAGTAGGCATTTGCCTAAGTAAGGACAAGTAGAGTGAGGACAAGTAGAGTAAGGAAGACTTGTCTGTGTGTGTATCATCTCCCTAACTCCACCAGACCCTGGCAACCCAAGCATGGCCTTCCAGGCTTCACTCTCTCCATACAGGTTAGCAATAGGCACACACCAAACACCACATCCTGCAACACTCCCTCTGGAGTGCTCAGTCCCTATTCCACTGAAAACTTCAGGGACTCTCATCTTGTCATCATCATCAAAGAACAGAGTTTTGATTGATAGTAAGAATATCGGAAACAAATGATTATATATAAAACAAAATCATAATATGCTCTATAGAACTAAATTTAACTTTCAAGACATTTCCATGTCCATTACAAGATACTTACCCTCACCTCGTTTTCTCAGCATTTTCATTCAGGATAGGTCAAATTCTCCTTTCATGAGATCAAGCCCTCTAGCAGCTTGTCTTCCCAGATTGAGGGATGCCTGGTGTACCTCCATAGCTCCATTTGTATCCCCAAGAGTTGATTGTCTTTACTTGTGAACAGATAACTCCTCTTGTTTTTGTTTTTCCTACTGCACTCACAATCTATTAATTAACAGTTGACTCAATGTGCAAATAGACTTGCACTGTAAGATACACAATGCTCAGTAGTCAGAGAAGGAGATAAATGCCTCCCACCTCTGTCTGGAGAAACCTGTTCTACCTCTGAGTGACCTGCCTTTAACTATCACTGCTTTATGAATGTAATTTTCACTATTGTACATAACTCCTTACACATTATCTGCACATACATTTCACAATGATTAAGATGACCATTGTGACATATGCTTTCAGTGGATGCATTAAATGACCCCTTCTTGTGAAGCCAGAGGATCTCTGTAATCCTAGGTACCCAACGGGCCACAGGACATCAAGTCCTCCCTCCCATTAAGCTACTTAATGCCTCTGTACCTCAGTTTACCTCTCTGTTAAGCAGGAATGGCTGTTGTGAATGCAATTAATGTTTGCAAAGTAGTTTTGTGGTTCTGGGATGAATAGCAAATTATTATTAAGTATAAAGGTGAGTTCTTGCTAGGGCAGAACTGAGATGCCTTGTGACTCTGTGTAGAAACACACATGCTGCCACTGCCTGTACTGTTTCTGTGGATAAATAAAGGAGTTCACACTCCTTTACATAAGCATTACATTAACTAAAAAAAAAGGAGAAATCATCTGCAGAGGAATAGAAGTAATGATCCAAAACATTGTTACTATTTTTTTTCTATTTTCACTGTTCATTTAAGACCATGTTTTTATAACATTTGCAGTGTATATGTCGATATAACAGTATCCCTATTTTTCCTTTTGTTCACATAGTTACATTGTTATTTATGTCCTGTAAATGGTTTAATTAAACTGGGCATTACTGAAAAAGTAGTTAACAAGAACCAATTCGTACTCATTGAGAGAATAATTTAATGGTCATTTAATTATTATTAAGCAGGCTTTGGTTTGAAAAATGCAATATTTCATTTGCTACATTTTCTAAGATGCACAGGAAGTAAACTTCCCTTGACTGTTTACACATAAGCCCCTTTCAGAGAAAACATTGTGCTTTTTCCCTGTGCAGCTGAAATAATTCAATAATATACATATGGAAAGCACTGCTAATGCATTATGGAAGAAATGGTATGTAAGTGCATGCCTTGCTCTGCTAGGATGCATTAGGAATATTCAATTTTCTTATAAAGTGAAATACAAATCATAGTAACAGGATACATCTAACAAGTAAATGCATAGCCATCCACTGATTTTATTTAAGTGTATCTACAAATAGATTGCACTTCAATACACTTAGGTTGCAGAGCTTTATCTCTAAATACTCAGAATATATTACATGACAGGGTAAGTTAGAATAGGCCCACAATCATTGCACGATGAAAGAACGGTTGATCTATCTGTGATCATATGGGGCCCATTAGGATATGCAAATACATCTGTCAGGAGAATTGCAGGGTCACTGATATAACAGAATTGGGGAATTGGTGCATTCCCTTGATCTTTACAGATCATTTGTTAATAAACTGAAAATGCAAAAAACATTATTGTAAATTAAGATCTGAAGTAAAAATCAAGACAGCAAGGGAAAAAACACCTTTCTAATCTGTAACTGAAAAGACTGTGCTGAATGGCAAGACCAGATGCTGTAGATTAAGCACACACTACACAAAATCGACAATTATCTTTGTTTTGACACCTTTTCTTCCCTTAGTCCTTTTGGTACCACTTGTCAAAAGCTTCCTGCTACAAAGATTTCAAACAAATATATTTTCTGGCAACTTGCTTAGGATATTCTTTTATAGACAGAATGGTATCAGACTGGTCTACACTGGGGCGGGGGTGCGGTCCAAACTAAGATATGCAACTTCACGCTATTTGCGTAAGTCGAAGTATCTTAGTTCGACTTACCTGGCCATCCTCACGGAGGCGAGTCAACTGCCACAGCGCCCTCGTCGACTGCGCTTACTCCTCCTGTCAAGGTGGAGCATGGGCATCTATTAGCAGATCGATTTCTCGCATCCAGACGAGACGCGATAAATCGATCCCCAATACATCGAACACTATCCACTGATCCGGCAGGTATTATAGACGTACCCTAATTCTATACCTTTCTCATATTGATAGGCTATTCATTTCCATTCATTTTAAAAGGCTGTCTATCAAGACATATATCTTTCTTTGGAATGAGTAAAGACTGCAGACAATGGTAATTAAGATTCTGAGCACACTTTATTCTTGGCTTGGTTGATTAAATATCTTGAATTTCTTCTTTATTTACCAAGAATTCTTTCTATATTTCAGCTCACTAATTGTCAAGGCTTACTAGACTGGCACTGCTCCCCTTTGATTGAAAGATAATATTCAGTGGGAAGAAACAAACCAGGCAAGAAAAAGCTGGGCCCTGACACAGCAGGCATTGTTTAATTTGGCTCTCTGAGGCCTATCACAAATCCTCCTCAGTCTGTGCTGTTGTAAAGCTTACCAGTCTGGAAACAAGCAAATGAAGAAAGGAAATTTCATTTCTGGTTATTTAGTTTTTTACACAAAGGATGACATGCACTTTTCTGAGCATCTGCCTTTGCTTGATTAGGTAGCTGTTAAGTCTGTGGCTTTTTCTAAGCCTCTTTGATCTGATGGCTTCATAATATTGATTATATTAAAAACACACCTGTGAGGGCCATACGTGCATTCATGAGAACAGAAACAAAGAGCAAAACAAAACATTAGGGCTGCACATTAAAGTGTAAAGTGAAATTAAATTAGCAAATGGCCCTTTATTAGCACCAGATTATGCATCTAGTTTTCAAACAAAAGGAACAGAAACCATTTAAGCATTCATATTCTGATCTGTGTGCTTGAATTCAGAATTCATCAGCTTTGCACCAAAAACACTTTGCATGATGTGATATACGTTTTTTGACAGACTGTACTCACCACAGCTAAATGTGGTGACTCTCTCCCTGGGCAGCAGGATCCAGAAAAGTGTGTTTGTTTCCTGTACAGTAGAGAACCTCCTGTCCCCCATTGATTGGGAGAGGGTGAGTTGGACTCCTTACGATCCTGGGAGTTGATAACTAAACTCTTTCTTGCCCCCCTTCCCCAATTCCACATGCAAGAGCATGTGCAGTGGGGGAGGATAGCCAGAGACACATGTGCAGGGGTTAAGAGAAGCCCAGAGGCAGTCCACTGCAGCTGCAACAGGAGTATCAGGATACAGAAGACAAAGGGCTAGTGGTTCCTGGCAAGGGCATGGGGAATCATTGGCCTCCCCCTACCACAAAGTAATGAATGGATGCCCCCTTGTGGCGGGGGGGGGTGCATAAGCTCCCCATACCACACAGAAATGTGGGGGTGCTTGTTGGGGAGCAGTGTTCCCCTACTGCAGAGTGAGAGAGGTCTGAGAAGGTGTGGGGCCACGCTGGCTGTGTTCCTCTCACCACAGAATTGTGAATGGGGCACCTGGGAGAAGGGTGTGTCTGTGATTTCTCCACAAACATAAAGATGTGAGAAACAGGAAAGAGAATAGGAGAGAAATTCTGACCTGAGATTCTGCAGCACCTAGTGTCCAGACATTGAAGACCAAGCAAGAAACCCCATTATTATCCTGCAGGCAGGAGGGATAAGGATGCAGATGGGATGGTGAACATCACCACACCCAATAGTAATAATGGAAACTGTGACAAAGGCCACGTCTACACTACAGGATAATATCGAATTAGCTAAAATCGGTTTTATAAAACTGATATTATAAATTCGATTTCATGCGGCCACATTAGGCACAGTAATTCGGCGTTGTGCGTCCATGGTCCGAGGCTAACGTCGATTTCTGAAGCGTTGATTGTGGTACTCTCATAGTATCCCCAATTCCCACAGTTCCCGCCCTGGATCTGGGGAATCACTATTGTCGCGGTGTTCTGGAAAGCATCATCATTCGCTTCTCCGGAAAAAAATACACGAATCCTTTCGCCGTTTTTTCCCTGGATTGCCCTGCGACGCAAGCACGGCAACCGGACCCATCAGCTTTTTTTCCAGCACGTAGTGTGTACTGGATCCGCGAGATAGAGGCGATACCCGTCGCAACAGCAGATGCACTTGCTTTTGCAATGATAGAGAGATGTCAGTGGTTCTGTACCACTAACGCGGAGAAACTGGCAATGAGAGTTGCCGGTATCTCCCCTGACTGGCGCTGCATCATATGCCCTGGTCGAAATCGGCGTGGCGCAAGGGGGGGGGGGGGCGGGGTGGGGGCAAAAGCATTGGGATTGACTCACTGACGAGTAATCCCCTTTATGTTCTAAAAATAGATCAGTCTGCTAGAAAGGGCAGTGTATTAGAGGCCAGTGTATCAGATGCAGCAGCTGCCCTTGCAGTATCACAGGGTGTGCCCCTGCACAACCCCCTTACCGTCCCTCCTCCCCATAAATTCCTGGGTACGGTGGCATGCCCCCATTTGTGTCATGAAGTTATTAAAGAATGCAGGATAAGAACAAGACCTTGTTAGTGAGATAAAGAGGGAGAGCAGCCTCCGGCTAATGACAGTCCAGCAGTACAGAATCTTTTCTTACACAGGACAGGAGGGCTATAACTCAGCCCCCAGTACATAGGAAGACAGTTACCACCGTTCGGTACATCTCAGGGAGTAACGGGAGTCATTCCCATTTACCCTGGCGCCCGCCACCTCACGTGAGGACCGACACTCATCGCGCTGATGCAAGACGGATAGTCATATGTAACGCTACACCTGGGAGAAGGAGTGGATACTGCGCTCACGCTGGCATCGCCGTCTACAGGCATTCCAGACCAATAGTTAATGAAAGAATAAGAAGGATTTCTTCCCTTTCTTTACGGGGTGTGGGGAACGAGGGAGCTATTCCTAACTACGCAGACACTGTTTGAACCTACAGAATTGGAGCGCAGCAAGAAGCAAATAATTTTCTCGAGACTGTGGGATGTGGGATAGTCTGAGCCCAGACCCCCTCCACTCCATGAACTCCATTGGTCTTGGCTCCCATTACTTGCAGCAGGCGCTGCCTATCCTGGATATTTTTTTCAATGCTTGGTCTTTTCCGTTTTGGTATCGAATGTTCTCATCAAGTTTGTCTCCCCATTACAGTCGATCAGACTAATATCTCCCTGTAGTGTCATGCTGTGTGCTTTTTTTGGGATTTGTAAGCTGTATTTTCGCCACCTCGTGGCGTGATCTATGTAGTTGTCCACGCTGGGTAATTCTAGGAATTATATCAAAGTTTGGGTCTTTCTGTTACTGCGCGTGCTATCCAATCGTTATTTCTTGTCAGTAATGTCATGTGGTGCTGCTGTGTTTATATTTCCGTTCTTTGCAGGTTAAATACGCGATTTCTCGTCCACTAAAGTAATTCTAAGTTTTTATTATGAGATATGCGTATTCTTCTAAGTTATGGTGAATACAGAAATTCGATTAAAGATCCTTATATTCGATATAAAGGGCGTTGTAGTGTGGACGGGTACAGCGTTAAATCGATTTAAACTCGTAGTGTAGACCAGGCCAAAGAGCAAGTGGCTGTGGCTAAGAACTAGGCCAATACTGAGAAACAAACATTTGGGAAACAGAGACATGGCTCAAAATAGCTGTAGCTAAGAAACTGTGGCCAAGATTACAGCAGAAATTGGGGGCCAAAATTGGGGAAATTGAGGCCCAATCTAATGTGACTGTGGCCAAGATTCTAGTGGAAATTGGGAAAACTGGGAGAGCCCTATGTTGCTGCAGCTAAGAGACCAGCCAAAATTGGGGTAACTGAGACATGGAGTCTATGACACTGGTGCAGCAACCGTGAGGCTGTGGCCTATAATCAAGGACCCTTTACAGATGGTGGCCATGGATATTGGGGGACATCTAGGTCAAGGGAACCTGACTGACAGAACAAAGATTGGGCAGAGAGAGGAAGCTGTCCTTAAAGAAGGGAGATGGTTTCCTCATACACACAGAGCCCAGAGACTGACCGCAAGATGCCATAACAGAGGAAAAGGGGGACATGTCTGTGTCTGCTGTGGATAAACTCCATGAAATCACCAGACTCTTCAAAACAAGCACTGCTTCCCACCAACCTTCAAATGTGCCTTTGGAGCGGTCGGCCCCTGTTCCACTGATGCTCACTGAACTCTCAAATTCACTATTCCCAAAGGAATAATACACAGACTCAACTCGATTGTCCTTTTACTTAGCACACAGCACTTAGATATATGTATAGTGAAAACAATACTGAGTTTATTATGAAAGAACAGAGATCCAAATGATAGAGAGTGATAATTTTGGAAACAAATGGTTACATATCAAACAAAATCATAACACACTCTTCAGAGCCTAAACTTAACTAACAAGGCATTCCCCTATTTCCTTTTCCACAGTGTTTTCAACCAGTTTGTCTGAGATCCTTCTCACAATTTCAAGCTCACTGGTGGCTTGTCGTCACAGATTGAAGAAATGAAGGTATACCTCCACACTCCTCACTTATGCCCCCCCCCCAATTCATTTTCTTTAGATGTCAACAGGATTCCCCTCTGCTACTTCACTTCTTCCTGTAAATTCTCTCTATGAATCTTTCACATTCTTTCACTAGCATTCAGCTCAGACTGTAAATGGATGAACAGTGTGAACCATACAATACTTAATTTACATGTAAACAGACCAGTAGATAAACATTACTTTGCCTGAAATAAAACCTGCTTTTCACCTTTTTGGTGACCAGTCCCTAGAGTCATAGCTTAAGATAACAAGTTTCTATATATACATACTCCTTAAACAATAACTCCTTACACAACATCCCTACATATTTTTTGCCATTATTACACTGACCAGTGTGATGCAGGCTTTCATTATAGACCTCAAAGGACATGCATTTGGTGAACTTGGGGATCTATACATCACTACGTAAACCTGTGTCTTCTGCCAGTTGGCATTCAGAGGTTCTTGGGTCATTGCATCACATAAAATGTTGCCTGAAAAACTAGACCAACACAAAATTAACATAGTGCACATTAAATATATTAAAAACTGGCTAACTCGTAGGTCTTAATATTGCTGTAAATGGGGAATCATTATCAAGTGTGAGTGTTTTCAGTGGGGTTCTCCAGGGATCAAGTCTTGACCCTAATCTATTTAACATTTTGATCAAAGACCTGGAAGAAAACATCAAATCATCACTGATAAAGTTTGCATTTAACACTCCCCTAATTGTTGTGTCAAATAACAAAGAAGGCAGGTCACTGATACAGGATATTCTGGGACACTTCAGAAGATGGATATAAGCAAATGATACTTGTTTTAATATGGCTAAATGTAAATGTACACAGAGTGGGGGACTCTATCCTGGGGCCTGGTCTACACTTTGGGTTTATACCGAATTTAGCAGCGTTAAACCGAATTAACCCTGCACCCATCCACACAACGAAGCCCTTTATATCGATATAAAGGGCTCTTAATATCGATATCTGTACTCCTCCCCGATGAGGGGAGTAGCTCTAAAATCGGTATTGCCATGTCGGAATAGGGTTAGTGTGGCCACAATTCGACGGTATTGGCCTCTGGGAGCTATCCCACAGTGCATCATTGTGACAGCTCTGGACAGCAATCTAGAGTCGGATGGACTGGCCAGGTAGACAGGAAAAGCCCCTCGAACATTTGAATTTCATTTCCTGCTTGCCCAGCATGGAGAACTGATCAGCAAAGGTGACCATGCAGAGCTTATCAGTACAGGTAACTATGCAGTCTGAGAATCAAAAAAGAACTCCAGCATGGACCACAAGGGAGGTATTGGATCTGATCGCTATATGGGGAGAGGATTCTGTGCTAACAGAAGTCCATTCCAAAAGACGAAATGAAAAAACATTTAAAAAAGTTTCCAAGGCCATGATGGAGAGAGGCCACACCAGGGACTCAGTACAGTCTGTGTGAAAGTTAAGGAGCTCAGACAAGCCTACCAGAAAACCAAAGAAGCAAACGGAAGGTCCGGGGCAGGGCCGCAAAAATGCCACTTCTCCGCTGAGCTGCATGCAATTCTAGGAGGGTCCCCCACCACTACCCCACCCCTGTCTGTGGATTGCGAGGAGGGGGAAATCTTAGCCTTGCCTGAGGATTCTGTGGATGGGGAAGATGAGGAGGAGGACGAGCTTGCAGAGAGCACACAGCACTCCATTCTCCCCAAGAGGAGCTTTTTCTCAGGCTGACAGAAGTACCCTCCCAGCCTTCCCAAGCCACTATCCCAGACAATGATGCCATGGAAGGGACTTCTGGTGAGTGTACCTTTGTAAATATAAAACATGGTTTAAAAGCAAGTGTTTTTAATGATTAATTTGCCCTGAGGACTTGGGATGCATTCGCGGCCAGTACAGTTACTGGAAAAGTCTGTTAACATGTCTGGGGATGGAGCAGAAATCCTCCAGGAACATCTCCATGAACCTCTCCTGGAAGTACCCCAAAAGCCTTTGCAGGGCAGCTTTATTCCATCCTCTGTGGTAGGACACTTGACCACGCCATACATGTAGCAACTAATCTGGTATCATTGCATGACAAAGCCTAGCTGCGTATGGTCCTGGTGTTTCCTGGCATTCAAGCAACATCCGTTCTTTATCTCACTATGTTATCCTCAGGAGAGTGATATCGTTCATGGTAACCTGGTTGAAATACAGGAATTTAATTAAGGGGACAGAGATGGTTGGGCTGTTTGCCTGTGGCTTAAAAGAAATCCTTCCCTGCATTTAGCCAAGCAGAGGGAGTATGGGGGTGTTATTGGCGCTGAACTTTTTTGTGTTTGGCTAGCTGGGATCTTCCCTGCTACCAGCCACATGATGGGGGGGAGTTTGGCTAGCAGCGATCTTCCATGATACCAGCCACGCGGTGGGGGGAGAGGTAAAGCGATCATCCCAGAGAATTGGATGGGGGCGGTTCTGATGCTGCACGTTAACAGGAAAGAAGCAGCACTCAACGGGCTTTGCTTGCTATTTGGGAAAGGAGGGCGCTGGATTTATGAAGGCTGCAGAAGACAATGCCTTACCATGGCCGCATGCAAGCTGAATTCTGATGCCCTGACCTGCATCTGTGATCTCTAACACCAAAGCCACAGGCATTCAATATTAAGATGCAAAATGCGACTTTGTAGTGAGATCACATGTGCTATGTAAGGTGAATAGTGTTGTTCACCGTGAAAGAGTATAACCATTGTTCTGTAAAATGTATCTTTTTAAATACTTCTCTTCCTTTTTTCCCTCACTCATGTAGCTGCAAATTTTTCAACTCTCCCTCCTCCATCCTGAAGGCTATCTCAGATAAGATGGCGGAAAAAAAACCACGAGATGAAATGTTCTCGGAAATCATGGAAGCGACCCGCAATGAAAGAACTCATCTGAATGAGTGGAAGGAGGTGGTATCAAAGTTTAGGAAAGATGCCAGTGACTGTGAGGACAGAAGGGACCAACATGAGGATAGGAGAGATGCTCGAGATGAGAAGTGGCGGCAGGAAGATCTGAGGTGTCGGGATGCAACTTTGGGGCTGCTGTGTGATCAAATGGACATGCTCCGGCATCTGGTGGAGCTTCAGGAACAGCAGAAGGATCACAGAGTGCCACTGCAGCCCCTGTATAACCATGCTCCCCCCTCACCATATTCCTTAGCCTCCTCACCCACGAGATGACTAAGAACGAATGGGGGGAGGCTCTGTGCACTTGCCCATTCCACCCCAGAGGACAGCCCAACCACAAGGCTGTCATTATTTTGAATTTTTTTTAGTGGCCTTTTCCTTCCCTCCTATCCTCCTCCCAAACCCCACCCAGGCTACCTTGTCAGTTCTCTCCTTCTTTTTATAATTAATTAATAAAGAATGCATGATTTTTAAATGAAAGTAACTTTATTTCCTTAGGAAGCAAGCGGTACTCAAAGGGGGAGGGTGGGTGGCTTACAAGGAATAAGTCAATTGTGTGTGTGTGGGGGGGTTCATTAAGAAGAAACAAATACAACATTCACACCGTACCGTGGCCCATGATGAAACTGGTTTTCAAAGCCTCTGATGCGTACCACTTCCTGGTTTGCTCTTCTAATCGCCCTGGTATCTGGCTGCACGTACTCAGCGGCCAGGTGATTTGCCTCAGCCTCCTACCTCACCATAAAGGTCTACCCCTTACTCTAACAGAGATTGTGGAGCACACAGCAAGCAGCAATAACAAGAGGGACATTGGTTTGGCTGAGGTCTGAGCGAGTCAGTAATGTGTGCCAGCGCACCTTTAAATGGCCAAATGTACATTCTACCACCATTCTGCACTTGCTCAGCCTGTAGGTGAACAACTCCTGACTACTGTCCAGGTTGCCTGTGTACTGCTTCATGGGCCATGTCATCAAGGGTTAGGCTGGGTCACCCAGGATAACTACAGGCATTTCAACATCCCCAACTATTAATTTCTGGTCTGAGAAGTAATTCCCTTGCTGCAGTCGTTTAAACAGAGTAGTGTTCCTGAAGACACGAGTGTCATGAACCCTTCGCGGCCGTCCCACGTGGATGTTGGTGAAACGTCCCTTGTGATCCACCAGTGCTTGCAGCATCATGGAAAAGTACCCCTTTCGGTTTACGTACTGGGTGCCCTGGTGCTCTGGTGCCAAGATAGGGATATGGGTTCCATCTATCGCCCCACCACAGTTAGGGAATCCCATTTCAGCAAAGCCTTCCACTATGACCTGCACATTTCCCAGAGTCACAACCTTTCGTAGCAGCAGCTTAATGATTGCTTTGGGTACTTGCATCATAGCAGCCCCCACAGCAGATTTGGCCACTCCAAATTGATTCCTGACTGACTGGTAGCTGTCTGGTGTTGCAAGCTTCCAGAGGGCTATAGCCACTCACTTCTCAACTGTGAAGGCTGCTGTCATCTTGGTATTCTGGGGTTTCAGGGCAAGGGAAAGCAAGTCACAAAGTTCCATGAAAGTGGCCTTACACATGTGAAAGTTTCGCAGCCACTGGGAATCATGGAGCACTGCAACACTATGCAGTCCTATCAGTCTGTCCTTGCTTCCCCAGCCCAAAATTGACGTTCCATGGCTAGAACCTGCCCCATTACCAGCATGATCTCCAAAGAGCAGGGACCCGCGTTTTGAGAGAATTCTGTGCCCATGTCCTCATGACTCTCATCTCCGTGCTGCCGTAGCCGCCGCCTCCTCACCTGGTTTCACATGTCCTGGTTCAGCATAGACTGCACAAGAATGTGCGAGGTGTTTACAACATCCATGACTGCTGTCTTAAGCTGAGCAGGGTCCATGCTTGCTGTCCTATGGCATCTGCACAGTTCACCCAGGAAAAAACGTGCAAAAGAGTTGTCTGCTACTTGCACGGAGAGAGGGGTGAGACTGTACTCAGAACCACCCGCGACAACGTTTTTTGCCCCATCATGCACTGGGATCTAAACCCAGAATTCCAGTGGGTGGGGGAGACTACAGGAACTATGGGATAGCTATGGGATAGCTACCCACAGTGCAACACTCCGGAAATCGACACTAGCCTCGGTACATGGACACACACCGCCAAATTAATGTGCTTAGTGTGGACGTGTGCACTCTACTTTATACAATCTGTTTTAAAAAAACGGTTTCTGTAAAATCAGAATAATCCTGTAGCGTAGACATACCCTGGGAGACAGTGCCTCTGAAAAATGATTTGTGATGAGTGGTCGATAAGCAGTTGACCATGATCTCCCAGTATTACCCCTTGGCCAAAAGAGCTAATGCAATCCGGGAATGCATAAACAGAGGAATCTCCAGTAGGAGCAGAGAGGTCTCTTTAGCTCAATATATGGCACTGGTGTGATTGCTGTTGGAATACTATGTCCAGTTCTGATGTCCACAGTTCAAGAAGGATGTTGATAAATTGGAAAGGGTTCAGAGAAGAGCTTCAAAAATGATTAAAGGATTAGAAAACATGTCTTATAGAGAAAAACTCAATTTGCTCGATCTACTTAGCATAATAAAGAAAAGGTTGAAGAGTCACTTGATTATAGTCTATAAGTACCCTCATGTCCTGTATACATACCTGCATTTAATAATGGGCTCTTGGGTCTAACAGAAAAGCTACAACATAGTCCAATGGCTGGAGCTGAAACTAGTCAAATTCAGACTGTAAATAAGGCATACTTTTTTAACAATGAGGATAATTAACAACTTGGACAATTTACCAAGGATCATGGTGGATTCTCCAACAGTGGCAATTTTTAAATGAATTTGATTTTTTTGAAAAGGTATGCTATAGTCGAAAACAAATGATTTTGGAGACAGTTTGCAAGAGGTCAGTCTAGACTATCATAGAGGTTGCTTCTGGCCTTGGAACGTATACATCCAAGAACTTCAAATCACTTTGAAAACCTGTATCCTCTTGCACCTCTTTTACGATTAAGCAGAGAGAAAAACTCTAATATCCTTCTGGACTCATCAGCACAAACTCACATTTACCTCAGTCCAAGGCAATGAAAAAAAACAGAAGGAAGTCCATATCTAAACTTAACTTGCACACTCTAATTCAAGGAATACCTAAGGAACACTAGCTCCCCATCTGGATGGAAGAGCATTACAGATCCTTGTGCTTCTTCCCCTAAATATAGGGGAATGAAATCCTGGCTCCACTGAAGTCTAAGACAAAAACCCCATTGACTTCAATAGGTTTAGGATTTTATCCTGAATAATTATATTTAGAGGTATTCCTATAAAGAGGGAGATATTACAAAAATAAACAAACACCACCTACCCCCACCACACACACAGTACATTAAAAATAGCCTGAGCTGCAATTGCAGGATAGCAGTAAACAGCAGTTGCAGGGTAGCAAGTTGGGTACAAGTAAAAGGAGGGTGTCATGGGAGAAGTCTTTTTTTTTTTTTTTTTGTGAGTAGGAGTCTTTTATAATACGACATGGAGTTAGTTTGTATGTGTAATGCATGTACAACTAGAGCGTAGGATGAATGCATATTATAAATCAAATAAATAACCTACATAATTAAAGAAACTGAAATACAGCTGACACTGATTTTACTCCATTGTAGAGAATCTGGCTCCATCTTCAGCATCTAGAGTGTTCTAGTCTATTTATCTTTCTTACAATTTCCTACATCAACTTTTCAAAATCTGGACCTATACACCACTAAGCCTGCTCAAAAATATTGATTTCCCTTTGTTGCAAAGGGAATAAATTCTCAATTACAAAGTATGGGCTTGCTGTGGGTACTACTGTGGCAAAATTATTGATTTCATTGTAAATCTAATAGCACACAGCTTGCAGAGCTTGGCTAATATGGGTAAAAAAAATCCAGCCTACAGTGTTTTATACAAATTCATTCCTATGAGATCAACCCCCACTTCTCATGGATATTTGGGTTTGTGCAGAATATGTGGTTAACTGACTTATGCTTATATTTACATGTCTGAGTTGAGCCTGAAACCCATTTTTATTTTGGTTCAGATATCTACCTTAGCTATTCACATTGCCCTACCTGTAAAGCAATTTTGATATCAAGAATATAAAATGTGCTATTGAAAACCAAATTTTATCACATTATTTCTGAAGTACTGCAGCCTAAACCTGTGTTTCGGGTTACTTTAGTGGTATAGCACAAGTGCTTCATGATTCCATGCAGGAGATTTGACTGCAAGACCTAAGCTCAGAAGCTTAATTCCCTGGGAGAGTGCCAAAGGTGGCACTTATACCTGCAGGAGTGAGAGGATTCTGAGCTTCTGAAACAGTTCCTATCATTGAACTGAGAGCCATTCCATTCAAAATGTTTCACAGATCAAAGGAGGCAAAGAGGCCTGGTAATATAGCTAAGCTCTTGGAAATCTTGTGAGACTGAAGGAACCCTGTTTCAGATGGCGTGTGGGTGTTCAGGGACTGAGCTATTCTGTTCTTATTCACAGATATTTGATGAACTGGCATTTTTGTTTGAGTGCTCCTTTAAATGTGCTTGGCACACCAGAAACAAAGAAAGAGTCTGTTCTGCTCTAAAGAGAATATAGAATATAGTCTGTCTATACTGCAATCATGGGGGCTGATTCTAGCTTTAATCTAGCTAGATCAGGTACTGGAGAATGAAGCTGCAGCAATGTGAACTTCAGGGTGGGATTTAAAAGCGCATCCAAACCCTGGGTAATTATATAAACAGCTAGCCTGCACTGAAGCATGAGCCTTCATGGCTTCACTGCTCCAGTACCTGAGCTTGGTAGATTATAGCTGGCTCAGGCATGTCTTTTTGAGATGCAGTCATATCTTGTGATTGTGGTGTAGACATAGACTTAGATTCATCATGACACATTTAGTGATGCACATAAGCAGACAAGGAGGTGAAAGGAAGATCACTGTGTGGCAATCATAGATCACAGTTTCTTAGTGAGGCATGTATATCTTGTTAGTTTTGTTACTTATTTTAATTTTTTTCCAGAGTATTACTGCTACTGAAAGCCTATCAAGGACATTGAAACACATGAATACAATTGGATGCCAGGATCCTTAAAGTCATAGGAAGGTGTGCCAGAGTAAGGACTTTAACATCCTGATGAGAGGGAAAATACCAAAAAAGCCCACCACAGCAGCATTTAGCTTCAGAAAGAGGAATTGCACAAAAATGATGAAGCTAGTGTACAGTAACAAGAGTGAAATGCCTGCAAGCTGCATGGAACCTTTTTTAAAAAACACCATAATAGAGGCTCAAACGATATGTATACCCAAATTAGAAAAACAAAAAAAACATAGTAAGAGGGACCAAAACAGTTCCACTGTGGCAAACCAAGAGAGTAAAAAGAAGTTGTTAGAGACAAGAAAGCATCCTTTAAAAATTGGAAATAAAATCCTAGTGAGGAAAATAGAAAGAAGCATAAATTATGGCAAGTAAAGTGTAAAAGGATAATTAGGCAGCCCCCCAAAAAATTTGAAAAGCAACTAGCAAAAGACACAAAAACTCACAGCAAAAAATGTTTTAAGTTAATCAAAAGAAGGAAGCTTGCCGAACAATCAGTGCGCAACTCAAGGAACACAAGGCCACTGTGGAGAAGCTAAATGAATTATTTTCATCAGTCTTCACAGCAGAGGATGTAAGGGAGATTCCCACACCTGAGCCATTCTTTTAGATGATGAATCTGAGGAACTGTCCCAGATTGAGATGTCAGTACAGGAGGTTTTGGAATAAATTGATAAATTAAATATTAATAAAGCACCAGGAGCAGATGGTGTTCGCCCAACAGTGCTGAAGGAACTCAAATATGAAATTGCAGAACTACTAACTGTGGTATGTAACCTATTGCTTAAATCAGCCTCCAGATGACTGAAGGATAGCTAATGTGACACCATTTTTTTAAAAAGTCAGCAGAGGTGATCCAGGCATTTACAGGCTGGTAAGCCTGACTTCAGTAGCAGGCAAACTTGGTTGAAGTGATAATAAAGAGCAGATTTATCAGACACATAGATGAACATGATTTGTTGAGGAAATGGCAACAAGGATTCTGTAAAGGGAAATCAAGTCTCAACTATTCTTTGAGGGGTTGGGGGGGTCAACAACACGTGGACAAGAGTGATCTAATGGAGATAGTGTACTTCAAAAGCCTTTGACAAGGCTTACCAAAGGCTTTTAAGCAAAATAAGGTGTCATGTGATAACATGGGAGGTCCTATCATGGATCAGTAACTGGTTGAAAGTCAGTAAACAAAGGCTATGAATAAATGATAAATTTTTAGGTTTGAAGAGAGGTGAACAGTACTGTCCCCTTGGGATCTGTACTGGGACCAGTGCTGTTCAACGTGTTCATAAATGATCTGGAGAAAGGGATAAACAGCGAGGTGACAAAACTGGTAGACAATACAAACAAAATTACTCAAGATGATTAAGTCTAAAGCAGACTGCAAAGAGTTACAAAGGGATCTCACAAAACCTGGTGATGAGACAACAAAATGGCAGATGAAATTCAATGCTGATAAATACAAAGTAATGCATATTGGAAAACATAATCCCAAATGTACATAGAAAATGATGGGATCTAAATTAACTGTTACCATTTAAGAACGATCTTCTAGTCATCATGGCTAATTCTCTAAAAATATCACTTGATTATTACTTGATGATTACCTGGTCTGTTCATCCCCTCTCGGGCACCCAGCATTGGCCGCTGTCGGCAGACAGGATACTGGGCTAGATGGACCTTTGGTCTCACCCAGTATGGCCTTTCTTATGTTCAAAGAACTAACGGGCAAGGTTCCATGTTTCTATTAGCTGCTCCTTGTTTTACGCCTGATCTAGAGTGGCAAGGAAGTATGCAGTTGAAATGTCTATCTTGGATACAGTAAGAGGATTTCCAAGAGACAAGAGCAGTCAGTGCCATAATCCACTTTCTTTTTTTTTCTTTACCAAAAATTTGCAACCTTTCCACTGATTATTGATTATTTATCTTCCTGTTTTAGAATTTTGTATGACATTGGGACTATGAATTTCAAAGGATCGAGCCTTGAAATTGCTCTTAGAGTCACATGACTTATAATCCACCTTCTAAGAAACAGAACAGAAAATTTGTGAAATGAAAAGGAATTTCTTAGGTCAAATTACAGGGGTTAATCAAAGTTTCTGTCTGTTAATTCTACATCCATTACAATGTTAATTAATTTATTATTTTTTAAATCATTGTTTCTTGGCTACCTCATAATACTGAAACCAATCTTCAATTTTATCAGATGCAAGATTTCCAAATTATTTGGTAGCTTCAGGTAACATAAGTCAATTAAATTTGTGCATAGTGATCTTTACTTTTGGGATTCTCCCCTCCAAGCCCTTCAATTTCCCAATATCTCTTTAATCTATTTGGTAATTAAGGTTTATATTGCTAAATCTTTCAGGATTTGCTATAAAGTTTGCTACCACTCAGGCAAGTAGTAGCCTCCTAAGAGACACATTGTTGGTATGAGAGAATATCTTAATCCCAAAACTCTAAAATCTAGAAGACAGGCTTCTATCAATCCCTTTTTTCACGCCAAGTTTCCTGTAAGCAACACTTTTCATCCTTGGTAATGAAGGAAGTGATAGACTAAGTCAAATCAAATGATTTGTTAGAAACCATGCATCTACGTTGGCTTGTAATTCGTAGAGCATCAAGATGTAAGTGTTCATGTATGCCTCTTTCTTGTTCAAGGGAAATAGTAGGAATTTTAATTTAAAATTTGCTAAACAACAGAAAGCTAGTAATTAACTCTGCCTGATGCATGCTCTCTCCATAGGAACTTGATCTATGTGTGTGTGTGTGTGTGTGGAGGGGGGATTGATAAGAATTCAGCCACAGTTTCTCACTCTGCTAATTTGTACATGTGTGTATTAATAGTTCACAAAGATGGATTTGTCATTTCTTCAGATATTCATGTACTGTATTGTAAAACAATCTGTAAGGTAGCATTGCATTGCCAGCCTAGTCTATAGAGCATCTTTTCTCCTGACACATGAATGTGGCACAATTCCTGGTACTGGTATTGTATTCTTCAAAATAAATTCTTTATCTTACCACTAAGTATTTATCCTATGTTAATGAATTAATTAAACTATAGAAGGTGAGAGTGAGGAGATCATGCTAAAGGGGTCTCAGCAGAACAGAGCTATCTTTTTCTATTTGTATCCTTTAGCAAATCGCTGGGGTCAAAATATCTGGTCTGTGCTCAGAACTGTGTAACTGAAGTTTCTCAAGATACATAACATTTTAGGACTGCATCTCTGTCACCCTTTATAACCATTGAACAAGTTGTGATGTTCTCAAGATTGATCTAAGACTGATCTGTCAGCTGTAGCCAGTAAGGAGAAAAATAATTTCAGAACCACAGGTGTGTAATTCTCCTTTTCCACTTGCAAGGTTTTTAAAGACATTGTTATTTTTTCAGCATTGTCATTTGAAGGTGGTTGAGTAAATTTTGTAATTTTGTAAATTCTCATGACAATTTTGCTAGGCTAAGTTTGTGTATGAATGAAGCAGTCCATTTCACTAGCATCTCTTGCACCTAAGCACAATTTGACATTATGTAAATGTAATAGAAAAGGGAGAGTTTTTTCTTATATACTCATCTGATCCAATATGTTTAAATAGCTCACTCAGACCTACCTAAGAAATGGGAGTTACTGAACTTTCCCTGCACCTCCTTTCCACTTCTCCCAGCTGCTGGTGACATCTGCTCTAATCTGGTCCCCAGCACATATCCACACCCATAGACGGCAGGTTATATATGTTTGTGGCCTCGGGCTCCAGAAATATTCAGGGCTGTGAGCCATGCTCTAGCAATATTTGGAGCTGGATCTCTCCCCTGGCCCTGCCTGTATAGGGCCCTGGCCCCTGAGGATCTCCCCCACTCCTGCCGCGTTCCTGCCTGGAGCGGGTCCTGGCCTCTGCCTGTCAACCCCTGCCCCCCAGTGCGCCCCCCACCGTGGGTCTCCCCACCCCGCCGCGTCCCTGCCTGCTTCTGCTGGCGGAGCAGAACTGCTGTCTGCTGCCCCAGGCTCCTAGCGCCTGTCATCCACTAATGGCAATGCAGGCTGCCCTTACCCTGCCCTTCTGCCCTAGCCCTGAGCCTCTCCAACACCTCAAACCCCTCATCCCCAGCCAGAGCCCTCATCCCTCTGCACCCTAATCCTCATCCCCAGCCAGAGCCCTCATCTCCCTGCACCCTAATTCTCATCCCCAGCCAGAGCCCTCATCCCTCTGCACCCTAATCCTCAGCCCCCATCCCCCTGCACTCTAATCCTCAGCCCCAGCCAGAACCCTCCCCGCACGCCTAATCCTCTGCCCAAGCCATTGAGCCCCCCCCAGCACAAAGCCTTCATCCTCACCCCAACCCTCATTCCCCTGCACCCTATCCTTGCCCGCAGCTAAGTGCACTGAAACCCCTCCTCCTTCTTCCTAACCCCTTACCCCCAGCCGACCTCGCACCCAAACTCCATCGCAGCCTGCACCTCACCCTCACTGCACGCCCACCCCGCCCTAGCCAAAACCTGCACCAAGGCCAAATCCTCTCACCGATGACGCGCACCCCCTCACCCCTCCTACACCCACCACCCAGCCCAGAGCCTGCACCCTCATCTTCCTCTACATCAACTACTAGCCGACGCACCCAAACTCCGCCCAAAGCCCAGCCTCCCCCTCCTGCACACCCACTCCTTTCCCAGCCCGCACACTACCCAAACCCAAATCCTTCCCCCAAAAGCCTGCACCCTAATCCCCAGCCCAGGACCTGCACCCCAGACCTCCCCCCTGAAACCCCACCCAGAGCCTTAGGCAGGTGGAGGCAGAGCTTGAGGGGGCGGAGTTGGGGGGGCGGGTTCTGGGCACCACCAAAATTTCTACAAACTTGCCTCCCATGTCCACACCTACCTCTCCCTATTAGCATCTCTGCCTCTATTGCATGCTTTATTTTATCTTAGCCTATTCCTATCCCCTGCTCCATCTCTTTCCTGTGAAATTATTGAACCAGCAGATTTCAGATGAAGGAAAGAGTTACTCTTGTGTACAACTCACTGCATACTTTAGTGATGTGCAAGTTATTGATGAAATTCCACTGTTATCAGAGTTGATCTCCAAAAACAATTTAGCCTGATAAACCTTTTAATTTAGCTTATCACCAAACCACCACTGAATAAAAGTTAGAAAAGTATTCTCATATGACACAAAGCAAAATAAAAAATTAAAATAAACACATTTGATCTCCCAAAGGGTGAAGGGGAGCTATAGGAATCCACTCTTGGGAAAATATTATCTAGGACTCCAGTCCTGATTGTTGATTCAGTGGAACTGCTCCCAGCCTGTAAAGTTTGCACAAGTCTTTGTAGGACCTGGGCCCAGTGATTTTATTCCTATTTGTTTCTAAGAGTGACCACCGAGTATTAGGTGCTGTGCTGTGTAAGTTGTATAAACAGAAAATACAATATGATGTGTGCCCTGAAGAGATACTATTCATTGAAATTTATGCTTAAGGCCTTTCCAAATCACTTTACAAACTAACTAGTTAATTTAGTAAGCCATACATACATTAAAGTAGGTAAATCTTGTCCCCATTTTACAGATGGGGTACCTGAAGCAGAAAAGTTAAGTCACTTGCTGAAAGTAATAAGAGGATTCTGTGTTGGGGTATAGTAACTCAAGAATCTCCAACTCTTACTTATGTGCTCAGATTGCTGGACTACACTTCTGTAGAAAACCATCTCCGGGTTTTTTGTGTTTTTTCTTCTCATTGATTTAGCTGGTGTTCTGGTAAAGGAAAAACAAAGGAGATGATCCAAAGCCTATTGAAATCAATGGGTTTCTTTTTATTGACTCCAGTGGACTTTGGATCAGGACAAAAACACAGACCATGCTTCAAGAACATGCTATATCTCTTACTAAGTTTTCCCCATTCCCTAGGGGCCCACTTAAACATGTGTGTGCGTGTGTGTGTAAAGTTATATCCATATATAGAAACTTCACACATTAAAAATACTACAAAAGTAGAAATACAGCAAGAAAGCTAAGTCATTATACATTTTATCATTTAATTCCAATTGAGTTTCAATACCTCAATCGTGTGGATTTTAATTTTTTAAAAATCAAGACTTTAGTATAAAAGACCCATGTTATAGTCTGACTTACCTTTTTGCATTCTTCAGTAAAAAGGGTTGAACTTCTGCAAAGAGGAGTAGTTATGTAATTAGTAAACGATTGCTGTAGTTTCAGGATTGCAAAATTGCAAGGTTTGAAGTACGTCATGTCAAAAATGTAAGAGGAAGCATGTTTTTTATAGCCACTTGGCACTTCACTCTTTCATGTGCAGAATGTTAAAAGGAAGAAATGGCACCTGTGTGGCACAACTTGAAAAGAATATTGAAAAATTAATGTTTAATTTTTGAGTTTATATTTAGAATGCTAGCTTGTGTTTGATAGGTCTGGTTATTGGTACTGACTGGACAGAATAGTAATACAGGACAGTATTTTAGGAAGCTGTGCCTGAGTCTGTGATTTGAGGAAAGAGTCAGGGAAAATCATAACTGGACAGATGTTATATCTTTTCAGTGCTGAACCGAGCCATGTTTCCACACCATGCTAGCTGAATGAAATAATAATATTTCTGGTGCCAGCAGCATGAAAGACTGTGCAGCTCTAAAACTCAGATTTGTCAGGTCTGAAGGTTGAGTATATTTAAATAAATTTGCCCTTCTGAATGGACTGAATACAAGTGAGATTTTATGAAATATGACATTATGGAAGTATTGAAATACCTGCTATATTTTGTTGAGCCATGAACACTGTATAGAAAACAAACAAACAAACAAACAAACAAAAAAAAAACATTGGGCTAGTTAACTAGCACATCTCATATTGCAGTGCCAATTTCAAGTCAGATATTGCTGCAGCTAATACTCAACAAGAACATCCTGAGCGCTCTTATTTTGCTTGATTTAGTGGTGGATTTGTCCTGCTTTGAGCAGGGGGTTGGACTAGATGACCTCCTGATGTCCCTTCCAACCCTGATATTCTGTGATTACTAATGGGCAATCTAAAATCTGTAAATACATATGAGTTACAGTTTTCCATTTCAGACTTTTCTGGAATTGGATATGTAGAAGAAAACCTCTTGGTGTATTGTATAAGGTTACTCTTTAATGTAGATAGTTAGAAGGGTCATGCAATTTTGAATGTGCAACACACCTTGCCATAACTAGGTGTAATGTTTTAGGTATTTTTTTTTATTTTTATTGCCATCAGTGTGAGAATAGCTGTTTTCTGTTAGAAGTCCTAAGACTGCACTAAGCATGCTATTGAGGGTTGAGAAGAGTTGTGTGTGAGGAATTTTTTCCAAGATGGAAGCTTATTTAGTTGTCTATGTGAACCTGTGCCAGAATAAAAAGATCTCCTTTTTTAGCTTCAATCCGTTTGAGGTCTCCATATGCTACATTGGGGATGAGAATAAACTGAAAACAACAATCAGCATGTTCTACAAAGAAAAATGGCTGCATATAGAAATCTGAAATAGTATAATGAAGAGCAGAACTGGATTCAGTACTCAGGCAGACTCTCCCAGAAGTTCATTGCAAATGATATACAGGAGGACAACATGAAACACACCATTTTACTGAGCATCTGTTACTCTTGAGGGAATGCTGTGCCTAAAAATTCTAAACCAAAACATTAAAAAAATTGTGCACAATATTTTAAAATTCTTCAAAATTCTGCATATTTTATTTGTCAGAATAACACATTATAATCACACCATTTCTCAATTATTTGCTGAAAATTATTTTAAAATAAATTAGCCAAAATAATTGAAAATGGTGTGATTATACAGGTCTGTCTCATCTTACGTGGGGGTACCGTTCCGTGTTTAGCTCGTAAAGCGAAAACTGCGTATAGTCAAAATTACATTGAGTTGAATGGCGGGCAGAATTGCCCGCACTACAGAAACAGTACTTAAATTGTTATTTTTCTCTTTTTTTTTTGTTTTTGCCAACCACGTAAAGCTGAAATCGCGCATGTTAAATGCACTTAAGATGTGACAGGCTTGTATTGTCATTGTGTTTCTATGTTATTTTGACAAATAAAATGTATTATTTTTGTGGCACAGAATTCCCTCAAGAGTACCAGGGTTCTGTGTAGTGAAATCTGGGTGTGGGCAACATGGTGGGGGGGTCTGTGTGCAGGGGGCAATCTGGATGCATAGGGCTTGCAGCAGGTTTCTGGGTAAAGGGGGAATGGGACTCTGCAAGGGAGTTCAGGTGAAGGTGTTTAGGGCTCAGTGGTGGGGGCTAGGAGACTGGGACTTGGTGGGGTGGGAGTCAGGATGCAACTGGTTGGGGCTTAATAGAGTGGAGGTCCAGAAGTGGGGGCTCCTGATGCAGGAGTTGGGGCTAAGAGTTACAGAGGGTACAGCAGAAGATTGGTAAAGAGGTTTCCACTGTAGAAATAAAGTTCTGGTGAAGTTTGTTAGTACCTTGCCTGGTTGATATGACATTTTGGTGATGAGGATGGATTGTCTGCCTCTGAACCCACCAGCACCCTTTCTGCAAAGCCCAGGTGACCTTCCAATTGCTTTTACTGTCTGAATCCATATGTTTGAGACTTATCTGCTTGCAATCAGTGCTACAGAGATTTCTGAAGAAAGGAATTGTGCTCTGCTAATCCACTGCCTTGGAGCAGAAGGGCAGTGAATATTTTACACTTTTCCCTTTGCAAATGGTAAATATGAGACTGCACTCACTGCATTAAAGAAGGTTTCAGAGTAGCAGCCCTGTTAGTCTGTATCCACAAAAAGAACAGGAGTACTTGGTGGCACCTTAGAGACTAACACATTGATTTGAGCATAAGCTTTCGTGGGCTACAGCCAATGAAGTGGCTATGGTGCATAAGGTTTCACAAGTACTTTTTGTATTAAAGAACTTTTTTGTACCAAAAGTGAATGTAGTAGCTAATCACTACAGATTTCACCAGTGTGAGCAGAAACCAGGGGAGACTATAATTCCGTATATTGCATCCCCGAGAAGTCTAATTGTAACTTGTGACTTTGGGAATATGGCAGATGAGATGATTAGAGACCAGCTCATTGAGAAAATAACCATGCTTCATGTAAGAGAACACTTACTTCTGGAACCACAACTTACACTAGAAAAAGTAATAATCATTGCTATTCAGATTGAGTCAGCTACAGCTGAAGCCAAAATTATGAGCAGAGATACAGAAAGCACAGTCCAGGCTGTGACTCCTTTGCAGAAAAGTTCACTATTGCAAGTTCACAATTGCAAAAGAAAAGCTAATGAAAAGCCACTGAATCAGCAAATTCAAAATACAGTAAAAGCATGCTTTTGCTGAGGATCCCCACAACATCTTGCAAGCTACACAGGATGTCCAGCAAAAGTAGCTCAGTGCAATCATTGCAAAAAGATTGGGCATTTTGCTAAAGTATGTCTCAGTAGCCAGTTCAATCAACGGGTCCATGCAGTTACAATACCAGATGGTACTGTGCTGAGTGTGGACAAAATCACCACTGCACATATTCCAGAACAGATAAAGTGCACTGAAAACATTTCCGCCATACTCTCAGGCCAAACCCTCAGACCTGCAATCTGTACTAACCTGTATCAGCAAAGCAGGCCTCAAGCTCAATAAATCCAAATGGAAATTTAGACAAACTGAACTCTCCTTTCTGATTAAAGGTCTAGAAAACATGACCTGTGAGGGAAGACTATAAAAAATGGGTTTGTTTAGTCTAGAGAAGAGAAGACTGACGGGGGGACATGATAACAGTTTTCAAGCACAGTGCATAAAAAGTTTGTTACAAGGAGGAGGGAGGTAAATTGTTCTCTTTAACCTCTGAGGATAGGGCAAGAAGCAATGGACTTAAATTGCAGCAAGGGTTGTTTAGGGTGGACATTAGGAAAAAACTTCCTCTTAGGGTAGTTTTGCATCGGAATAAACTGTCAAGTGAGGTTGTGGAATCTCTGTCATTGGAAATTTTTAAGAGCAGGTTAGACATGGATGGTCCCTTCCAGTCCTACAATTCTATGATTCTATGATTAAGCATAAAAGAACTTCTTGAAGAACACACAGAGTTGTTCAGGGAGACTCTTGTTACTCAGAAAGAGACCACTGGCAGAATTTATGTGGATTTAGCTGCTTAACCACATTTTTTCAAGCCTAGTCCACTGCCATGTGCCATAAATTAAACCAAAAACTGGACCAGTTACAGGCAGCCAGTGTTATTGAGCCTCTCCAGTTCCCAGACTGGGCTCCTTCTATTGTCTCAGTATTGAAATCAGACAGGAGATGAGGATATGTGGGGGTACAAGCTCATGGTCAACCATGTGGCCAAGGCGGCTATATATCCGCTCCCCAGGATTGAAGACCTGTACACTACCTTACCTTGGGAGGGAGTGGAAAACTTTAACAAAAAAAGATTTTAAGTCATGTGTACCACCAAAACCTCTGCACAATAAATCTACATCCTTAGAAACAATCAAGGCTGTTTTGGCCTTGTTTTGAAATGGGATTAGCTTGATTTTTGGCCTATTGTGAAAGTTGGGGTACTTATTTACCGTGTGAAAGTTGACAACTATGCTTATAACAACAATATTATCTTCCCAGAGTTGTAGCCAAAGACTCAATAGCAAAGGAAAATTTCTAATACAGCTGGTTGGTCAGAAATTTTCCAACAGAACATTTTTCCATCAGAAAATGTCAGTTTGTCAGACATTAAAGATTTTGCAGAAGCATGTCAGTATTGACAAAATTTCATTTAAAGAAATAGAGCTGTGTGATAAGGTTGAAATGTTCCACTTTGACCTTTTTAGAATGGAGTGTTTTAATTTTCCATTTTGAAATATCATTTTGTTTCCATTTTTAAGAATTTTATATTATAAAAGAGAATATGCAACGTGAAACTCCCCTTCTCCCCCAAATTTCATTTCATGGAAAATTTCCAAATTGCAGCATTGACTACAGAAGGGAGAATCTAGTTGCTGCACAGCTCCAGCTTCTAGTGCTCACTACTGTCACACAAGAGTCCTCATGAAAATCATTTCAGTCCAATACAGCCTACCTTTTGCATAATTGTATGGAATAGATATTCACAGTAGGTATGAATACTGTGGTAATGTTAACTACTTCCAAATGAAAATTATAAAGATTTAATTATGATAATCTCTGTAGCCAAATACTGATTGTGATTGTGCCTGTTATGTCCAACCCTGGGTAAAGCACAGGACAGAGCCACCTGACTCTAGTGGGAGCACTTGGAGATGTGCATCAAGAAGGAGCTTATGCCAGCAGCAGAAGTTAGAGCAGGACCCATATATTGAGGGCTGAAGACCAGAGGGCTAGAATTGATTTTCTGCAGACACCACCTTGCAGTATATCCAAGTTCAGCTAGAACATTGTGGAGATCTGGGGCCTGTTTCTGCGTCTTGCATCCTCCCATAATGTGCACTTGTGTAGCATCAGGGCTGACTCTTGACCATAATGAAACAGTAAAGATTACACATAGTGTTGGAACAATTTTTTTCTGTAAACGTGACATTGCCCATTGGTTGTTATTTTTCAGTGAAAAGGAAAACTACCTGAAACTAGTGAGGTAAGTGTCTTCTCATAAAGCCTTTTCAACTATCCTTTACAAGCTTAGCTCTAAATAACAGTTCTTTGCCATGGCAATGGAATGATTAGTATTTGGTTCTGATCTCATTTTGTGCTTGCATGATATCTTTTGTGAAGTATGAATAACAAATTCTGTCTTACAAGTTATCTATTTTGTTTCTAAATGGATTAGTTTAAAGAGGAACTGCTGCTGTATAGATCCATCCAGTCAATGCTTCTAAACCATTTTGTTTGTTTGTTTGGTAGTCTTATAGAATTATTTAGACTAGAGTTTATTTCAAGTAAAAGAAGAAGCTGAATCACTGTTTTACATTTTGTTTTTTGTTTGTTTCTACAAGACTAACATGCTTGTGCCACATTGTCATCCCTTCTACTACTATACCTAAAATATTTTAATTTAATTAGTGCTACAATTACATATCCTGGTTCTTGCTCTTTTTGTTAAACAAATTGGTGGTTTATTATATGTCCCTAAAATTCTATGAGCAAAAACAAGGAGGAGTACTTGTGGCACCTTAGAGACTAACAAATGTATTTGGGCATAATCATTCATGGGCTAGAACCCACTTTATCAGATGCATGGAGTGGAAAATACAGTAAGAAGATTTTTTATGTAATCTTATATACAGATATACACATAGTACATGAAAAGATGGGAGTTACCTTACCAATTCTAATGAGACAATTAAGTTAAAGACAATTCAATTCAATTGTCTGGTTAGAATTCATGCATCTGATGAAGGGGGTTCTAGCCCGCAAAAGATTATGCCCAAATAAATGTGCTAGTCTCTAAGGTGCCACAAGTGCTCCGTGTTTTTGCTGATGCAGACTAACACAGCTACCACTCTAAAATGATATGGTTATCATACTGATGGCTAATGGGCACTACAATCATTGTTTTAAATTAATAACGTAAGATAAGAATGGTATATATTGTTATGTACAGTAACTTGTAAATTAATGTTATTCCATTGCAAAATGAGGTTATAAAGATGTTATAATTCAGCTATGTAGTATCTGTTCAATTATGTTATAGAAACATGGACATGGATTCTGAGTTGAATCCGGATCCTACTGAAGTCAAAGGCGAAATACTGCAGGACTAATTCTCCATTGCTTTCATCTTATGTAAACAGGTGTAATTTTATGTGCAATATGGACAAACTGAGTTGCTCTAAGAATCATATTTTTAATTTCCTATTTGTTCATAATCTCCAACTTAAATGTGACATAAGCATCATTGTATATTTAACAGTCTCATGCTTTTGTTAGTTACCACATAGACATATATATATGTATAATACACACACACACACTCTATATAGTGTATATATAGTTGTCATAAACAGATGGTTAAGGGTTAATGTCTCTTACCTGTAAAGGGTTAAGAAGCTCAGTAAACCTGGCTGACACCTGACCAGAGGACCAAGAGGGGGACAAGATACTATCAAATCTTGGTGGAGGGAAGTCTTTGTTTTGTGGATGTTTGTTTTGTTCCTTTGTTCACTCTTGGGCTAAAGAGGACCAGATCTGCAACCCCATTCTCAGTCTTTCTAAACCAGTCTGTAGTTCAAAATAGTAAGTCTCAGCTAGAAAAGGCGGATTATCATTATGTTATTTTCTAACTTGCAAATGGTATTTTGCTGGAAGGAGTTTTAATCCTCTGTTTGCTGGTAACTTGGACTTCAAGGCTATAAGGGCAGGAGTCCCTCTAGGCTATATAAATCTGACTACTGTACATTTTCCATTCTAATTTTAAAGAAAGAATTAAATACTTTGCTTTCTTTATTAAAAGCTTCTTTTTTAAGAACCTGATTGATTTTTCCCTTGTTTAAGACCCAAGGGATGTCTGAAACTCGACCAGGGATTGGTGGGGGAGGAGGGAGGGCAAGTTAATTCCCTCTCTATTAAAGATCCAGGATTTGGATCAGTGTAGTCTCTCAGGGTAGCCCAGGGAGGGGAAAGTCTGGGAGGGGGAAAGGAAAGGGGATGGTTTATTTCTCCTGGTTTTAAGACCCAAGAGGTTTGGGTCTTGGGTTCCCTAAGGAAGGTTTTGGGGGAACAGAAAGTGTGCCAAACACTATATTTTGGCTGGTGGTGGTGCTATCAGATCTAAGCTAGAAATTAAACTTAGAAGTGTCCATGTAGGTCTCCACTTTTGGACCCTAAAGTTCAAACTAGGGGAAAAATACCTTGACAACAGTATTTACATACACACACACACACACACACACGGAAATATTGTATACAAACAAACCGATATTGTATACAAATACACATATTGTCCCATATAAATATGGAGTTACATCAGATATTGGACATTTCCGTCCAATATATTTATGAAGGTCTAAATCCTGTTGTGTCTTTGTAGGGACAGATCCATAGCTTGAGCAAATTGGCATAACTCTGTTAAATCTATATGTTTTATAGAGCTTGTCAGAAAAACCAACATTTTCCCCCACAAAAATATTCAAACCAGTAATAATTGTTTATCATTTTTTCAGGGATTTTTTTTGTATGTTTGCTTTGTTTTCCACAGGAAGTTTTAAATTTATTTGAAATGAGTTTTTTCCCAAAAGTCACATTTCAACTATGTCATTTTTTTTAAACAAAAACACTAATTGAAACAATCTTAAGTTGTTGTTTTGGAGTTTTCTATTTTCCAAATTTTGATTTGAAATGAAAACATTGGTTTCAATATTTTCCATGTGAAAACTTAAAATTTGTAATTTGAACTGACATTTTCCTGTAAAAAATTAGTATAGATGAAACTGTATTTTTCTGTGGGAATCTGACCAGCTCTAATATGCTACTGCTGCATACAATAGTGTTTCAATGCATACGTTTAGGTTGGGACATCAGCCACACAAATCTGTCTCAGAATATGTGATTACAGGGGTAGAAAACCACCATGAAAAAGCATCACTGTGAAAAACTTTGCCATGAAAAATAGCAAGCATTTTTGCAATCATAGGAACAAGTGCAAGATGCTGGCAAATATATATGTAAATTGCTCCACAGAAAATCTACAGTACCAAACACCTCACAGTGAGAGAATCATCCAACCATGTGTTATCCTGTCCTGTGACAGCAATATTTCTCTTGCAATGTTTACACCTGATAGAATATGCAAGTATATGCTGCGCTCTACACTGTGTTACTGCCAAGATTTAACTTTAAACAGTTTGGTCAATAAATAGCATAAGAAGGAAAATATATGAACATTTTTTTAAAAAAAGACAACTTAAACTCTACATAAATATTATTAAAGCATACAGATTTACACTGATCTTATGAGCTGACTTGGCACAACTCAGGAAAAGAACAAGGAACAGTTGATTTAAACCTTCTCGCATTCCCCCAGTCCATCCAGCACCAGGCAAGTCCCCAGTATAAACCATAGTAGACTAATGGTATGTCTATACTACGGACTCTGCACATGTCCAGACATGCTGTTGTGCCATAACTCCCCTGTTGTCCACACTGAAACAGGTGAAGTGTGTCTCAAGATGTATAGATGCCAAGTTAGCTAGCTCACCTGAGGGATGTGGATAAGTGCATGAATTAGCTGTGGCATGACCTCATACCCAGTCCACTTTACAATGTGAATGGGTCGGGTAGTAGGTCTCAAGCTTCAAAAGTCCTCCACTCCCATTCCCACAATGCACTGTACTCATTTCTTCCTGACTCTGATACAATCTATTAAGGTCCCTTTCTCTCTCTTTGAAGTGGTCATAGTGCACTTCACTGACCACTTCTCACCTGAATTCTGCTTCAGTGTGTAAAATTCACTACTACATGTGACAATGGCTACAGCTTCAAGAGCAGTTAGCTAGAACATACCAGAGTTTTAATAATTACCTGGATTGAATACAGCATCCTGCACAATTTTGGCCAGAGTAGCAGGAACATAAAAACATAAGAAAGGCCCTACTGGATCAGACCAAAGGTCCATCTGGCCCAACAACCTGTCTTCCGAGAGTGGCCAATGCCAGGTGCCCCAGAGGGAATGAAAAGAACAGGTAAATCATCAAGTGATCCATCCCCTGTCGCCCATTCCCAGCTTTGGGCAAACAGAGGGTAGGGACACCATATCTGCCCATCCTGGCTAATAGTCATTGATGGATCTATCCTCCATGAATTTACTTAGTTCTTTTTTGAACCCTGTTATAGTCTTGGCCTTCACAACATTCTCTGGCAAGGAGTTCCACGGGTTGAACGTAAATTGTGTGAAACAATATTTACTTTTATTTGTTTTAAACCTGGTGCCTATGAATTTCATTTGATGACGCCTAGTTCTTGTTTTATGAGAAGGAGTAAATAACACTTCCTTATTTACTTACTCTACATCAGTCATGATTTTATAGACCTCTATCATATCCCCCCTTAATCATCTCTTTTCCAAGCTGAAAAGTCACAGTTTTATTAATCTCTCTTCATATGGCAGCCGTTCCATACCCCTAATCATTTTCGTTGCCTTTTCTGAACCTTTTCCAATTTAAATATATCTTTTTTGAGATGGGATGACCACATCTGCATGCAGTATTCAAGAAATGGTGTGCCATGGATTTATATAGAAGCAATATGCTATTTTCTGTTTTATTATCTATCCCTTTCTCAATTGTGCCCAAAATTCTGTTCACTTTTTTGACTGCTACTGAATATTGAGTGGATGTTTTCAGAGAACTATCCACAATGACTCCAAGGTCCCTTTCTTGAGAGGTAACAGCCAATTTAGACCTCATCATTTTATATGTATAGTTGGCATTATGTTTTCCAATGTGCATTATTTTGCATTTATCAATATTAATTCATCTGTCATTTTGCTGCCCAGTCACTTAGTTTTGAGAGATCCTTCTGTAGCTCTTTGCAGTCTGCCTGACTTAACTATCTTGAACAATTTATGAATATATTGAATAGGACTAATCTCACTACAGACCCCTGGTGGACATCACTATTTACCTCTCTCCATTCTGAAAACTGACCATTTAACATGCACCTGTGCAGTGACATTACAAACAAGCTGGTATAATCAGGCATTCACTGTACTCCTATTTAGTACAGGAAAAAAAAATGAAGCAGCTGAAATGCAGGTACAGGAAGGCCGATGACTCCAAGAGAGAATCCAGGAGGGCTTCTGCCACATATCCATTTTACGAGAAACTTAACCATATGTTCTCAAGGGCCCCCAGTATTAAGCATAGAATCATACAATCATACGACTAGAAGGGACCTCGAGATGTCATCTAGTCCAGTCCCCTGCACTCATGGCAGGATTAAATTTTATCTAGACCATCCCTGACAGGTTCCACAACCTCACTAGCCAATTTATTCCAGTGCTAATGTAACCCACACACCTTCTGGGTGTGGTGTTCTGTCCCATCTAGTGGCACTGGGACCACTTAAAGACAGAGATAAAATGAGTCTGCTCTACAGCCTTAGCTAACAGTCAGTTGGCTTTTAGATTGTGTAGTAGAGGCTCATGCACTAAACTGTAGATATCTCAGTTTCAATCCCATCCGCCGCAGTCAGGGTCTGTCAGTGTTACACTTAGCTACCCTGACAATTAGGATTTTTTTTTCCTAATATACATCCTAAACCACCCTTGCTACAATTTAAGCCCATTGCTTCTTGTCCTATCTTCAGATGTTAAGGAGAAAAAAATGTCTCCCTCCTCCTTTAACAACCTTTTATGTACTTGTAAACTCTTATCATGTCCCCCCTCGGGCTTTTCTTCTCCAGACTAAGCAAATCCATTTTTTTTTCAATCTTCCCTTACAGGTCATGTTTTCTAGACCTTTAGTTATTTTTTGTTGCTCTTCTCCAGATTTTCTCCAATTTGTTCACATCTTTCCTGCAATGTGACACCCAGAATTGGACACAATACTCCAGTTTAGGCCTAATCAGAGTGGAGTAAAGTGAAAGAATTACTTCTTATATCTTGCTTACAACACTATTGCTATACATCCCAGAACGATGTTCACTTTTTTGCAGCAGCGTTACTCTGATGACTCATATTTTGCTTGTGATCCACTATGCCCTCAGATTCCTTTCCTCAGATCTCCTTCCTAGGCAGCCATTTCCCATTTTGTATGTGTGCAACTGATTGTTCCTTCATAAGTGGAATACTTCGCATTTATCCTTTTTGAATTTAATCCAATTTACTTCAAACCATTTCTCCAATTTGTCGAAATCATTTTGAATTTTAGTCCTATCCTCCAAAACACTTGCAACCCCTCCCAACTTGGTATAATCTGCAAAATATATGAGTGTACTCTCTATGCCAATGGTTCCCAAACTTGTTCCGTTGCTTGTGCAGGGAAAGCCCATGGCAGGCCAGACCAGTTTGTTTACCTGCCACGTCCACAGGTTCAGCCGATTGCGGCTCCCAGTGGCTGCAGTTCGCTGCTCCAGGCCAATTGAAGCTGCTGGAAGCAGCAGCCAGTATGTTCCTCGGCCTGCACCACTTCCAGTAGCTCCCATTGGCCTGGAGCAGCAAACCGCTGCCACTAGGAGCTGCGATCGGCCGAACCTGTGGACGTGGCAGGTAAACAAACCGGCCCGGCTCACCAGAGGCTTTCCCTGCACAAGCGGCAGAACAAGTTTGGGAACTACTGCTCTATGCCATTATCTAAATAGTTAATGAAGTTATTGAACAGAACCAGACCCAGAACTGAACCCTTTAGGACCCCACTCAATATGCCCTTCTAGTTTGACTGTGAATCACTGATAACTACTCTCTGGGAATCATTTTCCAACCGGTTATACACCCACCTTATAGTAGCTCCATCTAGGTTGTATTTCTCTAGTTTGTTTATGAGAAGGTCATGTGAGATAGTATCAGAAGCCTTACTAAAGTTAAGATATACCATATCTACTTCTTCCGCCCCAATCCACAAGGCTTGTTACAATTCAAAGAAAGCTACCAGGTTGGTTTAACATGATTTGTTCTCGACAAATCCATGCTGATTCTTATTTATCACCTTATTATATTCTAGATGTCTGCAAATTGATTGATTGTTTGCTCCCTTATCTTTCCGGGTACTAAAGTTAACCAAACTGGCCTCTAATTCCCTGGGTTGTCCTTTATTTCTCTTTTTGTAGATTGGCACTATATTTACCCTTTTCCAGTCTTCTGGCTTGTGACAGTCTTCTATGATGTATTGAAGATAATTATAATTGCTAATGGTTGAGATAACTCCTCACTCAGCTCCTTGAGTATTCGAGGACCCATTTCATCAGGCCCTGGTGACTTGAAAACATCTAACTTGTCTAAGTAATTTTTAACTTGATCTTTCCATATTTTAGCCTCTGATCCTACCTCATTATCACTGGTATTCACTATGTCAGACATTCAATAACTACTAATCTGTTTGGTGAAAACTGAAAGAAAAAAAGTCATTTAGCATTTCTGCCATTTTCACATTTTCTGTTATTTTCTTTCCCCCCTTATTGAGTAACGAGACTACCCTGTCCTTGGTCTTCCTCTTGGTCTAATGTAGAATGTTTTCTTTTTGCCCTCGTCATTTCAGGTAGAAAGCAGCATCCAACTGCTGCTGAGGCCCTAGCATCAGCTCATTAGCCACCTTCTCCTCCTCCTCTATCTGCAGCCCATAATGCTACTACACCAGAGCTCTGGGGCCAAACATCCCTCCAGGCAGCCTATATGGTAACACTGGGTGTATGGGAGTGACCGGAGATATACAATCACCAGCCCCTGCAACCCACATCAGAAAACCCCCCATGTGGCTCCACAAGCCATCTTGCCTCAACATTCCTCCTAGCTGAAAAAGATGAGAGTTATTCAAAGAGATTAAACTGGGGGAACACTTCAGAGTTCATATTTTTGTAGTTTGAAAAGCATTTTGTTTTTTGGTTTATAGTATCTTCCCTTCTCACATATTTGACAGGTAATTGTGAGGGTGTGGAGGTTTTTTAGTTATTATTATTTTTCAGGGCTGTCAATTAAGCTAATTCACATGATTAAATCAAAAAAATTTATGATTTAAAAAAATCATGTTTAATGGTACTGTTAAACAATAAAATACCAATTGAAGTGTATTAAGTATTTTTAATGTTTTTCTACATTTTTAAAATATGTTGATTTCAAGTATAACACAGAATACAAAGTGCACAGTATTCACTTTATATTATTTTATTACAAATATTGGCACTGCAAAAATGATAAATAAAAGAAATAGTATTTTTCAGTTCACCTCGCACAAGTACAATAGTGCAATCTCCTTATCATGAAAGAAGAATTTAAAAATGTAGATTTGTTTTTGTTACATAACTGCAATCAAAAACAAAACAATGTAAAATTTTAGAGCCTACAAGTCCACTCAGTCCTACTTCTTACTCGGCCAATCGCTAAGAGAAACAAGTTTGTTTACATTTACAGGAGAAAATGCTGCCTGTTTCTTATTTACAATGTCACTGAGAGTGAGAACAGATGTTTACATGGCACTTTTGTGGAGTATTTTGTGTCCAGTTTGGGCCACACACTGCAAGAAGGATGGGGAAAATTTGGAAAGCGTCCAACAGAGGGCAACACAAATGATTAGTTTCAGAGGGATAGCGGTGTTAGTCTGGATCTGTAAAAGCAGAAAAAAAGTTCTGTGACACCTTATAGACTAACAAATGTATTGGAGCATGAGCCTTCGTGGGTGAATACCCACTTCGTTGGATGCCACAGAACTCTTTGCCAAAAATGATAATGAGGCTGGAGCACATGACTTATGAGAAGAAACAGAGAACTGGGATTATTTTGTCTGCAGAAGAGACAAATGAGGGGGGATTTGATAGCTGTTTTCAGCTACCTGTAAGGGGGTTCCAAAGAGGGTAGATTTAGACTGTTCTCAGTGGTACCAGATGACAGAACAAGGAGTAATGGTCTCAAGTTGCAATGGGGGAGGTTTAAATTGAATATTAGTATAAACTTTTTCACTAGGTGGGTGATGAAGCAATGGAATGGGTTACCTAGGGAGGTGGTGGAATCTCCTTCCTTAGAGGTTTTTAATTTCAGGCTTGACAAAGCCCTGGCTGAGATGATTTAGTTGTGGATTAGGTCCTGCTTTGAGCAAGGGGTTGGACTAGATGACTTCCTGAGGGCCCTTCGAACCCTATGATTCTGTGTTGTTTATTTTAAGAACACTTTCACTTCAAATTTGACAAAATGCAAAGAAAATACCAATCTGAAATTTCAAAAGATAGCTACAGCACTTGACCCAAGATTTAAGAATCTGAAGTACCTTCCCAAATCTGATCGGGACAGGGTGTAAAGCATGTGTTCAGAAGTCTTAAGAGAGCAACACTTGGATGTGGAAACTACAGAAACTGAAACACAAAAAAAGAATATCAACCTTCTGCTGGTGGCATCTGGCTCAGATGATGAAAATGAACATGTGTTGGTCTGCACTGCTTTGCTTCATTATCGAGTAGAACCCATCATCTGCATGGATGCACATCCTCTGCAATGGTGATTGAAGCATGAATAGACATATGAATCTTTAGCGCATCTAGCATCTAGCAGTGTCAACTACAACAGTGCCATGCCTGTTCCCACTTTCAGGTGACATTGTAAACAAGAAGTGGGCGGCATAATCTCCTGCAAATCTAAACAAACTTGTTTGTCTGAGCAATTAGCTGACCAAGAAGTAGGATTGAGTGGACTTGTAAACTCTAAAATTTTACACTGTTTTACTTTTGAATGTATTTATTTTTTGTACATAATTCTACATTTGTAAGTTCAACTTTTATGCGAAGAGATTGCACTACAGTATTTGTATTAGGTGAATTAAAAGAATACAATTACTTTTGTTTTTTACAGTGCAAATATTCGTAATAAAAAATAAAGTGAGCACTGTACACTGTATATTCCATGTTGTAATTGAAATCAATATATTTGAAATTGTTGGAGACATCCAAAAATATTGAAATAAATGATATTCTATTATTAACAGTGCAATTAATCGTACCATTAATTGCAATTAATTTTTTTAATCCCTTGACAGCCCTATTTTTTTTATATGTTGCTGTGAGAAATATGTTGCTGCTAGTTGGACATGAGCAGAATTGTATGTTTATGTGGTAGTGTGATCTCTTATGCAAGTTACAACTGAGTTAGACACTGAATTAATTGTATATGTTCCATTTATAATTTTACAATTTGATCATCTAACTTACAGTGTCATTCACATTTAGATTTTATTTCACTGTCTCTTTTTTCCTGTACAGGTGTGAATTTAGGTAAAAGAAAACATATCCTTAATGTGGAAATTTCAGAAATTATGCCCCTGAAAGGGAACCATAACATTTCACCTGGTGCCTAATTCTTTCCCTGAATACACAACAAAGACATCATTCAGTAAGGCTAATAAGGAAATTAACTAATGCACTCACTGACCTTATCATTCACTTTTATATGGATTGTTAATTGTAATGGTTTGTAGTGTTGCCATGTTCCATAAAGTATGTATTCATTTTTCAATGTACTGTTGTGCATGGAAGAGAACAGTACAATCACCTAACCTGAGCTGAACACACAATCATCCAGAGTCCCTTGTACACACTGAAAAGTGACATGATTTATGCAAAGCAGATTTCTGCAACTACTTCATAGGTAACTTTACATTCATTTATTTGTGTCATTGTAAATGTGAGAGGTGGACGAGTGCAAAGCTCCATGTTGACTTGTATCTGTAAGGATTAATTTCTCTTCAATGCAATGAAGCATAGGGACAGATCAAACCATATATTATGATACACAACTGCATTTTAAAAGGTATTATACACTATGCATTTCAAAAATGTGGAGTAAAACCCATGACAGCATTACTTAATAGTTTCAGTAGGCCTACTTCAGTGTTGTATTTTCAGAACACTGCTGTCCTGCTTTGTCTGTGAAGGGTGGAAAACTAGGGAAGTTGTTATGGAAAGAAACATACTTATGCTGTTGTCATGCATCATGTGTTCCGGCCATCCTCAGTACGTGCATTACAAAAAACCACTCTCTAAACACTAAAGGTGTTCACTGGTACTCGAATAAGACCTAAATGTTGTACTTTATATCATTGAATGGCTTAGAAAATTTTGCAGGAATGACTGTGAATGTGTTTCTAAATGTCTCTCAAAGTTCAGAAGTATCGAAAGTCTTAGGGGTACACAAAAGGGATGGAGAAAGTTTTGGGTATGTTTTCTGTACTTGAATATATTCATTCATTTTCCATATAACTCAGGTTCTCAAAATAGTGAACAAAGGGCAGAGTCATGTATTTTTAAATGTCTTTGTTACACATGGTGGAATAATAATTACAATAAATAAAAGCAAACAAAAATGCATGGAACACACAAGCAATCACACAGCAACTGCTGCTCCCCTACCTCATTCTCCCCCGCCCCCATGACACACCTTAAACACACTCCAGCATATCAGTAAAAAAGAATCTTTAGCAGTTGTGAATTGTGGTAGACATGTGTGTTGGGGGACAATGAACAGTCAAAACAGTGATATAATGAGTGTTTCCCACCCCTCCCCGCCCCCCTGCAGAAATCTGTCCCCACTTCTTAAATGAGTTATATGAAAACCTGCTCTTGGGGATTCCAAACAGGTGTGAATTGTAGCAAAAGCACTTAAGATAATGAAAAGGAATCCAGTCACATGATAGCTGGATTTGTCCCCATCACTAGATCAACCCTCAACCATAAACACCTTCCAGAAAATCTGAGAAGAGGCAGTTCCATTGAGCAATGAATTGACGTATCCAGCAGAGGTATTGAAGTATTCACTAGACCTAGTATGGTCATTCTTATCATCTTATGTTATGTTTTACCTTTTTTATAGTTAATAAACTTGTTTTATTGCTTTATCTAATCAAGTGAGTTTAAGATAAAGCATCTGGGCAGGGCAGGAGCAAGGCTAGGAGCAATGCAAATACAGGAGAGATCGCAGCTACTGGCATATGCATTGAGCAACCACTGGCAAAGTACTACCGCTGCACTTAAGAGCAGTCCCAGAAATGTTGCTCAGCCAGTCAGGAAATCTGGTCAATTAGGGATTTCAGCTGTGGTTAGCTAGCTCATCCGAGGCCATGTCTACACTACAGGATAAATTCGAATTAGTTTAAACCGATTTTATAAAACAGATATTATAAAGTCGATTGTGCGCGTCCACACTAGACACATTAATTCGGTGGTGTGTGTCCATGGTCCGAGGCTAGCATCGATTTCTGGAGCGGTGCACTGTGGGTAGCTACTGTAAAATAATGAGGCCAATAATGTCGATTTGCATCCACACTAGCCCTAATCCGATATAGTAATATCGATTTTAGCATTACTCCTCTCGTTTTGTAGGAGTACAGAAATCGATTTAAAGAGCCCTTTAAATCGATATAAAGAGCAGTGTAGTGTGGACAGGTGCAGCGTTAAATCGATTTAACACTGTTTAAATCGATTTAAACGCGTAGTGTAGACCAGGCCCCAAATACAGCTGCAGTCCCTCATTCCTTACACATACATTACTAGCCCACACTGAAATCTGTGTCACAATGTCTTCACTGCTACTTTTAGCAAGATAACTAGATTGAAGATAGTGTGTGTATGCTTAGAGCTCAGTGAAAAAATGATTTTTTGGTTTGGAGACTTAACCAAAAACTCCAGAAAAAATCCAGTTCCATTCAAATTGCAAACTATTTTTTTTTCAAATTAAAAAGTTTTAAAAAAACCCCAAAACCTGCTATTGTTTTGACTTGACTGAAATGTTTTGAGTTTGTGAAAAACATTTGCTTTTTTTTTTTGATTTTTCAGTTCATTTAGAGGCAAACCAAATATTCTAGTTGATTCAAAACAATTTATTGTGGGAGGCAAAGTTTTTCATTTTGATTCAGGTGCTTTTTACCTTTTTGTTTGTGTTTTATTTTAATGGCCAAATTGGAAATCAAAATATCATTTCAAAATGAAGAGTTGAAAAGAAACATTTATTTTTTCCAAAATGAAACCTTTTGAAAAAGAGTTTGCCAAGCTCTAGGTATGTCTATATGAGCTCCAAATCACACCTTCAATTGGAATGTAGATGTAGCCTGTGTGTGCGCTTCTGCTCTAGTCAAGCGTAGAGTGCCGCTTTTTTTGACAGAAAGCTGCACTGCTATAGTTGGTCATAACATATATTTTGGGGTCAGAACTACAACTATCTGACTTACAGCACCATAACAATAGGTTCAGGGCAAAGCAGGAATTCTTTTGAATATATAAGGAAAACTTTATTGCACTTCATCCTCAAAAAACATACTGCTTTTCATAGCACTGCTAAGCACTCCCAGGATTGGGAATTTATTGTTCAGCGAGAATAATTTAGTGCATCGAGAGTTGGCTTCAGCATCCTGAGATAATTACCCCCATTATGTCCCATGCCACTAGATAGTGTGAATCATCACCATCTCTGGGTTATTATAGTGATAGTACGATACCTGATAATCCATCCCTCATCATCTGTGTCAAACTACTTTCCTGCTGCTACTTGGGCTATTCCAAGCCACTATTTATAAGAGTTAGCAGCAGTACTCAGAGCATCATTTCTTCCTTAATGGCTACTGAAGCCAAAAAAAAGTCTTCAATAGGCTTTGGATTAGGCCCTGCATCTTCCACTCTCTTCTTTCATGATCACAGTTAGACATAGACAATACAAAGCCAAAACAACAGCAGCAACAGAAGCCTCAGTTCTGACAACTGGTACTATATTGCAGTACTTTCATGTCAAACCCAAATATGGTTCCTTTTTGTTGCTGCACTGATAATTAAAGAGACGAGGGCACTGGGACTCATGCTTTTTTGAACAGTAGTGCAAACTGGGGCTGGACTACACAGAAGTAAATATTCTGGAATAATTATACAATAGCTATTTCAGTAAATGTCCAAGTATAGACAAGCCCTACTTTTAGGTGATCAATAGACTTATTTTACCAAAGGAATGAGAATACCAAAAGAGAGGGACCAAAAGGTGGTTCCAATGGTCTCAAAACTGTGGGTGAAAGTCCCCTATTTTCATAAATAAAAAGGCAGCTAGCTCAAATTTGAAAAAAAAAACCACTAATTTGACAAATGATGTTTTCTAATATGCAAAATCTTGTTTAAAAAAATTCTAGTCATTAATGTTGTAGCTTTCTATTTAAGCAACTGTGTAAACTCTTACTAGAAAGCATTAAAAGGCATTGTTAACTTCAAGACTAAACTGTGATTGGTCGTGCCAAATGTGACCTTAGAATTAACTCAACAGCATTTTCTGTTTGTCTGTAATGAAAAAAACTATTGAATGTTGCATCCTATCAATCCCATAATTTCAAGGAATGTTCTAGGCCTCGATGGACACAGCCTATTGATTTTAGCGGAAGCTGGAATGCCAGCAAATCCTGATTCAGAGGAAAATCAGGGTCCTCAGAGTGTCTGGTGCTGCAGGAAAAATAATATCTCTACCAAGCCCTGCTGCTGCCTACACATATCAAAGGCAGCAGCTGAACTGGCTGCCTTGGAAGATTATTCATACCTTGGATTCAAACAGAAAAAGAGCCTTTTGAGGAAGGTTTGTAAGGAGGTGTGTTTGTAGGGATTCTGTGGGTAAAGATAAGAGGGTAGGAGAGCAGCAGGGACTGTAGGATGGAGCTGTGGCGGCTGAAGAAGCAGCAGGGACTGAAGGGATGGAGCAGTGGCAATGGAGAAATCAAGGACCGAGAGGGGGGAACTGGATGGATTGGCATTGGAAGCAAGGACTCAGATATTGAGAGTGGAAAGCAGAGCCCTGGTAGAGGGAAGTAGGAGGAGGAAGATGGAGAAGGGAAAGCTGGGACTTGGGTGAGGGGAGGGAACCCGGGGGGATAAAAATAGGAAGGAGAGAAATGGCAGTGGACACAGAACCCCTCGCATGTGCTGGAGGAGGACATGAGACACTCTTCCGGGGAGTAATGGTGTGTGTGGGAGGGTATATTAGCAGATTAGGGCTCCAACCCTCTGGGCAGGGCAGAGCAGCACACAGTCTATGGCCAACCTCCTGGGCGAGGCAGGAAGCAATCTACAGTCTAAATCCTTGACCCTCTGGGCACAGTAGAGCAATGGCTGCAGAGTCTTTGGCTACAGACTTCATGCTGGAGAAGACAGCAAAAAATACAGTCTGGGGCTTTGAACCTCTGGGTTCCTATCCATCAGGCTCAGAAGAAGGCCACTCTGTTTCACTACCTGCTCACCATGGATATCAAAGTCTCAGCTTGCTGGGGATCCACCATATCCCCATTAACAATGGCCACCAGGACATAGGTCTGGTTTAAAGACTCATCTGTCTTTTGCTCTTCAACAAAGTTTGAGAACCTTATCAGGATATCAGATTCAGATAAGGGGGCTACCCATGTATCTGGGTGGGATTAGGGTACTAATGTCTCTGGTTGTCTGGAACTCTGTTCATCTGGCCTGGCTACCTCCACTGCACTGGCAAGGTGTACTTAGTCATGAGCCATCAATCATGGGGAAGCTGGTGGTGGGATCCCCTTATTCTCTGGAGGTTTCAAAAAACTTCTCTAGGAGGTCTCCAAAATATTTCCAGTCTCAGCTGACAATGACTGGGTAGGTGAGAGATGCAGATAGACCTACTGTTAGGGATCTTGTATGCCCCTTCTATGGTTGGTTGAACTGATGTGGCTTTATGTCCCCATTCATAGACAGCAGGTAGATGGTGCTCCATGGAGGCCCTGGAGTTGTACCAATGGCTCCCTCATGAGAGTCTGGTCACATCCCAAGTCCAGTAGGTCCATTATTTCCATCACACTGATGTTAACAGAGATAGTCAGTTTAGCTGGCCCCGGCCATCATGCTTGGACCTATACAATCCAGACTTGCCCATGGCTGCATTCCATGAATCGCCAGTCATGGTCCCTGCACTCCAGATGGCCACACAAAAAGGAATCAAGCAAACTTCCTGAGCCTGGTGGTTAATTTCAAAACCAAACCTAGGACCTTGGTAGACCCTTTGGCATGGAATCTCCCTGATCAGGACCTCAGGGGTTAGATGATTTGAGGAGTCACAAGCTGAATTTCACCCACACAACCACAGTTCCTTGGTGTGAGCAGTCCATGACCTGTGTGACTTCCTGAGCCTCCAGAACCCTGGCAAGGGAGGACACTGGTGTGCCTCTTGAGGATGTCAGTATCCCCAAACTAAGATTTTCTTTTACCCAGAGCAGAACCCTTGATCCCAGGGAACCCACCTGGGATGTCTCTCTGGCTACTACCCATTCAAAAATTTAAAGGAAGCCCATTTCTTAGGGCTATATCTTTACTCATATTTTCCACCAAAATTGTGATTGGGTTGCTTCTGAGGTACTCTTTCATGGCCCATTAGGGCACAACTCATCGAACAGTTGGGCTCCATCTCTGTCTCTGAGAGGTCTGATATAATGATGTTTTCATCTTCTGGCCAATGCACACTTCAGTCCTTTCCATTCTGGTATGGAAACAAAAACAAAAAGTTCAAAACAGGGTCAGCCAAGAACCTTCAGTAGGACCCCATCCTTCTTGTTATGGCTTGGATCCAAACATTCTATGATTCTGATGATCTCCCAAGGTCTAGTCATCCCTTTTAGCACGTGCTTATCTAGTCGGCTACGTAGCTCATTGTCTGGGCTTCAACTAGGTTTCTCTCCCATCAAGAGAAGCAGAGCTCTGCGCTCCTTCCTTGTCAACCTTAAACTGGGCTTGGTCTGTTTCTTTTAACTTCTCCTTCTTGGCTAACATTTGCTACAGGAATAGCAGGACGGGACCAACTGGGCCTATAGATTCTCCTTAATCTTTCTGTTTTCAGTCCCATCACAGGGACATGTGCAATACACAGTGCCCCTAGCATGGGGTGGAGAGGACCATGGGAGACCCAGTTCCTGGCATGATAACACAGGTAAGGGACTTGAAATAGAAGGGCATGGGAAGGTGATGCATAGGGAACTTTGTATGTGGGGTGGGGAATGTAGGTAGCCCCTGGTGGGAGCAGTGCACTCTGCAAACAAAAGCTATGAAGCGTATACTCCTGCCCCAAGTTATGCTTTACTGTATATTCCCCCATAATTAGCTGAATCTGTGTGCGGGATATAGCTATATGTCTACATATGACTGTCTGTCATGGTTCAGGGTTAGCTATACCTTTAATCCTCTGTCTCTCCATGGGAATGCCTGTGAAGTGACAGGCAATGTACCAATATTACTCTGGGATCCCATAGTTCACCCCACTCGTAGACTGAGTCCTAAGTCAGAGCACCTCTGTTCACCAATTCTGTCTCCTCAGCAGGTCCAGCTGGGTTTTGGACCTTGCAGTAGACTTCCCTTTGGGAGAACGTGATCAGTATCAAAATCTAGTGACACAGAACACCCTCTTCATAATAATGTTATTTATCCATAGGAGCAATGCAGTCAGAGCGGGAGAGGGTTAAAACAACAGGTGTAAGATACACACATCTGACTTGACCTTATACTTTCCTAGAAAGTTTGGTGGGTTCCTCTTGTCTCACATTCCACAGCACTGTGGAACTACATTGCAGCCTCTGTCTCAGTCTGAACTTGCTCTTAGGTTCACAGGAAATCTTTTTATTTATTTCAAAGTTCCTTGTCTGAACTGGGACCCCTGAATCAGGTAACTCCAGTTTATGCTCTTCACCAGATTAGTTGGAGGTAAACTTCCTGCAATGGATTCACTGTATTGTCTATTAAGCACCAGCAATTGTGTTAGAGTCATTGGCTGCCTTCCTGGAGATGTGTAAAACCATGCAGCAGTGAGTTAAAGCTTTGCTGGCAGGTAGCAGACAGTGTGAGAATAATGATATAGACAGAGGTACTCACAATATTTGTAAAAAATAATACAGCTATCACCCACACTTTTCATACCTACCAAGTCTTACTTAGTTTTGGTTCAGTTTCATGCAATTTTCCATGGTATCATTTATATGATCAATACAGCAAGTTGCCCTGGTATAGAGGAGTTAGGTGAAAGTTGTTTTTTTCATAGTGATTTTTCTGTCATAGATTACTCATCTGCTTTAGTTAGAAAACTAAATGTAGATCTTTTGCTTTCTAGTGTAAAAATTAATACATTATATATATATATACTGTGGCAAATTGCCGGTACTGTTCTCTGGGTCTCGCGCTTTCTCTTCTCTGGGGTAGTGTGGCAAATTGCCGGTACTGTTCTCTGGGTCTCGCGCTTTCTCTTCTCTGGGGTAGGTTCAGGGCGATATTGCTTGCCTCTGAACCAGTTCTTAATCACTCCCCTAGTGTCCTTGGAGGAGGGAAGTGGAGAGGGAGGGACCTGGGCCCGCCCTCTACTCCAGGTCCCAACCCAGGGGCCCTGGGGTTGTGGTGAACCACTTGACTAGCGGTTTCTTCCCCTGGGTTACTTCCCTCTCATACCCGTCAGCTTGTGAAGGGCTTCTCGCCTCTCTTCTATACAAGCCTGGTGCCCCTTACCTAGGGTTTCTGTTGGGCTTCCCAATCCACCGCAGCACTCCTCCAAACCTTCTATTTCTCTCTGGACAAACTCTTCTCTTCTGCAATCTGCACTCTGCTCCAATCCAACCTTTCTCCTTCAACTACCACCCCCTGTCTGACTGAAGCAGGGGTTTATATCCCATGACTGGAGTCAGGTGCTCTAACTGGAGTCAGGTGCTCTAACTGGAGTCAGGTGCTCTAATTGGCCACAGCTGTTCTAGTTAATCTAAAGCAAACCTTCCTCCCTTGGCAGGGAATAAGGCCCCCTGCTAACACTCTTATGCTGCCCTCTGGCCATGCTGTATCACAATACATACACATGCTGTAACTAAATATACATACACCTCTATCTCTCATGTCTCTGTATGTGTGTGTACTGTAAGATACAAGACTCCACAGTTCCTATTCAATTCCATTAGAATTGGCGTGCTCAGCTTCCCTGACAATCAGACCTTAGATTTCTCAAGGTAGACACCTAAAGTTACTATAAGCCTGAATGATTCACCCCAGGCCACAAAGCAAGTTATTGGTGTTAGTGGTAGACATGGGATGACAACTGAGAAATTCCTGGCTCCTAAACCCATGTGAAAGTTACCAGATCCCGTGACTTTGCTGAAATATCAGTTTTGTTGCAAGTTATACACAGTTTGCTTTTATTCAATAAACAAATCAATTCATTATTTTGCAAAAACACAAAAGTTAAGAACAAAAGATGGTTTTAGATGAAGGACAAAGGAGAATAGCTTGAAGAACAAGAAAACAAATATTTTCAAACCCGATTATTGGGTCAAGGTATGTGTAGGGTTTGAACCTCCAGTACCTCCTCAGAGTGGACGCCTATGTTGAGGTTAATAAAGGACACAAACAGGCCGATCCTTGTCTTCAATTGTAGAGTTGGCTGGAAAAAAATGCAACAAAAGAGTTGGTAATCAGAATTTGCCAATTTGTCTAAATCAAAAAGTTCTGTGGAGAAGGTTTGATTTTGATCAGATTCCTCAGGGCGTGTGGGCGGAGGCAGTGGGGAGACTAGGTTTCCAATGGAATACTACCTGTTAAGCAGGTTTCTGATGTGAAAATGTCTTGCTTCTTGCCAGGCTCCTCGGCACATACCTGGAAGGCTGCTGGGGAGTGCAGGTATCCAGGGTCCATGGCTCCAGTACAGTCTGCCAGTGGACTTTCCTATAGTATTACACTAATAGAATAATACCAACAAGATCTTATAAAAGAGACAAGGCAAAACAGCACGTTTATTGCAAATACAACAAAATAGTTTTGACAGCTGTTGTAATCATTCACTCACACACACACTCACACACATTCTGCAAAGATATTTTATAGTTACCAGCCTAAGTGTTGCTTGTGCCAAGTCACTGACCAGGTGGCCTGGACACAAGAGTGGAGCTGAGTTGCGCATCCTATGCTCCTGGAGGGTGGTCGCAGAACCAGACTCAAAGAACACAGTCCCCTGGTCCTATTCTTATAGGTCTTTGCCTCAATGTATGTCTATGGAAGTTGCTTCATCATGCTGAATTTGTGACTGAGGTAACCATTAATCAGCTTGATCAGCAGATGGTACATCCATGACGGGCATACATTATCTTCGAGTCTTCTATCTCTCCTTGATGCGCTTTGGTGGGTTCCAGCATGCCCTCCGAGGATCACCTGTTTACCTCCGCCCTGCCTTATCTTCAGCCCATTGATAGTTGTGAGTCTTAGGTTTCGGCTGGTACTAGTTTCTGATCAATTATCTACCTGTCACAAACACTCACTCCCATGCGCTCAGCATTCTCACATCCATACTTAACAGATTTGATTAGATTCTTTCTCCCTCTTTCCACTACTAAGAGATTTACATAGGCATAATCAAGTTTCTCAAAGGATGAGAGGATCAGTGGGTATGGCTTAAGGAAACATCATTGTTTTTCCCAAAGTTCTTATCTCTTGGTACAGATTTTCTGTCCTGTAACAGCCTTCTTATTGGTTACGTGCATATTCAATCCCTTCTGCAGGCCTTAGATAATTGGCATGTTGGCCTTGGGCTTCTTACAGAGAGTCATGCAACAACTTTTGACAAAGAACAGAGAGAAATTCTTTTAGCAGATTAGGTATATAGAACAAACAATACTAGTTTCCTTTAAACTATATTCTATTCTTATATTTGTGGCAAATTCCCGGTACTGTTCTGCTGGGTCTCACACTTTCTCTTCTCTGGGGTAGGTTCAGGGCGCTATTGCTTGCCTCTGAACTGGTTCTTAATTACTCCACTAGTGTCCTTGGAGGAGGGGAGTGGAGAGGGAGGGACCTGGGCCCGCCCTCTACTCCAGGTCCCAACCCAGGGGCCCTGAGGGTTGTGGTGAACCACTTGAACTAGCGGTTCCTTCCCCTGGGTTACTTCCCTCTCCTACCCTTCAGCTTGTGAAGGGCTTCTTGCCTCCCTTCTACACAAGCCTGGTGCCCCTTACCTAGGGTTTCTTCTGGACTTCACAATCCACCGCAGCACTCCTCCAAACTTTCTATTTCTCTCTTATCAAATTCTTCACTTCTGCAACCTGCACTCTGCTCCAATCAAATCTTCTTCCTTCAACTCCCACACCATCTGACTGAAGCAGGGGTTTTTATCAGATGACTGAAGTCAGGTGCTCTAATTGGAGTCAGGTGCTCTAGTTAATCTAAAACAAACCTTCCTCCCTTGGCAGGGAATAAGGCCCCCTGCTAACACTCTCATGCTGCCCTCTGGCCATGCTGTATCACGTATTCTAATATTGTATTCATATTCCTTCTAATATTTATTATAATTGGGACATGTTCCAACAATAGCTTGTGACCTCACAGCTTCCAGTATCTATTGCCCCAGGATAGCCCAGAAGGCAGACTTTGCTGTCCATCTCTTTTCACTGTTTTTTGTTTATTCGTTTGTTTGTTTAATTTTGGTTTTCTTTCTGAATTAGAATGAAAGCAAGGTTCCAAATAATAAAATCCTCTAAAATTGGAATACAATTCTGTGCCCACATCTATCTACCTCCACAATGCTCCAGCAAACTCAGTGTTCTGTATTTAGCAAAAAGCTAATGCAGATACCTCATTACTCTACCTGGAGCTAGGCTTGAACCAGAGAATGAATTAAAACACTCCTAGTCCTGTGCTACCCCAGTCATCCATGGGCTAATCTGCATATGCTAAATTTATTCTTTAATAGTGAATCCCCAAATCCTTTCATTTTAATTTGTGCTTAAATTTGCAATGCTTTATTCTTCCAGCAAATTATGTGTATGCTTTCAGATCAAAAGATCTAAATGTACAGTGTATGTGTCTCTAGACTCTTTGTGCATCCAGAAGCATCTAATTAATACTTAACACTTTTCAAAAGTATTTAAAGTAGTCTGATACTTATTCTACTTTCCTTCATTTCACTATGCATGCAGAAACACCCATCATCATCATCTTTATAGCAGCTTCTCTTTGATTAAGGCATTAGGAAAGATCACAGTAGATTAAGTTTATTTTGTAAGATTTATTTAAAACCAAGTGTATTGATTTAAAGAAAAATAATAATGTAAAATATGGAGTTCCTTTTCTGATAGAAGCGATGTAAGGCTAGTATGCACTAGAAACTGACTGACCTATTCAGCTTTTATTTCTATTATTATTGTTTTAACAAAACATCTTTCTGATTTTGAGATAAATAAGCACAGGGTTCCTCATGTCTAATTAAGGAGCTGTAAATTCTGGTCCATGGCAGTCAGTAAAAGATCTCTGTCATAAACATTCAGCCAGTTGAACCAAATATGTAAACCTATTTGGTTACAGGCTTTCATAAATTAGTGATGACAATATCTAAAATCCTGGTCCTTCATAGAACTGCTCCAATCCAGCAAAGCTCAAGAGCAGATGCTTAGCTTTAAAAAACAAGTTTAAATCCCTGGGTTTAAGGTCTTTTCTGAATAGGGATGGATACACATTCTGAAAGTTAAATGTTTGCTTAAGTTTCTTATTGAATTTGGGCCAGAATGCTTTCTTTTAATTGCTAAGTCACTCATCCTTAGTGAGAGTTAAGTAAGTGGAGACCTCACAGAGGATGTTCAAAACACTGAAAAATTGGGAGCTGGATTAGCTGTAATAAATACACATTTAGAAGAAAAAATTAAACAGGGAATAAAATCTGAGTACTTTAATATATATAACTTTTTTTTTTAAACTGAGGCTGCACCTTATTCATGCCAATGGCGATTTACTCATACAAGTAGTCCCAATGGAAGAGTTTTTCACTAGAAACTGCTGATTTGATTAAATCTAAGCATGCTATGTGAATGTACTGATTTCTGATAATTTCCTATTGAAAAATTTGAACTCTGTTTTCATGAGGTTGAAATGTGTTAATTAGAGGAGGGACTCTTGCCTGGATGTCTTGTTTAGTCAACAGGCTATAGAGTTATTCTCATGTTTTCTACAGACCAATGCATGTTTTAGTATTTATATAAAGTGGAACAACTTCAACAGGACAGTCTGAAAGACCTTTCCCCAGCATCCCAATCCAGTGGCTAGGAAGCTTTCTCACCATGTTTTCTCACCATGTTGCTATGGACATAAAGGGGCTCACGTATTTTCTGGAGAGTTTATGAATGGTGATTGCAAAGTTTCCTGTGCTCTTAATAAGAAAATGACAAAAGAAAAAACAAAATGTTTCATTCAACCTGAAATATATATATTTTTTTTTTGCTGAGAATACTGAATACTTTTCTTTTAGGGCCAAATGAAACATTGACTCAATAGTTTTTAAATTGGTAATATATTATAAAAATAAAGGGTGAAATTCTGTCTCCTTTGAAGTGCAAAACTCCCAGAAGTCATACATCTGATTGACAGAACCGTGTGTGGGTGTGTGGGTGTGTGTGGTGAAGGGTGTTCTTTTTTCATTTATGTATGACATTTTTATTTCAAAAAGTATTTAGTACAATAAACAAGGATACCATAAATAGATCTAACAAATAAAACATTAACACATATACAGCCCAATCCAAGACGTCCTTATGCAATCTTTTCTTAGGCAAATCGGAGTGTTGAAGTCAATGGGAAAATTTTTCTGATTAAAGAATAAAAAAAATAATTTGGGCTTCAGCCTTTTTTTATGTGCCTTTTAAGTCCTCACTAGGTCATAGAAGAGAAATTTAAAATTATAATAAATTCTCTTTGCTACAGTTGACAGACTGCTATATTGTAGCAAATTGCAAAATGACAAAGAAAAATATCTTCCTATTAATTAAATTGCTACTAGTGCAAATAATTCTTTGACCAAAGTGGTCGATAGGAAGTCAGTATTTTACACAACAATTAAGAGTAAATATAAAAGTTAGAGAAAGAGGAAGAAAAGTCAGAACATCAACGAATGAGTATTTAAAGTGATAACTATTTTTAAAAAAATTAAAGATAACCTCACAGCAGCAGTATCTGAGTAACTCCTTTTATTTCCTTTGTGAGGTGATAACTGTGGGCATATTTTGACTTCATAATTGTAACCACACATTTGTTTGCATAGGTATGAAGAAACGAAGAATTTAGCTCATAGTTAAGAATGATAATTATACTTGAAACTGGAAGAAAGTTCCTGAAGGACACAATTTCTTCTATCACTACCATGAACTGGATGGGTAAGTCTGACAATGTCTACACTAGGGGGACTATAGTGCCATAGCTATGATGGCCTATTTCCATATTGTAGAAAAAACCAATAGTGATGGAAGGAGTTTTTCCATCACTGTAGGAACATCACCTCCCTGTGCGATGGTCACTAGTTTGATGGAAGCATTCTTCTGTCACCTAATTGCATCTACCATGGGAGTTAGATCAGCATAGCTAAGGTTCTCAGCGGTGTGCATTTTTCACACCCCTAAGCACCATAGGTATGTCAACCTAAATTTTAAGTGTAGATCAAGCCTCAGTGATTGCAGATATCTGAATTATGTAGGGAGGTAGTATACGGAAGGTAGGTTACCTGTGATATTCTATCATCACAAAGTACTTTTCACATAGATTTATTCTCTGTCAATACATTTTGTATCTGTTACTGATAGGGTATCCATGTTCTCAGTAGGAACTGCAAATGCACAAGTACAGTCTATCACTGCCATTACACTGGGGATTCCAATAATATCAATAAGCTCTTCACTTTCACTTTTGGCTGATGCAATGGAATAGTACACATATAATGAGGGCCTCGAGTTTAATTATGGCATCAAAATTACATAACCCACTGTCAGAAACAGATAGATAATTCATCTGAGTTACACATCTGCTTAGCTTTCATGGAAATCCTTTATATCACAGATAGAACACACACAGTAGTTTCTGATGAATAGTCAGTGAATGGCTTTGTCTTGACGTACATACTAGCTACAGGCTGATAAATTCACTTATGTCCATCTAATTAAAATGGAAACATCAGCTGTTTATTCTTCCTATTCTTAGATTTTAAGGTCTTTAAAGTCATCTCTTTGGACACTTTAGTCCATCACCTCAGGATTGCATAAGAAGCAAAAAAGAATACTTAGCAATTTCATAGACTTTGTAATCTTTAAATATACTTTGGAAAGTTTAATTCATTATCATAACATCCTATTCATTCTCATAACAGAGAAGTTGAATGACTTGTTCAATGCCACAGAAAAAGCCAGTCACAGAGCCAAAATTTGAATATAACATTATAAAAAAAATCTATCAATCTATCTATCTATCTAGTCATTTAGATCATGACCTGAGGTCCATTGAAGCCAATAGAAAAATTTCCATTAACTTAAAAAATGGGCATTGTATCAAGCCTTTGTTACTGACATAATGATGAGGGTAAAATCTAAAATCTAAACCACCATTATCTCATCTTGGGTCATTTATACGTAAATACGTAATCTAAAATTAGGCTCAACTGCTAGATTTGTGAAAAGTTCAGGACACTGATACAAAGCTATCCAAATCCTTTATGAAAATTGAGTAGAATATGGGAAAGTGCAACAATCTTCAGCTGAACTTGCTAAACTTGACTGTTTCCAGTACTGCTCCCACCAAACCTTTTATCCCTACCTCTATTTCCCTCTAGCTCAGAGAGACACTCATATATTTTATATTCCTGGGTTGGAACTAATAGGATCTATCTGCCAGGGTGAGTCAGTAAAATAGCTCTGAATCTCTGTGCAGGGTCCTGTGACTTGACATCTGGGTAAGTCAGCTGATAAGTTCAGCATCTTTATATAGTGTCCTAGAAGCTGACACTGTTCCACTGATATATGTCAACTGGCAACAATACTCCACTGAAGGGTTCCCAGCCTCAGTAATCAGTTTCAGTCAGCGAGATCTTATCCTCAAGTGTTAGAATTTATAGCAAGAATATAAAAGAGCTATCATATATGCAGAAAATTCAAGCATATGCAGAAAATTACATACAGTCCTATGACTAGTGCACATGGAGTGCTACCATCCCAAAGATGTTTTACCCCTGCTGTCTTTCAGTCACTCTTGAAACTCTCCCAGTGAGCACTAGTGCAAAATGACGGCAATGATGACTTAAAGTTAACTCCTTGTTTCCAACGGGTCAGATATTTCTCCGGCACCTAGTACAGGGTTGCTTATAAGAATAATATAAACCCAAAGCATATTTTAAGTATGTAAATTTATTGTGGGAATTTATTTCAAATTAGAGGACATTTCTGTTACTCAAAAACAAAGGAAAACTGTAAAAGGCTGTAATCATGAGAAAAGTACAACATAAGATATTTCATTATCTGGACTTCAAAGAGGTCACAGTCTCTCCAATGGGTCTTCAGTTTGTGATTGTGTTACCAGATAATGGACTTTCAATTATTTGGAAAACTTGAAGGATTAGTGGATTAATGTACCAGTTTTGGGATTCTGAAGAATTAGGTTAAAAGATCTGCTTTAGGTCAAAAGAGAAATGAGTTTCATAATCTCTGCTTAGTCCCTCAGAAATAGTTGTCCAAATTACAAAACCACCTTGAAGCATTTCCTGCTATTCGAATTCTTTACCTATAAAGGTCAGAACTGGTGTTATATGCAAACAAAAGCACCCTGAAAGGTTATGTTTTTCTGACTGAAACTGAGTTGCAGTGCCAAAACAGACTAAAACATTTGGATAATACCCAGGTGTATTATACTGCTTTGTATATAAATCAAATGCTTCAGGTTGAATATTGATATTCTATCATTTTTCTTTTGTAAAACACATGCATTCTTTGCACTTGTTATTTTTGGAAATAAATAATAGTGATGAAATCAGGAATATTGACCAAACTTCTAACTAGATTTAAATCAAGCTTTAGAAAAAGAAGGAAAACTAAAAAGAGGAGAGACATCTAGATTTATTTGTCCATAGCATCACGAATGTGAGGGGCTTGAGTTGCCTTTAACTTGCTCTGGGATATATCATAGAATTATAGAAATGTAGGCCTGAAAGAGACCTTGATAGATCATCTAGTCAATCCCTCGGTGCAGGACCAAGTATGCCTCGACCATCCCTGATACATATTTGTCTAACCTGTTCCTAAAAGCCTCCAATGATGGGGATTCTATAACCTCCTTCGGAAATCTATTTCAGAGCTTAACTACTCTTATAGCTGTTTTTCCTAATATCTAACCTAAATATCCTTTGCTGTAGATTAAGCCCATTACTTCTTGTTCTACCTTTAGTGAATATGGAGAGCAAGTGATTACCACTTTCTTTTTATCAGCCCTTAAGATATTTGAAGACTGTTATCTCGTCCCCACTCTGTCTTTTCTCAAGACTAAAGATACCCAGTTTTTTTTTTTAGTCTTTCCTCATAGTTCCAGTTTTCTAGACTTTTTATCGTTGTTGTTCTCCTCTGGACTCTCTCCAGTTTGTCTACATCTTTTGTGAAGTGTTGCACAAAGAGCTAGACACAGTACTCCAGCTGAGGCCTCATCAGTGCTGAGTAGAGCGGGGAGAGTTATCTCCTGCACCCTACATAAATCACTCCTATTAATAGAAGCCAGAATGATGTTAGCTTATTTTGCAACTGTTGACTCACTCAATTTGTGATCCACTATAACGCCCAGATTCTTTGCAGCAGTACTACCACTCAGCCAGTTACACAACTACAAAATGGGGATTATTTGATTTTTCCTTCCTAAGCGTAATATGTTGCACTTTTTTCTATTCAACTACGTTTTGTTGGTTACTTACCAATTCTCCAATTTATCAAGGTCAATTTGAATCCTAATCCTTTCCTCCAAAATGCTTGCAACCCCTCCTAACTTGGTGTCATTCACAGATTTTGTAAGCAAACTCTCCACTCCATTATCAAATCATCAGTGAAAATGTTGAAAAGTACCAGACTCAGCAATGACCCTATGAGATCACACTAGACATGCCCTGCGATATTGACAGCAATTCATTGATAACTGCTCTTAGGTTATGGCTACACTTGGAATTTCAAAGCGCTGCCATGGCAGCACTGGATTACACTGATGCTTTACAGCACTGTATCTTGCAGCGCTCAGGGGGGTGTTTTTTCACACCCCTGAGCACGAAAGTTGCAGCGCTGTAAAGTGAGTGTAGCCATACCTTTACAGTACCTACCATCTTTCAACTAGTAGTTCACCCACTGTGACACTCTGTATCTCGTGGGAGTGCACTGTAACCCCCATATTCATCATTTATATATAATTGTGATATTTCATATAAAGCATGCCATGTAAGGTATGATGGGAAAGGTTATGATCTACTGAAAACCATAGATCTATCTAAATATGTATATCATTGGTGCATACGAAGTCATGAGATTGTGTTCTATGGTTGTCACTAAAATATGCTGTGAGTTGGGGAATCGCCCAGATATTAGATACCCAGAGAAAACAACATGAGAAGTAACAACGCTCAAGTGGGTATCAACCAACCATCAACAGCCATTGTCCAACAAGGGAGCTAGAATTCAATGCCTCGCCTGCAGAAGGTCGTGATAGAGGAATTGCTCAACCTGGTGACTCAGCAATGCCAATCAGATATGCCTGGACTTGTGTTCTCCAAGCACATGAAATGAAGATATAAAATAGAGGATGGGGCACATTGGTTTCTCCTTTCTCCTTTCCTACCCATGCTGAAGGCAACAAGAATGCTGGAGCTGAGGAAACTGGTCCCCAGGCTAGCAGGGAGAGCCTGCATATGAAAGAGTGTAACCAACTTGTATCCAGTGAGGTGAGAAAAATTGCTAAGTCCAAATATTGCCTAGTCTATTAAGGTTGTGAGAATGTAGACTGTGTGCTTGTGTTTTATTTTCCTTTGGTAAGTACTCTGATTTTTGCTTACACTAATAATTACTTAAAATCTATCTTTTTGTGATCATGTATACTTATTTTAATGTTTATCCTTACCAGTGAGTTTGACTGAAGCGTTTGGTAAATCTGCTCAGGTTACAAAGGCTGGTGTATGCCCACTTTCCATTGATGAACCGATTAATAAACTTGCATTGCTCAAGAAAGGGTCTTGAGTATTTCAGACTGTAATTACTGCTTCACTCCCATAACTTCTGGTCATCATCCCTAAGTAATGGCGATAATGTTTCTGAGTTGGGATACTCTTTATTAATTGCTTCTGAAAACTTCAGCTGGTCACCTTCACAAATATTTTTAGCACAATGAAATCTGTATTTGAATCTGACAGTAAAATCCTCACTCTTGCATTCAGTTCTTGCTGTTTAGGAATGCAAAACATTTCATTTTAGCTTCTGAAGATCAGCCATCAATCAAGATTTAAATAGTGTGATATCACACTGTGAAGTAAAAGCTTATTGTATTGTTATGGAGCTTTAGTATACTCTGGAGTTACCTCAAATTCACAAAGCAATTAGCCAATAATGTTAAAAAGTTATGGCTAATTTAACTAATGGTTAATGGAGCCTAGTAAAGCTGTCAGGGTTGAGGAGCCCAGTGAGACTTTGTGCAAGAACACACATTAAAGTTAGGGTCCTCATCTCATTTTGGCAGTTTAATCAGTATTTTGAATTATGGACATTCTTTCTAATTATATGAAAAATATGCTTTTTAAAAGTCCTTTAAAATTTAAGTATGTTCAGTAACACATGGATTTTATTACTTAAGACACTGCCAAAAAACAGCGCACAATTTAATATTGTAGCTGTTGGGATAAATATTGCCTAAATAGTTTTGTATTTTGTGGCTCTCAATATTCTAGAACTTTTGTAACCGTGATTGGTGTGGTTGAGTTGCATGAATATTTGGAAAAGAACTTCTTGAATTATTTGCTGAATTCAATGAAAATATCAATTATTCAAACAAAACTAAGCAAAAGGGCATTGTAGAGAAGAAATTTGCACTGCAAGGTCTCCTGAAGAGTTAAGAAAAAATGATGATGTCTCTTATACGCAGCAGTTTGGATGCTCCTAGTCTAAAGGGCAATGCACATTCGTGAATAGGTTTCATGTTTTATTCATTAACTGTTGTGAGCTTTTACAAGCTGTTATGCTTTTCCACAAAGCTCATGTGACAGCATAGATTCCCTTCCTTTAGAAAACTCAGAACCCCACTGTGAGAAGTTCACTTTCTTCCAAGCCTAAAAATGCAAATAATGCATCAAACATTGGAGTGATAGGAAAAAGAGAAACTTCCTAAAATAAAAAAAAAAAATCAGATGACATGATATTTAAAGGAAGGATGTCCAATTAGTTAGAATATTTGATGAAAGTTAAGGGACATTTCTGTTTCAGGGGAAAACAAATAAAACTGTTGTTTGAACCCTGCCTGCTGATATCAATAGTTTGCTATTGGGATTTAGGATTATGCTGCTGTGCATAGTTTATTACATTTAGGGATGAAAACTAAGTCATTCATTTTTAAATTGTGTACCTAATTGTGAGAAGAACTTTATTGAAAAAACTGCTGTAAGAATTTATATGCTTTTGAAATCAAAATAAAAAATTCTTATAATATAATTTCATGTCATTTTTCTTCCTTTCATATATTCTAGCATGCTTTAAGAAACTGTGAATTCCTGTTGCCAATAAAGTCAGTGGGAGTTTTGCCATTGTGACAGAAAAGGAAACAAGACTATACAATGAACAGATGGTACTGGCAAAATAAATACAATAGAAAGTTATTATTATTAGATTCCACATGAAACTGAATTGTGTCAAATGAAATCCACATGTAAGGCACTCATCTTATTTCTCCTGCAAAAAGAAACAATCTCATATTAATACAACAGAAATACTGTGAATAAGAAAACAGACCAGTGTGACTCTTAGCTGGAGCTGATTGTAACAAATAGCAACTAATAAATGAGGAAGCAGTGGAATACATGACACCAATAACAGCAAAGGACATGCCAACATTGGAAGCATTTCTTTTTTTCCTCTAAAGAAATGTTACACTAGCACATGGTAAAGAATCTTAATATGCAAATTAGCAATAGAAATAGCACTGAAAAGAGGTCTTAAGAGAAATTGTGATTATCTGGGGTATTCCAGTAATTAATAAAGGTTTGGGATTTTTTTAACCTTTTGTACTTCCCTACATCTATCCCCCTCACCAGACACACACACCTGTTCACAGTCTAATTTCATATCATCAGTGTGTTTCACTGTTGAATATATTTATAAAGTTTTCCCTTTCTGAATCTTTATAGAATTGCACAGTGCAGTCACTCACTACTGAGCAATTTTAGGAACTACTGACTTGTGGTTGGCAATACCTGTCCAAAGTTCTCATAAAATCACTTATCAGTTCAACAGATGTCAAGTGTGCCAAAGATTACACACATGGACACACAGAGGAAAATACCAATGGATATTTGGAAAAGGAAGACATTATAGAATAGAAGAGAATTTATAGTTCAATACCCAAGGAAGAAACAATAAGAATTAAGGTGATCAGTTTAGATTGTAGAATCCCAGGTGCAAGTCTTGTGATCCTGGTAAAAATGGGATTCTAAATCTATCCAATCTAAAATATTACTTCTACTCATGAATATGTAAATATGGTTCAGGCAAGGAATAAAATTTGAATATAAAACCATCAATACAATAACTAAATCCACGTATAAGATTTAAATCTACTCTTTTTCCTGAATGATCCCACAAAATTAAACTGTAGCAGGGAAGTAGCCCCACTCCTGTGAAAGGGTTAAAAGCCAGCCCTTGGAGAGGAATGGGGCTGAGAGCCAATAAAAAAGGGAAGGCAGCCACACCTGGGGCCATGCCCAAATAGGAGACAGCTGGCCCTACAAAAGGGTTGTGAGCCAAGTGCTAAGTCAATCTCTCTAGCTCTTGAGAGAGAAGTATCTGGCTGCTTGGGAGAGAAGGGTACTTGAGACAGAACAGTGGTGGGGAAAAGGAGGAGGAGCTGGGGAGCTCCAGCCTGGCAAATCCCCAGGCTGTGGGCCTGGCCAAAGACCAAAACAGGTACTGGGGTTGCAAAAGAACTGTTGGGGCAGAACTCTGAGGAAAGAGGGGAACCAGGTCTGGAGGCACATGGGGGCCAGCGGCAGGTGAGCCATTGGCCTGTAGAGGGTGCTCTGAGTGCTGGACAGCTAATTTCTGAGATAACCAGCCTGAGGTGCCGCACTGTTGAGCCATCACTTTGCTACATAAATAAATGCTAAGATGTCCAAAACCTGGCCACATTCTTCAAATACTTGCATAAGCAGGACCAACCTTATGAGTGGGCCTTGTGGTGACCACCAGGGTGCACTGGTCAGGGGGGCACCATGGTCAAGAGGCCATGGAAGGGAGCATGAGGCAATGGAGGGAGGAGGAAGTGATAAGGTGATCATATTACCATATGTTGAATATGGAACGCCTTGTAAAATTACTCTTATTCAAATGAGTTAAATGGCAATCAATCAGAATTATGCAGTACAAATGTTGAAACTAACATCAAATTGATTGAGTCCCCATTAAAAACAAACAAAAGGAATCCAACTACACAATATTTACCTTATCTTTAAAAGTTTAGGGGTCACATGGGGAGGAGTGACACACAGATGGAGAGAGATGACACACAAACACTCCCATACACCTCTTACACAGTGGGGGTTACTGACCAACCTGACCCTCCACGCCCAGCAGTTTCCACCCACCTGGCTGGGCCCTCAGGATGGACCCACCTCTACTGGTACCTAGCATTGCATCTTCCTGAGGCAACACATCGGGAAGACATGCAGGGTCTCATACCCCCATCCCCATTTCTGCCAGGGTTCACAGCAGAATGTGGCCAGCAGCAGCCTTTTGTCATTGTGCGGGAAAGAAGGGATGGGAGCTGCTTCGAGCTGCAGGGTAGGAGGACGTGGAGAAGGGATGACCTGGCTTGTGTCTTTGTAGAGCTCATTTCTTCTCCCCACCTCTACACCCATGACTGGAAGCAGCTTGTCCCTTTCTGCCTGCAAAGTGTTGAAAGGCAACTAACACTTCCAGGCTGCTGCTGGCTACCAACATAACCCAGCCACCTCCTGTCATTGCTACAAAACAGACAGGGATGGGTTAATCCCTAAGAATGCATTATGCACCAGGAACTTGACAGCAGGGACTTAAGCGAATGTGGCCAGAGAGGTGGCTCATCAGGGAAGGGTGCTTAGGGGGAAGAGCTGCCCCATGCTCCCTGGGGGCAGGACCCAAGGTGGTGGTGGTGGGTGAACAAACTGCTATGCCCCATGGGCTGCTGTGGAGCCTGCAGGTTTGGGGTGTGAACAGGCTGGAAATTGCTTCCCCCCTGCCACTCCAGAGCTTAGCTGAGGGGTGGAGAGGCTTCCCTGTGCCAGCACTGTGTGGGTCTTTTGCACATGCAGGACTTGACTCCTCCTGGCCAGCGCACTGGGCCAGAGGGTGTTGGGCCTTCCTGGGTACCAGCCCAGCCAGAGGCAGTGGGGGAAGGAAGAAGCCTGCCAGCCAGGCTGCTGGTGAGCTGAGTGCTCTGACCAGGAGCTGGTTCTTCGCACAGTGTTGGGAGTGGGACACGCCCCACTACTGGAGATATCTGGGGTTGAGGGTGGGGTGAAGAAGCAAAGCAGGGAAAGGACAGTGAGAGGGAGGAGTACGTAAAGGGCTGATAGGTAGGCAGCAGAGGCAGCAAGTAACTGTTCGCTGCCTGGTGCCTGCCTGCACTTACCAACCACTGCAGGAGAAAAGGGCCTGATGGCCGAGAGCTGGCACGCAAAGGAGGCTACACTGATGGACTAGCAGGGGGAGCAGCTGGCACCATGTGCTGCATCTTTCCCCACCACCAACCTTGTACACCCATCCCTATTGTCGGCCACTGGGCACCCCCACTCAACGCTGGTGGGAGGGCTGCTGGCAAGCAGGGATCTGGTCAGCAGCAGGACCCATCAGTACTGATGGGGAGGAGGCAGAAAATATAGGACAATTTGCCTGTTTTGAAGAAAAAGTCAGAGCACCTGCAGGAGGTCTTAAATACAGGACTGTTCCTCTAGGAAGCGGGGCCTAGTGGGTGATGGTGGGATGGAGAGACCGGGGATGCATCAGGGGCCATGGTGCCAAAATACATGTTTGTCCAGGACGCCATTTTCCCTAAGGCTGGGCCTGTCCATGAGTAAGTTCTAGTCAATGTGAAGAAGGGTTACAGAATCTGGATCATAAAAAATATGGAAGAAAATGAAAGAATACTTCAAATTTAACTGTGCTACCTCCTAAGGCAATATTCAAAAGTAACCAACTCTCAGTTTACTGCCGCAAATCAGACTCCCTTATTAGAAAAAAATGAGTATAAAATGCTTTTAAAGTTTGCTATGATTTTATTAAAAATAAAACCCTACTGTGTCATTTTAAAGGAAAAAAAATTCAATTGAATATCAGGCATTTCCTGAATATGGTTTCTTCTGAGCAAAACAACTTATCAGCTCAAAATCGAATAGGGGACTGAACTATTCAGATCAACAACCTAGAAAAGCTCCTTAGAAATGTGAGACCACACAAAAAAAATATATATTACCTTAGGAAACCGATGTTATAAGTAGTTAAGCAAACAAGGGATGCATGTGGCTGACATGAAAACAAGTATCTCTGTGGATGGATATATAAGATACTTCTGTTCTATAATGTTCAATCTACCCAAATATCAAAAATAATTATATGTATACAATTAATGTATTACCCAGAAATGTTCACCCACTCTCTCTCTTGCAAAGCAAATATTTAAAAATAAATAAATAAAATAAAATAAAATAAAATAAATAAAAGAGTTAGGCAATTACCTTAATTTCCAAATATGCAGTGTTATAAGAAAAACTGTTATGAAGAGTCTGATACAAAATTAAACTACAGATAGCTACCTGCAAAAGACATTTGCCATTTATTTTGTAAGTTTTATTTCATTAACTGTTTAGTTGGTTATGAAGCTGCTCCCCCTCCGCCCCTTATGGGCATTTAGTTAACTAGTCTCCATACCTTCTCTAAGTAGTTAATACAATGAATATGAATGTGAGGACTCATGAACAATTCAAAAAGGGAACCGAAGGGATTGCCATTTTTAAATCAGATTGTCCAGCTACTGGGTATCTCACAAAGAAAAGGCAAATGTTTCCATAGATAATGTTCTAGTAACAAAATAAAACTAACTTAAACGGATGTAAGATGAAGTATCTTTGATTCTGGAATGGTCTGTGGGAGCTATTATGTAGCTTTTCCTATTTCTGCCACGATGGGCTCCTAATTAAACCAATAGTTTAGGCTGCCTTCTGGTGGTTTACAATAAAGATCATATAATACATTGAATAGCGTATCCTCTTCCTCTCGTTAGACAAAAAATGACCAAACACAGACAAAGCAAACCCCTTTATTTGCCGCAACAAGTCACTAATTCACATTAGCAATTTGTGTAATAGAAATTGAATTAATAAATCACATACCTTTCCTCCCTAAAATTATTGCATATGTTCATAATGTTACTCTTGAATAACTTCCATAATAAAAAAAACCCTGCTGCAATCGTGTGGCTTGTTTAGCTAAACAAAATTTTAGGTCTGCTGGAAATCTCATTTGTAAATGAACCTGTAATTAGATATTTGCATGCCAGCTTTTGGGATACTTTGCCTTGGATATAGTATTGAAATGGGTAATTGAGGATGAGGATTTATATAGTCCCTAATCACCAATAATGTGCTGAGTAAAGATCTCTTTCTCCCCCTGGAACACTCCACGCAACTGTCATCAAATTAACTAATTCCATTTATTTCCGTTTAAGTTTTACAAGTACTACATTCAGGTCCGTAGGATTCATATTCCTACTTACCCATCCCACTACTGGCAAGTAGATTGAGTTCAAGTAGGCAAATGTGCTACTTACCTACATAGTGGGAAAAGGATATTAATTTTGAATATGTTCATGTTTTCCTCAGACACAGAATGCCTGGCTTGATTAGAATTTGCTGCTTGGTTGGTTTACTGTAGGATGCAGCCGAGATCTTATAGAAAAATATTTTGAAATAAGAGACAACGCATCCACCTCCCTCTCTCTGGATAGCTTTTTCAAGGCTCAAGTTTTTCCACACTCATGTTGAGCTGAATCTTATTTCACAAGCAGCTCCCCTGAAATCAATCACTGTTTACAAGACAGTAGATTTAATTGTGCTAAGCTGCTCTATGAGTGTATAAGGGGATAGAAGGCACAAGAACTTTTTGTACTCCCTGCACTCCCCCAAGCTATTTAGATGCACAGGAGGAGCATCCTGAATAGCACAATTTCTCCCAGAGATACCCTTGCTTTTCAGCTATCTCTGGAGTAGCGATGCACTACACCATTGCCAATATAGTCCAGTGTCTATATTGCATGACTGATACCTATTTTATATGGATCCCACTGCTGAAATCAAATTTTCTTTGTCTAGTTATTCATTCTTTGGCTATATGAAATTCAAGCTTTATGCTTTTCTCCTAATAGCAGTCTGGCCTTCATATATATTTTAGGGTTCCCCAATGCCACCTCTTCTGGCTTAGCTGAGTAAATGACTCAGTCTTTGTCCAGCCATTTTATATAAGGTGTGATGGGGCAAGGCCAGATGGCTACAGTAAAGTAGTGAGGAACAGGTATATTAGCCTATTGGCATCCCAGGGGGTGGGCGGGCTTTGCCCGCCCACTTCTAAAGGACCTCCCCCCAGCCTAAGGGGAGGATCCACAGGGCTAGAACACCAAGTGATTCCGGGGGACAACAAATGAAAAAAACAGGATCAGGAGTGAG